>NC_053491.1:63860527-64173027 GCF_905171775.1 Rana temporaria | reverse complement strand
ACACCTATGTCAGCAGTTATTTCACACTCTATATACTCCTATTCCTACTGCTGTTCATCATGGCACCTCCTGCCCATGTGATATGACTCTGTATCAACTACTACTGTTAATACTACTACTGCTGCTTCTGCTGCTGCTGCCGCCCAGTCAATACACCTATGTCAGCAGTTATTTCACACTCTATATACTCTTATTCCTACTGCTGTTCATCATGGCACCTCCTGCCCATGTGATATGACTCTGTATCAACTACTACTGTTAATACTACTACTGCTGCTTCTGCTGCTGCTGCCGCCCAGTCAATACACCTATGTCAGCAGTTATTTCACACTCTATATACTCTTATTCCTACTGCTGTTCATCATGGCACCTCCTGCCCGTGTGATATGACTCTGTATCAACTACTACTGTTAATACTACTACTGCTGCTTCTGCTGCTGCTGCCGCCCAGTCAATACACCTATGTCAGCAGTTATTTCACACTCTATATACTCCTATTCCTACTGCTGTTCATCATGGCAACTCCTGCCCACGTGATATGACTCTGTATCAACTACTACTGCTAATACTACTACTGCTGCTGCTGCTGCTGCTGCTGCTGCTCAGTCAAGACAACTATGTCAAAAGTAATTTCCCACTCTATATACTCCTATTACCACTGCTGTTCATCATGGCACCTCCTGCCCAAGTGATATGACTCTGTATCTACTACTACTGTTAATACTACTACTGCTGCTTCTGCTGCTGCTGCCGCCCAGTCAATACACCTATGTCAGCAGTTATTTCACACTCTATATACTCCTATTCCTACTGCTGTTCATCATGGCAACTCCTGCCCAAGTGATATGACTCTGTATCAACTACTACTGCTAATACTACTACTGCTGCTGCTGCTGCTGCTGCTCAGTCAAGACAACTATGTCAAAAGTAATTTCCCACTCTATATACTCCTATTACCACTGCTGTTCATCATGGCACCTCCTGCCCAAGTGATATGACTCTGTATCTACTACTACTACTACTGCTGCTGCTGCTCAGTCAAGACACCTATGTAAAAAGTTAATTCCCACTCTATATACTCCTATTACCACTGCTGTTCACTGATACCACTGATAGTTAATTTATCCCTTAACTACCCCCATTTGTGAGGGTCGGGGTTTTCCTTTAAAGTCCCATGCAAATCAATGGAAAATGTATGTTCCCACATAACTTCTGTACGCCTAGAGATATTTCAATAATACCCGCTATACATATTACTTATATGCCAAATAAAAATATATAACAGTTAAATTAACCCTTACCAACACCCTTATATAAAAGATGGGTATATTTATATTACTATGATTTTCCTCCCCAAAAGGTTAAGATAGGAAGACCGGGCAACGCCGGGTATTCAGCTAGTAATAGTATAAAATGTTTTCGGTTATTATTAAGCTAGATGTGTTGATGTTGATGTTGATGTTGATGTGTTAGATGTGAAGTTAGATGTGTTTAAAAAACTAACAATTTCAATAAGAAATGAAACCTTTGCAAAATATAACATTTTTTATTAAAAAAAAAAAAAAAAAATTAAGACATTAACTTCTGAAGCTCTGTCACCTCATCCATGTTTTTCGCCAGTTGTTGCACCAGTTGCTGATTTTGGCGCGTCAAAAAAAGTATCTGCTGCTCATTTGCCAGTACTCTCTGCGTCATGTTTTTCATGGCAGCTTGTTTCCCCTTGAGCTTTTTTATAACTGTTAGGATATAAGAAAAAAACATTTGGATTTCAAAGACCGTTACAAAAGATTATTTTCAGCCATAAAAATAATAAAGTCGGACTTAAGAGACTCTATGAAAGAGGATCTGGCAGAGGCAATTCTCTTCCTTAGAACTCTACATTGCATTTATTTGCATTTGCTAAGCCTAGAACTACATTTCAAGATTAATATAAACCATTTCTAGGTTTTTCATATTTTTTTTTTGGTTCATTATAGATAAGCTTTGTTTTTGTTCTAAAACAGGCAAATAATGTGGTCTGTATTTTTGAACTAAAAAATCACTGGCGCTCAATGGGAAATAACTAATATCCCATGAAATACTTAAAACCCTCGTATGGGCTGAGAACAGTCCGTGCTGCAGAGATCCGGATACCCTGAAGTACCACAAATACACAAATACACCAAAAAGGAAAACTCTGCGCTCCTGAAAGTTCACCAATTATAAATCCACTTAATGTTTGTGAAGAAAAAAACATACATTAACACTTTAATTTTCGGAAGATCCAGTCCTTTATATGGTTAAAAAAGGGAAAGTTTCCACAATGTACACAATATAATAAAAAAAGTATAAAAAAAACTTTCCAAATGTCTGCATCAGACCAGCACCCTCTTCAGACTTCAAATGGTTAAAGCTTGCGGTTTTAGTTTGTGGGCTGTCTAGCAAGACATCATTAGTGCAAATGGTGAGCACAGTACATTACCCAGCCAGATGTACACATCGATCGAATGTCCTTCTCCTGGCTGATGTAACAATGTCCGGGATCCTAAGCTCTCTCCTATGCGGGTTACCCGCATAGGAGAGAGCTTACATCAGCCAGGAGAAGGACATTCGATCGATGTGTACATCTGGCTGGGTAATGTACTGTGCTCACCATTTGCACTAATGATGTCTTGCTAGACAGCCCACAAACTAAAACCGCAAGCTTTAACCATTTGAAGTCTGAAGAGGGTGCTGGTCTGATGCAGACATTTGGAAAGTTTTTTTTATACTTTTTTTATTATATTGTGTACATTGTGGAAACTTTCCCTTTTTTAACCATATAAAGGACTGGATCTTCCGAAAATTAAAGTGTTAATGTATGTTTTTTTCTTCACAAACATTAAGTGGATTTATAATTGGTGAACTTTCAGGAGCGCAGAGTTTTCCTTTTTGGTGTATTTGTGTATTTTTGAACTGTTAAAGATCATGTTCCTGATGTTTAAGCCTGCTGCTACTATCCAGTCACTTGATTGTTTTCATTGTGTTTGTCTTTTGCTTAAACTGTGCAATACAGTAGACTGTTGGCTTCCCAGCCAGTAGTCCTGTGGTAGGTTGCGTTTCTTTCCCTCAAGGAATCTATAAAATACATTCGCATATTAATACAGAGGAGTCGGGGAGTCGGGGAGTCGGAGTCTGAAGTACATAAAACTGAGGAGTCGGAGTCGAAAAATGTATCTACCGACTCCACAGCCCTGCTTTAAATGCTGTCCATTTTTAGAGCTACATTTTATTGTTGAAATTTTATTAATCTCTGTGCACATATTTACCCTCCTGATTGATGGTAAAATTAACCGTCTCATCCTGCTCCTCTTCCTCGTCACCCATTACTCCACCAGAAGTTTCGGGGGGGGGGGTGCAGCTCCTCCTCTTGATCCTCCACAGGAGCTGGGGGTGGTGATGTGGATGGCCCTGGCTGCTCCTCCTCATCCCTCTCCTCCTCTTCCACATCCTCCTCCTGCTCCTCCTCTGCGGCCTGTCGCCTTGTGCGCTTGGGGCGCACAGTTGGTAGCGGAGCTCCTATAATAACACAATGTTCATATATTATAAAAATGTTTTCTAATGACGTATGCAAATTCTGTGTACTCTGCTGTATTGTATATGAATACAAATTAATTTATATAGACAGTTAACCAATGGGACAATGTTATATTAAAGGGTCTTGTGGGCACTACAGGGGACTGAGCGTGAGCTGGGCTGCCACCATGGTAAAATGAGCTGTTTTTGTCTCCTTTGTTTTGTTCAGACGATCTCATGTTAAAAAAAGGACTTGATGGAGTACACGGGATTACTATAACAACCCCAACGCCTAACACAGGAATTTAGTGGGAATCTATATATATAAAACTCAACGTGTGTGTGCATGTATGTATGTATGTTCCACCATCACGTCCAAACGGCTAAAGATATTTACATGAAACTTGGCACACAGGTTACTTATATGTCAGCCACAAATATAGGATTGGTGGTTTAACCCTTACCCACCCCCATTTGCCTTGGTCAGGGTTTTTCTTTAAAGTCCCATTCAACTCTATGGGAAATACATGTTATTTCATAACAGCTGTAGATATTTCGATAACACTTGGTCACATGTTATCTATACGTCCACTTAAAGTATAGGATCGTTAATTTATCCCTTAACTAACCCCATTGGTGAGGGTCGGGCTTTTTGTTTAAAGTCCCATGCAAAGCAATGGGAAAAGTATGTTCCCACATAACTTCTGTGTTCCTGTCTGCTGTCCCATGTTTTTTTCCAACAGTACTATGAATACCTTGGCTGGTGGTGATATATGTTACAACAACATGGCGTCTTGGTTAACAACATCTGACCTTACATTAATTACATATGACCTTACATAACTGTCCCCAAGGGACCCGGGCTGGCTCAACGCGATTGCCACTGCGCTGACAAGCCATTCACCTCTGCAGCTAGGGGTTCGGATCCCGCTCTCGGCTACATGTGAATTGAGTTTGGTGGTCTCAGCTCGGCCCCCGGTGGGTGTGCTATGCGAGGTAAGCCTGCGCTTAGTATGCCCACCTCCCTCCCACAAAAACCACCACACTTACACACGCACTCGCAATTGGGTTAACATGCACGCACTCTGACCATGCGGTCTCTAAAAAGAGAGGCGAAGGACTAACGGGGCTGGTTGAGCGGGCAAATCCTCTCACTCCCTTATAGGGAGTCCCTCTGCCCCGTTGGGCTTCGAAGCGGAGCAGGTAGGACGGTCTGTGTGGGAGGACCCCCTCACACCCGCCATTGCCACCCGGGGCATGGAGAAAGGTGGCAGATTACCTCTGGGGGAGGCCTGCCTACTCCCAACTCCTGCAGTCCGGCTCCTCTCTCGAGTACACGCACAAAATACACTTTAGGGGAAAAAAAACATAACTGTGACCAATAACTTACCAGGATGATATTTATTCCGGATACGCCTGACCCGGTTCATCTGGCGCCTCTTCAGGTCGGACCACTTTTTGAGGATCGCCATGCGAGTGTGTTCTTCGCCGTTTTGGGCGCCTAGTTCCTCAATCAGGGAGCTTATAACTCCCTGTTTTTCTTGCTGCCTCCGCAGCTCATCGTATCCTGTTTCCAGGAACTTCTGCAAGATGAAGAACAAAGTATATTGTAATACTTTTGTTGACAGCCTTATGGATATATGACGTAAATGTATGCTATTCAACAATTGGAAGCATTCTCGCCTTATTAATCAATGACAGGGGTAACATGACAGATTTTATATCCTGCCATTTCGGTCGCCACTTTTTTTACATAAATATAGCAGCCATTATCATTTGCATAATTATGAATATATTATTAACAACACAGGATACACGTATAGGGGAGATATGCGTTGCTAACTCTTTTCCCTGTCAGGAGCCTAACGCCCCGGGGGGTCAGAGACGGGACCTTTTCGGAGGACCACTGACGTATGCAACCGTCGCAGTTTTTTGTGATGTCACTCTTTAGGTGTGTGCAAATTTTTCCTTGCACCGGGTGGAGTTTTTGGGTTGTGTTTTGCACGCCACAGGCTTTTCAACAGAAAAAAAACAGCTGGAGGCAGAATGGTTGCAAAACACTACGGGTTTGTTACCTAACTCTGGGTTTCAAGACCAGTCCACCTCCAGCTGTTGCAAAACTACTACTCCCATCAGCCACGGTCTGTCAGTGCATGCTAAGAATTTTACTTTTGCTGCATCTAGGGTGCCACAGTTTAGAGACCCGTGCATAAAGGCCTGAAAAATGGGGGCCTGCAGAACTTACAATACTAGAAGTGCCAGCATTCCCAGGCATGCTGGAAGTTGTAGTTCTGCAACATCTAAAGGGCAATATGTATTCGAACGTCCTTGGGCCTTGAGGACACTGAAGTCAGGACGTTCGCATACGTCCTATGTCCAAAAAAATGTTAAATTCATTATGCTAAATAACAAGGAAAAGTGCCTAAATACACATTTGCCAACCAGGGTGTCTGCAGCTGTCCAGGCATGCTGGGACTTGTAGTTTTGTAAAAGCAGGAGACACATTTTTTGTGAAATACTAATATCTGATCATATATACTAACTTTTAAACTAGACTAAAATGCAGTTGAAGATGATGAAATAACAGTGGTCAAAATACTTACACAAATCAGCAACTTTTCCTCAGACTTAGTGAAATTGCTTCCAACCATGTTGCTGTGTGATTGCGCTGCGATCATAAGTTGGAAACTGGCAAGGCTCCAGGAAATGGTCGCGTGTTGTTCGCGCGATTGCGCATGCGCGATCGAAAAATCGCAATCGCAATATGTTTTTTGGTTAAAATATCATAAATATTCGATTTCAGAGTGCTGCTACAGCAGTTTTCGAAATATCTGCAATCAATTTCGCATTCGCATTTTGTGAAATTGCGTTAAAATATCTCGAATATTCGATTTCAGAGTGAGCCAATCAGAGCGCTCTTCCAGCATTTCTCGAAATTGCGCAATAAATATCGCATTCGCATGTTGCGATATTTCGATAAAATATCAGGAATATTCTGAGCCAATCAGAGCGCTCCTCCAGCATATCTCGAAATTGCGCAATAAATATCGCATTCGCATGTTGCGATATTTCGATAAAATATCACGAATATTCTGAGCCAATCAGAGCGCTCCTCCAGCATATCTCGAAATTGCGCAATAAATATCGCATTCGCATGTTGCGATATTTCGATAAAATATCACGAATATTCTGAGCCAGAGAGCTCCTATCGCAGTTATAAAAAAATCGCAATTATTTTCGCATTCGCAATAGCGAAAAATCGCAATCAATTAATTTCGATAAAATATCACGAATATTCGAATTTAGCGAATATATCTCGAATATTCGAATATATATTCGAGATATATCGCGAAATCGAATATGGCATATTCTGCTCAACACTAGTGATCATGTGCTGGTCGGACAGAGGGAATATTTCTTCAGTTTCGGGCGCATGCCCATTCAGCTCCGCTCGCATGTTTTTCTGCCTTGACTCAAATCCTGGCCAGCCACCTGCGTGTCTCCTTGCCTTCCCTGGTGGAGTGATCTTCCTCCGCTCCCCATCCAGTAGTAGCCGGGGCCCGAAGAGTAAGACTTGAGGGGCTGTGAGGCGGGCGGCGATGGGCAGAGAGTCGCTGATTGCCGCCATTACTAGTAAAGAAAAAATATGTTCCCGGATTTCATTTAAAAAATCTGGTCACCTTATGCTATAACAATAACGCATGTGAGGGAGCCTAAAGCCTCACACACACGATCGGACTTCCAGCGGACTTTTCCATTGATTTTTCTCCGAATGGGCGTTGGCCGTAAACTTGTTTTGCATACACACGACAGAACATTTTCAGACAACTTTCATCAAATCACATGGTTTTTCAGGTTTTTACCGCCACCCTTTGGGCAACTTCTGCTATTGTTGGCTGATGTTCAGCATTGGTTCTGAGCATGCGTGTTTGTCCGATGGACTTGTGTACACATTGTGGACATTTGTTGTCGAAAAAGTTTGAGAGCATTCACAGCGAACATTTGTCTATTGAAAAAACAAAAACAATTGTCCGATGGAGCATACACACGGTCGGATTGTCCGATAAAACACATCCGTCATTGTCAAAAAGTCTGATTGTGTGTATGGGCCTTTAGAGGGACCACCACCACAGGATATCCAAAGCAACTGAAAAGGACTACAAATGGGCTAACATTGATGGAGGATGATTTCTTTGTGTTATCAAAAGCGTATTTGATTACTCACTAAGGTGAGAATACTGGGAGCACTTAGGTGTCATGATCACGTGGAAATACACCATTTGTTTTCATGTTGTCACACTGAAGCTGTTTTCACTGAAGAAGGCGAACTGGGCACTTTATTGATTGTTGGATACAAACTATTTATGCACTTTCAGCACATGGGCACTTTATTTTAAATGAATTACTGTTATGTATTTTTTGTGAATGAATTTTTCTGATGATTTGATATATGTCTATGTTATGGACTATTTGAGTTTGTCAGTTGAGTTATTGTCTTTACCTTTGGTTTGCTGTTCTGGCTGACTAACCCCCAGCCAGATGATGGGGGCAAGCTTACTGAGGAGGAACAGGAAGTGAGAAATTCAGACAAAGAAAAAAAACATTTAGAAGGAAAATCGCAAGGAAAAGGTACCAACAATGCACTAGCTTAAAGGAACCTATTTAGAAAATAAAAAAACAAACCTTTACAACCCCTTTAAAGGGGGCCTTGACTTCAAAAAAGGTTGAGAAACACTGTTCTGATATATATTGATAAGTGTTGCGCAAACTAAAGGTAAAAACAATAACTCAATACCCCTTTAACCACTTCACGCCCGCCATATAGCAGAATGACGGCTTCAAAGTGGTTAAGTTATCATGACTGGGCGTCATATGACCAGGATAAGCTGCTCGCGAGGGCACGCAGCAGAGTGATTGGTCTCCACATCTCCGATCTTGGTAAAAAGCCTATGACGTGGGCTCTTTAGCATGTGATCAGCTGTGTCCAATCACAGCTGATCTCATTGTAACCAGGAAGTGCTGTTTATCGACTTTTTCTCTATTCGCGCTGACAAGGTGCACATAGAGGAGAGCCGATCAGTGGCTCTCCTGACAGGGGGGTCTGCGCTGATTATCTGTGTAAACCCACCAGGGATGCAAATCGGTGCCCATCAAGGATGCCAATCCATCATTGCCCATTAGTGCCGCCTATGAGTGCCCACCAGTGCGGCCTATCAGTGCTCATCAGTGTGGCCTATCAGTGCCCATCAGTGCTGCATTCAGCACAGTCTAATATGTAAAAATTAAACTAATAGCTTTACATAATGCAGCAACATCTGCAGATGTAAGACATCTATCACTAGAGGTGATTTATTTTTCCAAAGCAAATACACCTTTGCACACTAATGCTGCGTACACACGGTTGCTTTTTGTCTTGTAAAAAAACGTCGTTTTTTATCATGATAAAAAACTACATTGCCTACACACCATCGTTTTTTCAAAATGCTCTAGAAAAACGCGGTTACGTACAGCACGTACGACGGCACTCTGTTCCATTCAAGCTTGCGTCATAACTTGCTTCTGAGCATGCACGGGTTTAAAAACGTTGTTTTAGCCCACACACGGTCATTTTTTATGACACAAAAAACGACGTTTTGTCGTTTTTCAGAAGACATAAAACAATGTTTTCCCCACACACGGTCATTTTAAATTACGTTTTTAAAAATTGTATTTCTTTTCATCACAAAAAATGACCGTGTGTACGCGGCATAACACTGACTAGTACTTCAATGTTGTTAAAGGAGGGGGTAAATGGGACTTTAATCACTTGCCGCCCGCCAATGACAGATTGACGTCGGCAAAGTGGTTGTAGAATCCTGACTGGACGTCATATGACGTCCTCAGGATTCTGAGCCGCTATCGTTGTTGCGGGGTGTCAGTCTGACACCCCGCAACACCGATCTCAGTAAAGAGTCTCTCACGGAGACTCTTTACCACGTGATCAGCCGTGTCCAACCACGGCTGATCACGATGTAAACAGGAAGAGCCGTCGATGGCTCTTCCTCACTCGCGTCTGACAGACGCGAGTAGAGGAGAGCCGATCGGTGGCTCTCCTGACAGGGGGGGTTCGCGCTGATTGTTTATCAGCGCAGCCCCCCCCCTCGGATCGCCACATGGACCACCAGGGATGCCCACCAGGGAAGGGCAAAAGTCTGGGGGAAAAAAAAAAGATGCAAAAAAAAAAGATGCCAATCAGTGCCCACACATGGGCACTGACTGGCAACAAGTAAATCAGTGCCGCACCACACTGTCCATCAGTGCCGCCCCACAGTGTCCATCAGTGCCACCCCACAGTGTCCATCAGTGCCACCCCACAGTACCCATCAGTGCCACCCCACAGTGCCCATCTGTGCCACCCCACAGTGCCCATCTGTGCCACCCATGAGTGCCCATCTGTGCCGCCTATGAGTGCCCAGTGCCGCCCATGAGTGCCCATCAGTGCCGCCCATGAGTGCCCATCAGTGCCGCCCATGAGTGCCCATCAGTGCCGCCTATGTGTGCCCATCAGTGCCGCCTATGTGTGCCCATCAGTGCCGCATACCAGCACCGCCAATCAGTGCCACCTCATCTGTGCCCGTCAGTACTACCTCGTCGATGTCCATCAGTGCCATCTCATCCGTGCCCATCAGTGCCACCATATCAGTGCCCGTAATTGAAAGAGAAAACGTACTTATTTACAAAAAAATTACAGAAAAAAATAAAAACGGTGATCAAATACCACCAAAAGAAAGCTCTATTTGTGGGTAAAAAAGGACGCCAATTTTGTTTGGGTACAGTGTAGCATGACCGCGCAATTGCCATTCAAAGTGCGACAGTGCTGAAAGCTGAAAATTGGCTTGGGCAGGAAGGTGCGTAAGTGCCCTGTATGGAAGTGGTTAAATGAGGCACATGTATTGATATGCCTCCATCCCTAAATTCTGAAATTTAAAAGGGGGGGGTTGTTTGGGACTTTGAATAAGGCCAGTGACAAATAAATATATATATTATAACATGTTTCTTAACATAGCAAATTAATATAACACATAGCAACTAATCTACTTACAATAGAGTGCACAGACCTCAGAGAACAGCACGGCCGCGGACATATACACACAGCGGTGTGTGTCCCTTGGGCTCCTTCTCCTCATTGGATGTAAACAGAGAGGAGGAGGTGGCTTCAGTCTGCTCCTTTGGGGACACAGAGCAAGGCACAGATCATCAGGGCAGTGCACCCCCCGCCCCCCATAGCAACGCCACTGCCTTGAAATCTCCACCTCCACCTAAAAACTTTACTTCAGTCACATCTATTCGTATCATCCACTACAGCTGTTATCTTTTGTTCCAACTTCCCCTCCCTTTGGATTGTAAGCTCCATGAGCAGGGCTCTCCTATTCCTTCTGTATTGATCTGTGTTGTTATTGTACTTTCCCACTTTATATTGTAAAGAGTTGTTGGCACTATATAAATCCTGTCTAGAAATAATAATAACAATACTGTAGTTACATTTACCAATGCTTGCAGCACTAGTAAGTTGAAGTCTGCTCTCTATGTTGCCACATTGTGACCTTACTCTGAACAATGCAACAGAGTTTTTTCCAAGGACTTTAAGCAATGTCACATTACAGTAGTGCTCTGCATAAAAGTTATTACATAAATGAAAAATATATTGTTCAAGCACAATTCATACACGTAATCTAAACTCATCTCTGCATTATCTGATTTTTAGTGATGAAGAGGAACTTTGTTACACTACAGTGCTTCTACTTGGGCGTTAAACATTTTTCAGATTACATTTTGTGTCTACTGAACAAGAAGGCTAATTATCTCCATTGTTGTATGTAAAGTTCCAAAAATTCTTTGCATAAAGAGGCTCGAGGACTGGTCTTGTGGCATGTCTTGACAATATTTGATTTGAAGAGATTTCCCACACATTGAACTACTGGCATAAATGTAATGTTATTAAAACAAGGGTGTCTCAATAATTAACCACTTTTGTCCTGGCACCAAAGGCATGAGTCAAAGGCAGGCTTGTCCAGTGTCCTGATGTTTAGAATAGATTATGTCAGATGAACAAGAGGACGCTAGCAGACAATAACCAACATTATTCTTCTTTGTTGCAGTTGTTTTATGTAATTTAGAAGAGGCCAATTGCTTACATGGGAAAGGGCTGACATTAAGAGCTTTTCATATCTAGAGGGAGTAATCCAGAAAATGGGTTTCTTTTTTCACACATTTCATATTTTTTGCTATGACAAGGGGGTGGTTTCATAGAGTACAATCACCACAAACAGTGATATATAACTTTGTATCTCAAATTTATGTGCCTGGTTAATTAAAGTGTATGTAAAGACAAAACTATTTTTTTTAATGTTGGATATATTATTAAGGGTCAGACCTCTGTCACAATTTTATATTTACCTGCTTCCCCTTGGGGAGATTCACCATTTTCACTGATACAAAGATTGGGAGGAAATCCTACATTTTAGATTTGTCATAAGATTAAAAGGTGAGGGTAATAAATCCAAAGTGAAAAATGTTCTAGTGACAACTGTATTAGAAGGAAATTCCCCTCAGTCTGGAAAATGTTTCTCTTACGTCATGTCATCTCCTCGAGACAGGAAGTGAGAAGAAATAATTCTAATGAGTTACAGACAGCAAAACATGAATTGATAGGGGTTTTAACCTTTCTTTTCTCTATCTAAAACTAAAAAAAACTTGGGCTACACTTACACTTTACCAATTGCTGTCCAGCCGTTGTACAAAAACAGCTAAATGTCTTTTGAGTGTGGAGGCCATTTTAAAATGTCTTCCCCTTTGTGGTTCTCCCGTGTACTCCCGTGTACCCTCTACCATGCGCACAAGCTTGCTTTGTGATTGCTGTGTCCATTGGACAGAGCATATAACTTACAGGGTACAAACACAATATAATTGGCCATGTACCACATGATCACTGTGACCAATCACAGCAATCACAAGTCTAAACAAAGGCTGCTTTTTTTGCAGCCACCACTTTGTTTCCTCTCACACACGATTGGATGTGTTTCCCACAGCGATCCGTTGCAGATTTTTTATACAATTTGCAGAGCCAACCACAGAGTCCCTCTTGGCTAGCCACATTAGTCACAGTGTCACAAGACCAATGTAAGCCAAAGACAGAGTCCTTGATTGCCAACCACACCAGTCCCAGTGTTCCCAGACGTCATCAACAATATTCCCGATTGCTTGCCTTACCAGTTCCAGTGTCACCAGACCAATGCAGCCAGTAACAGTGTTCTTAATTAGCCCCAATCCTCAGGTATTACTCCCAGCACTCCAAGGTAACTACATGCATTACTCCCAGAACTCCAAGTTACTGCAGATCTTACTCCCAGTGCTCCAAAGTTATTTTAGATATTACTCCCAGTACTCCAAAGTTACTTCAGGTATTATTTCCAGAACTCCAAGTTATTACAGGTGTCACTCCCAATACTCCAAATGATACTGAAGGTGCTCCTTGGATTACTGAAGACGCTCCTTAGATTTTGGGCCCTTCTATGCAGCTAGATTGCGAAAAAGTCTCAAATATGTGATATCCTCATACTCAGAAGTAGCAGAATGTGTTTTGGGGTGAAATTCTAAGTATGCCCATGCTGTCCATTGGAAGTATGTTTATAATCGACATAAAAAAAAAAAATATATATATATATATATATATATATATATATATATATATTTTTTTTTTCTTTTATCTTCTTCCAAAAACTTGTGGCCAAAAATGTGATCTTCAAAAGACTCACCATTCCTCTTAGTAAATATGTTAGTGGGTCTTATTTGCAAAATATGGTCATTTTGTGTCGGTTTCTCCTGTTCTGGCACTTTAGGGCCTCATGAAATATGAGTAGTATAGGTAGTAAGGAAATCAAATGTCTAGTTTATGCCCCTTGAAAGC
This sequence comes from Rana temporaria, assembly GCF_905171775.1. NCBI lineage: Eukaryota > Metazoa > Chordata > Amphibia > Anura > Ranidae > Rana > Rana temporaria. The sequence goes on along the minus strand of NC_053491.1, from coordinate 64,159,547 downwards.
CTAAAGCTGTTACTTGGATTTTAGATTCATCTAGGCAGAAAAAAGTCTCACACATATGGTATCCCATATTCTGGAGGAGTAGAAGAATGTGTTTTTGGGATGTAATTCTAAGTATGCCTATGCTCTGTGTTTAAAATATCTTTAGCTTGAGTTTACACTGCAATGGACAGCTGTCGGAGCACTGCAGTAGGGGGCAGAGTTGTGCGCAATTCAGCGCCCCACACACACCTCCTTTTTTCTTTTTAACAAACTTTATTGAAGTGCACAAAATGTATACTTCATTCATGGTGCTGTACAACAGCACGATGCATTGTGCTACTGTACAGTTCCATGCAATTCAGTACGGTGCACTGTGTTAAAATGCAGCATGTTATTCAAGATTCTCTATGTTTAAGAGTATATCTCTGTGTGAAAGTCTCATTTTTATCTACCCTTCTTTTCTTTCCTTTCCTATTTAGTTTTTGTTACTCTATTCTTTTTTAAGGGCACCTTTCAGAGGCCCACAACTTTTACTCTATTTTTCTAATTTAAATATTAGATTTTTCCACACAAAATCAGAGTATTTTCAAATAGATCATTGATGTAACGATCGGCCGATTGCGAAATCATCTTATTTGTTTGAGGAACCATCCAGTCCACCTTTACTAAATTCAGTAAGCACAATAGTATAACGTGACCTGCATGAACATTGCCTCTCCTACTAAAATACTCTACTACTGAATTCAATTATACAATGTTATACTTTCTACGCAATACTTCTGTACAAATTGTATTTTTTAAGCATCAATAAAAGCTTAATTGTTTAAAAAAAAATGCAGCATGTTTGCATTTTATTGCAGAGGGCTGCAGTGCAATTGTAGGCTGTGTTGCAGTGTGAATAGGACATATAGGAAACAATTGTTTCCTGTTTGTCCTTGCGGTGACAGACATTTTACAATGCGGTAAAACATTTGTCGCCACACATAGTGTGAATTAGCATTTTTTTAATTGGCAACTTTGTGAAGAAAAAAAAACTTTTAATTGTACAGTAGGTGTTTGTGATATTGTGTTTTTAGCACGACAGCATCGCGCTGATTCTCGGCGACATGGTGCCGAGATCTCGCCGACATCTCACACTCACTGGAATAGTGACAGCACATCCCAGCAAGCGCGTCATAGAAGCGACGGGAGATCCGACTTGGATTCCCGCCAATTCTACACGTGTGCGGCGTTTGTTATGAATCCTGAGGGGGAAGTCCCCGCCGGATTTTAAATATCCACTATCCGGGGGGTCTTCTCAACTCTCCGGGGGTCTCCTTCTATGTTCGCCGCTCTCCGCTGTTGACTCGGCGCACCCCGGTTCTTCCTCTCGCTGTCCGGTGCCTTCTTCCGTGCTGTACGTCTGCTTCTCCTTCCGTGCTGTGAGTTCTTCTTCCGTGCTGTGACGTCATGTTCTTCACTTCTCTCCTTCTCCCGATGTTGACACGTCGCCTTTCCTCGCTGCAATGACATGTGCGCGGCTTGCATCGGACCTATATAGGCCTCACAGTCCCATCATGCTCTGTACCTACCCATGTGATACCTACCCACGTGGGTAGGTATCACATGGGTAGGTACCAGAGCATGATGGGATTGTGAGGTCTATATAAATCCGATGCAAGCCACGCACTTGTCATTGCAGCGAGGAAAGGCGACGTGTCAACATCGGGAGAAGGAGAGAAGTGAAGAACATGACGTCACAGCACGGAAGAAGAACTCACAGCACGGAAGGAGAAGAAGACGTACAGCACGGAAGAAGGCACCGGACAGCGAGAGGAAGAACCGGGGTGCGCCGAGTCAACAGCGGAGAGCGGCGAACATAGAAGGAGACCCCCGGAGAGTTGAGAAGACCCCCCGGATAGCGGAGAAGACCCGTCGGGATAGCGGAAAAGAAGCCCCCCGCCGAAGACGCCTGAGGAAACCCGCCGGGGGGTGGGGGCTTTTTTAAAAGCGACCCCCCCCCGGCGGTGGAAGAGAACCAGACGGCGGCCCCCACCTACCTGAAGACGTCAAAGAAGAAGCCCCCCTGGTAAACAGAGCTAATAAAGAAGACAGGGGGAGCCTCCGGAGCAGAAAAATAAATTATTTTAAAAACCCTTGTGTGGTGTGTTTATTAACTTTGACATTTTTCCTACAGGTGAATGGTTAGGGGTACGATGTACCCCATATCCATTCACTTAGGGTGGGGGGGCCGGTATTTGGGGGTCCCCTTATTAAAGGGGGCTCCCAGATTCCGATAAGCCTCCCGCCCGCATACCCCGACAACCAACGGCCAGGGTTGTCGGGAAGGGGCCCTGTCCTCATCAACATGGGGACAGGGTGCTCTGAGGTGGGGGGGCCGCAGTGCGCCCCCCTGCCCCAGAGCACCCAACCCCCCCATGTTGAGGGCATGCAGCCTGGTACGGCTCAGGAGGGGGGGGGGGCGCTCGCTCGTCCCCACTCCCTTCCTGGCCGGCCAGGTAGCGTGCTTTGGATACGGGTCTGGTATGGATTGTAGGGGGACCCCCTACGCCGTTTTTTTCGGCGTAGGGGGGGCTCTCCTTACATCCCATAACAGACCTAAGGGCCCGGTATGCTCCTGAGGGGGGAACCCATGCCGGATTTTTATTTAAAATCCGGCGGGGACTTCCCCCTCAGGATTCATAACAAACGCCGCACACGTGTAGAATTGGCGGGAATCCAAGTCGGATCTCCCGTCGCTTCTATGGCGGCTCTGTCTCCATCGCGGCAAGCCAGCTCGGCGCTGGCTCCCGCGATGGGGCTCGTAGGTGCTCAATCTCGCTGAGAAAGGGAGCGAGATTGACACAATATCGCGTTCACCTACTGTAATTATTGCGTATGTGATTATCTGTGCATAAGCAAGTGAATAAATAAAGCAGCAAGCATGAAGTGAAAAAATTAACATGAATGTGTATAAAAAATTAATGCTGCGCTTCCACCAATAGATTGTCTGTAAATAATAACCACTGTCTGTGAACTGATGTTCTATGTGTTTTCAGCAATCATCAAATAATCATAAAAAAAAACTATCATTGAATCATGTCCATACAATTGTGAATGTGGTAGTCTCATAAAACTATACGTCCAATCCGGTGAATCCCTTTTGGGCAAATTCTACTCCCTGTATGTTCTTAATTTTCCAAAAAAAGGGACAATTTTTTTTAAAAAACAAAAACAAACTCACCATGCCTCTTTCTAAATGCTTTAGAGTGATCGTTTCCCTAAAAAGGGCCATCTTGGGGGTGTTTGTGCTGTCCTGGCATTTTAGGGCCTCAAGATATGAGAGGTAGTCAGAACATTAGGGTTGATACATTTCATATACAGTGAAGGAAAGGGGGAAAAGCTACACCAAGTAAATGAAAGATTGAATACAGTATAGGATAATGGAAGACTTATGTGAGATGGCATGTGGCTGAGAGGATGCAGGAAACCTAAACCGACAGCGGTGCACAGCTAAAGGGAAGGGGCGGCACACAGTCACATTGACTACCATGGAAAGAAGCTTTCTTTCCCTTTGAGCGTATGACTGAATTACAGACGCGCATTATACAAGACGCCTAGGGGAAACTTCTAGCCATCCAGTCTGCTTCCTGTGTGCTCGAGTGGACAGCATTGCAAGCTAAAGGCCGTGGCTGGGTTATAGCCAAATGTCCTTTATGCTTGCCAATTGGTAAGCAGGTCTATGTTACGGTGGTTGGGTACTTTTTCTTTATGTGGAGTCACTGTGGTGCCATTTAAGGAGGACTGGTTCTTCGTATGAACTATTAACTTGCTCAATCTTCCATTATCATATACTGTATTTAATTTTTAATTTACTTGGCGCAGCTTTTCCCCCTCTTTCCGTCAATTTATCTAAGTGTTTATCCCACATTGAGCTGCTGCCTTTTTGTTGTTTATTAGTCTAGCACGGTTCCTTTTTTTAATATTTTGTATACAGCTCCTTGCAAAAGTATTCACCCCCTTGGCTTTTTACCTTTTTTGTTTTATTACAGCGTTTAGTTTAATGTTTTTTTTAATCTGAATTATATGTGATGGAACAGAAAACAATAGTCTAAGTTGTTGAGAAGTACAAGTCAGGTTATGAAAAAATCAAAATCTTTGATGATCCCTAGGGGCACCATCAAAACTATCATAACCAAATGGAAAAAACATTGCACAGCAGCAAACCTGCTAAGAGACGGCCGCACACCAAAACTCATGGATCAGGCAAGAAGGGCATTAATCAAAGAGGCAGCACAGAGACCCAAGGTAACCCTGGAAGAGCTGCAGAGTTACTTTCAGCAAAAAACAAAATGGCACGTTCTGAGTTTGCAAAAAGGCATGTGGGAGACTCCCAAAATGTATGGAGGAAGGTGCTCTGGTCTGATGAGACTAAAATTAAACTTTTTGGCCATCAAAGAAAACACTATGTTTGGTGCAAACCCAACACATGACATCACCCAAAGAACACCATCCCCACAGTGAAACATGGTGGTGGCAGCATCATGCTGTTGGTATATTTTTCAGCAGTCGGGACTGGGAAACTGGTCAGAGTTGAGGGAAAGATAGATGGTGATCCCTAGGGGCACCATCAAAACTATCATAACCAAATGGAAAAAACATGGCACAGCAGAAAACCTGCCAAGAGACGGCCGCACACCAAAACCCACGGATCAGGCAAGAAGGGCATTAATCAAAGAGGCAGCACAGAGACCCAAGGTAACCCTGGAGGAGCTGCAGAGTTCCACAGCAGAGACTTTTTTTTATAGGGCAGGCCATATAGTATATACAGGGGGTCCCCTACTTTCAAACATCCGACTTACAAATGACTCCTACTTATAAACGGAAGGAGACAACAGGAAGTGAGAGGAAATCTACCCCTAGGAAGGGAAATTCTCTCCTGTAAGAGTTAATATGAGAAAAAGGTGTATCTGAGTTTTAGTATCTGAGTTTTAGTATCTGAGTTTGCGAAAAGGCATGTGGGAGACTGCCAAAATGTATGGAGGAAGGTGCTCTGGTCTGATGAGACAAAAAAAACACTATGTTTGGTGCAAACCCAACACATGACATCACCCAAAGAACACCATCCCCACAGTGAAACATGGTGGTGGCAGCATCATGCTGTGGGTATGTTTTTCAGCAGTCGGGACTGGGAAACTGGTCAGAGTTGAGGGAAAGATAGATGGTGATCCCTAGGGGCACCATCAAAACTATCATAACCAAATGGTTCTGAGTTTGCGAAAAGGCATGTGGGATGTGGGAGACTCCCAAAATGTATGGAGGAAGGGGAGACTCCCAAAATGTATGGAGGAAGGTACTCTGGTCTGATGAGACTAAAATCAAACTTTTTGACCATCAAAGAAAACACTATGTTTGGTGCAAACCCAGCATATGACATCACCCAAAGAACACCATCCCCACAGTGAAACATGGTGGTGGCAGCATCATGCTGTGGGTATGTTTTTCAGCAGTCGGGAAAGAGTTGAGGGAAAGATAGATGGTGATCCCTAGGGGCACCATCAAAACTATCATAACCAAATGGAAAAAACATGGCACAGCAGCAAACCTGCTAAGAGATGGCCGCACAGCAAAACTCACGAATCGGGCAAGAAGGGCATTATTTAAAGAGGCAGCACAGAGACCCAAGGTAACCCTGGAGGAGCTGCATACATAGGGCCACAATAAGCCCATCACAGTTGGGATTTATGGCAGAGTGGTCAGAAGAAAGCCATTACTTTCAGCAAAAAACAAAATGGCACGTTCTGAGTTTGCGAAAAGGCATGTGGGAGACTCCCAAAATGTATGGAGGAAGGTGCTCTGGCCTGATGAGACTAAAATTTTACTTTTTGCCCATCAAAGAAAACACTATGGGCCAGATTAACAGAGATCAACGTATCTCTGTGCGGGCGTAGCGCATCTCATATGTGCTACGCCGACGTAACCTAGAGAGGCAAGTACAGTATTCACAAAGCACTTGCTCCCTAAGTTACGGCGGCGTAACGTGAATGGGCCAGCGTAAGCCCGCGTAATTCAAAGTAGGCTGTTAGTGGGCATGTTGTATTATAATGAATCGTGACCCCATGTAAATGAAGCACCGAACGCGCATGCTCAGAATCACGTCAAATTTACGCCCTAAGATACGACGGCTCAATGGCAACGACGTGAACGTAACCTACGCCCAGCCCCATTCACGTACGACTTACGTAAATGACGTAAAAATATACGCTTGTTCCGACGTCCATACTTTGCATTACCTGCGCCTCATATAGCAGGGGTAACTTTACGCCGGACGTAAGCCTTACGTAAACGACGTAGCTAAATCTGATGGGTGCAAGTACGTCCGTGAATCAGCGTATCTAGGTCATTTGCATATTCAACGCGTAAATCTACGGAAGCGCCCCTTGCGGCCAGCGTAAATATGCACCCAAGATACAACGGCGTACGGCAACTTACGTCGGTTGGCTGAAGCCATATTTTCTAGTGTTAGGATTCAGGCGCATAGATACGCCGGCGCATCTGGACACTTACGCTGCGTATCTGTAGATACGCCAGCGTAAGTGTTCTCATAATCTGGCCCTATGTTTGGTGCAAACCCAACACATGACATCACCCAAAGAACACTATCCCCACAGTGAAACATGGTGGTGGCAGCATCATGCTGTGGGTATGTTTTTCAGCAGTCGGGACTGGGAAACTGGTAAGAGTTGAGGGAAAGATAGATGGTGCTAAGTACAGGGATATTCTTGAGCAAAACCTCTACCACCCTGTGTGGGATTTGAGGCTAGGATGGATGTTCACCTTTCAGAAGGACAATGACCCCAAACACACTGCTAAAGCAATGCTTGAGTGGTTTAAGGGGAAACATGTAAATGTGGTGGAATGACCTAGTCAAAGGCCAGACCTCAATTCAATAGAAAATCTGTTTCAGGGACCTGCCTCTCGGTCCTGCGCACGCATACCACCACACAAACCAGTCAGCAGCACCTGTCTATAACTGCGCACCGTTGCGCGTCTAATGCACGCGCGCACATGCGTGGCGAGAGCGCGCGGACCAGGAGCGCGCACGTGCACGCTAATGCGGGTTTTGGCGCCAATTCCCCTTTAAAAGGCCACCAGCTGCACCAACACAATGCTGTCTGATCTGCAGCGTGTGTCTGAAAACCTGCATCTGAAATCTGTTACCTGTTACCGTTACCGACCCGGCTTTCCCGGCCACCCGAATCTCTCCGACCTGTTGACCCTTGGCGTGTTATTGACCTTGCTCTGATTGATTACCCGTTGCCAGACCTCTCTGCCTGAACCTGTGACTACGCTCCAGCCCTCCGCACCTGCCACCTGATTACTCGTTGTGACCCGGCCTGTCTGACTCCGCTATTGCCTGTTGTGCCCTAATCCAGCTTACTTCACCAGCTTCCGCTGCCGCTGTACCAGCATCACCTGCTCTGGGTCGCTGACCCACTTCTTACGTTCCAGCGGTCTCCAGTTCAGCCAGCCGCTCCAGAGGGATCAGCATTGCCGACTACTGCCATCACTCCGGCACTCCTACCTCGCTGCGCTCCTGAGCTTGCTGTTCCCATCCCAGCAGCTCGCGAGCAAGGGCTGTAAGAGAGGCCTTCTCCTGCAACTAGGCTCTGATTACCAGGTACATTCGTACATAACAATCTGTGGTCAGACTTAAAGATTGCTGTTCACAAGCGCAAACCATCCAACTTGAAGGAGCTGGAGCAGTTTTGCAAGGAGGAATGGGCGAAAATCCCAGTGGTAAAATGTGGCAAGCTCATAGAGACTTATTCAAAGCGACTTGGAGCTGTGATAGCCGCAAAAGGTGGCACTAAAAAGTATTGACTTTAGGGGGTGAATAGTTATGCACGTTGACTTTTTCTGTTATTTTGTCCTATTTGTTGTCTGCTTCACAATTAAAACAAAAACATCATGTTGTGGGCATGTTCTGTAAATTAAATGATGCAAACCCTTAAACAATCCATGTTAATTCCAGGTTGTGAGGCAACGAAACACGAAAAATGCCAAGGTGGAGAATACTTTTGCAAGGCACTGTATATATACATATATATATATATATATATATATATATATATATATAGTATATATACCATAGTTTGTAGACCCTTTTCACACAGTTTAAATAATATGCACTTATTTGTTTTTTGTATACTTTTGAAATATAGCAGAATGCTAGTGGTAGTTAAATACCAGCAAAAGAAATCTCTATATTTCTCAATGAAATATAAAATAAATTTGGGTACAGTTTTGCATAACCAAGTAATGGTCAGTCAAACTTTTACAGTGCTGGTAACTCCAATAACACCAATCAAACCACTATTTTGGCTATTTGAATAACAGAAACAGATCTGCGTTCATCATACAAGCAATAATGCCATAATAGTCATATACTTAAAAAATTAGCATTGTTTTTTGGATCCGATGCTACATCTGTCCCCCTGCTGGCTATAACACTGAGAACCGAGCCATCGAACATCGCTGACCGCTCGGTTCTCACAGGTCTGTGAGCAGAGAGCTGGTGACTGTCAGTCAATGCTGTCTGCTACGCCCCCCCCCGTGTTCAGTGGAGCGCTGAGCTGTGGAGGGGTGGGAGTGGTCGGCTCAGCCTCTCAGTGGCTCACTGGGAGGCTGAGCCGGATGGCGTTTCAGGAATCTAGTTTTTGCTATTATGGCTTTATTTTAATATATGCATGGCCCACTTTTTGTTCTGATCCTCATTAAATATGTCATGTGGTCTACTGTTCTAGGGGGAACAGTAGACCACCTAACTAGATCTTGTTTTATTATGCTGGATCCCCAAGATCTCTCAGAATACACTATAATTTCAGTATACATCAGCAATGGAAAAATGTGTTCATAAAACTCTTAAATTGAAATCTCTAATGAGCAGGGCCTTCCGATTCCTCCTATATTGAACTGTATTGTAACTGTACTGTCTGTCCCTATGTTGTAAAGCGCTGTGCAAGCTGGCACTATATAAATTCTGTATAATAATATTAATAAAACCAAAATGCACTTCCTCGCTTTTGGGCCTTCTCAGTCACACAGACAAGGAATAACAAAAACATATGGCACACAAGGTCATTTTGCTCATAGTAATAGTGTTTAATTCTAGACGGAACTTGTACAAAGGAAAATATCAAGCAAAGGCTACAGTTGTACAATTTAATTTCACAAATAAATTGATTTCAGTGTCCCTTATATACAGTATGGGTTGCACTTAGCTTTTTTATTATTATTACACAGAGCTGTTAAAAAGTTATTAGCAATTACATTTTCACACTGCAAATTGGCAAATTTTACTCTGATTGTTTAAGTTTGAACCAGCCACAGTCATGAAGGAAGTTAGATAGCAGACTGTAACAGCACTGGTGAACGGAGTGAACCACAACTGCTGTTAGCAAGGATTTCAATGCGCTTCTCTATTTGACAACTCAGAATTGGCCCCAGGCATCACTCCTGGCAAACAGGAGTTTGGGGATCTCTACATCATCTCTCTGTCACATAAAGAAAGGCGTTGAGCTACTAAGGATGGACGCATTACAACATGCGACCAGAGATTAGCATTTAAAATTATTTAATATACTTCAAGGTCAATATTCCAATACACCTCTATATGCAAGTAATTATCAGTAAGGGACCCCAGGCGTCACTCCTCACAAACAGGAGTTTGGGGGTTCTCTACATCATATTACTTTGAGCATATAGGGATGTATTAGGCCACTAAGGGAGATGCTATGAAAAAGCATCAACCCCTAGCATAGAAGGGTTAGAGCGAACATGTTCAAACAATTAGGACAAGGCCTATAAGGATTTGTACTTATGTCACGCTCGTAGGAAATAGGAGTTGTAGTAACAAGTAGTACTTGCGTATGAGAGGCAATATAGCTAAGGTAATAGCAGTTGCATATGAAAGGCAATATAGCTCAGGTAATAGTTGTTGCATATGAGAGGCAATATAGCTCAGGTAATTATAGTTACACTCATGAGGTAAATATTGCAGACATAATATGAGGGTAGCTGATCCTTTAAGAAACTCCTTAGCAAACAGTCCTTAGCACAGCAGTATCTCCCAAATAGTATGTTGATATCCACACAGAATATTTAGTAACACAAATGTATTAGATGGAAAACTAGCAGTAGATCTTCTTATAGGACTACAAGTAATACAATGGCTACTTATCCGTTTGTAGGCTTTTATGTAGGAGATAGAGGATCTGTGATGTAAGGTGTTCAGCAAAGGCCTCAAGGTTGTCCCCAGCAATGCTCTGTGCAGTAGGTGCATTAGCACCAAAGTAGTAGCTGTTGCCTGGAGTGGTGTTGCAGCATGGGGAGCGATGGCAGCGGTATCAGTAGCGTGGCCGAGCTATGGCTGACAATAATAGAACGAAGATTGTAGGTTAAATGGATGCCTTTATAGGCAGGTACCAGATGCAGTGCATTAGCCCTGATTCAAACGAGAATCGCCGATTCGCGGCACACTTCCGCGTTCCACGCTGGAATGCACCACGGTGCCGGGCAATGACGTCATCACGCGAGCGCCATATGCGTTCCAGGATGGAACGCATTACGGCACTGAAAGCAACCGTCACTATAGAAAGTAACAAGCGTGCGGGGGGGGCCTGTTACACAGACAGAAGTAAAAATTTAGCTTGTTCCAAAAAATGTATATTTCTACTTCGCAGAGAAGTCAGGTTGTATCCTAAAATCACACTGTGACGTATAATGATATGTTTATTTTAGCACTCGTAATACAAAACTCCAGCCAATCTGTTTTCCCTTGATATTACAGTATGTAATATACTTAAACATATAGGGCTAGATTCAGGTAGCAGTTACGGCGGCGTATCTCCAGATACGCCGCCGTAATTTTAAATCTGTGCCGGCGTATCTTTACGCCGATTCTCCAAGGCAGATACGTCGGAAAAATAGGCTTCCTCCGCCGACGTAACTTGAATGCGGCGGCGTATAATTGTGTGCATTTTTACGCTGGCCGCCTGGGGCGCTTCCGTTGTTTTCGGCGTAGAATATGCAAATGACCTAGATACGCCAATTCACAAACGTACGTACGCCTGGCGCAATTTTTTTACGCCGTTTACGTTAAAGCTTTTTCGGCGTAAGGTTACTCCTGCTATTAGGAGGCGCAGCCAATGTTAAGTATGGACGTCATTCCCGCTTCGAAATTTGAATTTTTTATGTCGTTTGCGTAAGTCGTTCGCGAATAGGGCTGGACGTAATTTACGTTCACGTCGAAACCAATACGTCGTTGCGGCGTACTTGGGAGCAATGCACACTGGGATATGTACACGGACAGCGCATGCGCCTTTCGTACAAAACGTCAATCACGTCAGGTCATCATAGATTAACATAAAACACGCCCCCCCTTCCACATTTGAATTACGCGCGCTTACGCTGGCCCCATTTATGATACGCCGCCGCAACTTACGGAGCAAGTGCTTTGTGAATACTGCACTTGCTCCTTTGAGTTGCGGCGGCGTAGCATAAATACGATACGCTGCACCGCCGTAACTATGCGCGCCCCTACCTGAATCTAGCCCCTAGTATAATGTTTTTTATAACAAAAAGTAGATACATTATCTTGCATTTTCTCTCTATGTTAATAGAGATGAGATAAATGGTCGCAAAGACCTTGTTTATATCTATTCCTGTAAATGCTAAGTCATGTCTTCCCTCAACTCGATTAACGTCACATTGAGGGGGTCAGACGCATCTTTTAGATGATCTATTGCCATAGTTATTGTTCCTCAGCTGAAGTATTTTGACATTTTGACTATTTACCCCTACACCATCCTCTTCAGCAGAAAGACGCCTTAAAGACCAGCTAGAGAACAATCTTCTATTATCTCATCAAGGATGGAAGAGAAAAGCTTCTTCCCAGCTGTTGACAGAATAGTGCACTAAAGTCAAACATCTGTTTTTCCATCTGTCTCTTATCATAGAACACACATAGATTTGTAATATTTCTAAGAAGACCTGCAGATGTTTAGTAATCATGGATGGCTATCACTTAGGTAAAAACGCAAACAATTAGTTATAGTTTCTTAGTAGTTGTCAATGAAGTCTTGCAGAGCCAAATATCGGGCAGCATTGGCTGGTTCAATAGAAACCAGCAGACATTTGGCCCGTGTATACGGCAACTGGCTCGAAAGAAGCCAGCCTTTCAGTCGGTTTCTGTCGAAGGGACATGGGACAGAGAGTGCACCCAGTCTGAGAGTACTGACCGGTGTGTTCTGGCGGGGGTCTGTTTCTCTTTACACAATAGCTCAGTGGGAGAGATCGCTTTACTAACATCAGATTGTTCGTACAGCAGCTAGTCCTGAGCGCTTCAGTTTTTTTCGTTCAGCCCACTGGGTTGAATGAAAAAAAATACTAAAACTACTAGTGTGTACCCGGCCTTAGAAAGTGTACACACTTTACATGGTTATTTTGCACTTTTTTAGCAAAGAGGAAGAAAGAGGAGGTAGGGAATTCTCTTGTATTTGGTAGCAGTATGTCTGACTAACCATATGAGGCAAATTAATGGTTTCCGAACTTCACATTGGATTTGAAATGGCAACATTTCCACTAAAACTCTTCCTTCTTGATTTTGTGGCTTTTAATACATCATATTTCTGTTAACATTTTCTAAGCATAAAATAAAACTGATGAAACAAATAGCACATAGTGATGTGCATAGCAGACGGCATTTTAATAGGAACACCTATTACTGAACTGCATTGCACAGCTGTGATGTCCCTAGTGGTGCTGTTACCTAGTGGTGCTACCTGCGATGGACCTTCTGGCACCCCGCCTGGGTGTCTCCGCCAGTATATACCTTCCTCCACTCTGTAACCAGGAATCGGGTATTATAGCTGAGAATTGTGCCCAAGAACTATACGACACTAGCTTAGGTACAAACTGGAACTCTCTTTATTGAAAATTCACACAGAATTAATACCACACACAATCAGATAAAAGCTTGATCACATTATCCTAAATAATGCAAACTATAAACAGTATTATCATCAGTACATCTAATAGTACATTTAATGAACAGCTAGCAGCTAACCCTAACCTACGTAAACCGTGATCTGGTTAACAATAAGCTAATCAACATCCAGGCACCCAGACAGCTTTAATTAGTCAGGGGTGCCCACCAAAGACTGCCTGGCAACAGTTCACCATCATTCAAGAAGTCCCAAAGCTGCCCAAAATTCATTAACCGACTTTCTTTTCACTTCCATCTTCTCTCTGAGTTTCAAGTTGGCAGTGACCATCATGGCTTCTTGACTGTTAAATGTGGTAATAACATGTCATCCTGCATTATATAACTGCTCCTAGTTCCCTCAAATACCAGGGCCCATATTTAGTAGGTAAGAGGCTACCCTGCAGTCCACTCCAAAAGCCCCTGTCCCGGTGGAATCTGTCACACTGCCCATACCTTTAGCATAAAGAAGTCCATGCATAAAAGTTCTATCATATGGATTCCCTAAAGAACGAGCCCCATTGAAGGGATATTGTGGTCAGAAAAGCAGGTCACATGGTACATAGTTCCTCACTATGCAGCTTCAGCACCGCACACCTTGCCCCGAGGCTGGTTCCCCTGTATATTTACCCTAGAAACTGGGAAGTGACACACATGCAGGGGAAACTGTCAAAAAGTAAGATTAACCATCTACATGCATTAGCCAATACTTAAAGGTTCACAGGGTACAGTATCTTAAACGATCAGCAAAACCACTTAGTTTAAAGAAAACATTCGCCTACATATATACCCATTAAATTTGTCTGATCCAGGTCAAATTCTGATTTGGGGAATCAATTCATATATATCTGTAGCGCCTGGCTATTTTCAGAGCCGGTGCTATTGTAAATTTAGAGGGAGTTCAGAGAGGTAGTTGGCTCTGAACCTGTTTATTTGGTTAAATTTAGGGTCTCTGGGAGTGAGTCCCATCCTAGGCCTACAGGTGGCAGCAGTAGGGTCAAGTGCAGTTGGATATCTATTCCAGGCAGCCAATCAGGAGGGTAGATCGCCTCGCTGTGCATGGTGGGAAGGGGTTTTTAAAGGGCAGATGCCATGGGTTCGGGCCGCTGTGTTCCCACCCTGGCAAGTCAGTCGTCCCACCACCCCCATGTGGCCCTCCTGGCCGGGGTGTGTGTGTGTGTCGCAGTGTTCCTGGCTCTGGGACCATGTTGGTCTGGAGCACATTAATCTATCTGGTGGATCCAGTGAGTCGACTGGGTCTCTAACTTGCCAGATGGTCCTGGGCTGTCCATCCAATTAGAGGAAGCCGACTGATGAGGAACCTGTCCGGGAGATGCCGAGCACAAGGCTGGTGTTTCAGGAGAGGCCTGTCCATTCATCGGAGGACACTTTGGTTCTGAGAGGCTGGACGTAGGTCGCCTATCAGTTTCTGATTTAACCAAAGCTATTTGAAGGAGAACTGGGTGCTGAATCCAGTCAAGAAGAATTTTGGACTGCAACTGTCTCCAATCTTCAGGAGGGTCTGTGGCAGAGGCTTAATCCTGTTCATTCGAGTGACATTCTGGCTGCCAGGCTGGTGAGAGAGGCCTGTCCGGATGCACTATACCCACTCTGGCTGGAGTGGCGAAGTAAAGTTGTCAAAAAAAGTTTGAGAACTGCGCCTAGTCTCAAAAACAAAACAAGCGCTCATGGGATGACAGACCAGAGCGCTTAGTTTAGTCGTATAGACATCATCTGAGGGTCTATACGACGAAACTAGTCAGGGTGGAGCCAAGTAACGCAAGTGGTGACGTCAGACGGTGTCAGGAGCAAAGACATCTATCCTCGTAGTCTGAGAAGTCATGGTATACCGACACTGGGCTGATGCCTGTGATTGTGACTAAATGCTGATTTATTTTGTGACTATGTGAGTGTACATCTGGATAGATTTTAAGTTCTCGATTAAAGTTTTAAAACGGGGTTACACTATGTCCGCTTCCTTCTCTCTTTTAAGGTAATCTCTAAGTAATCAGACTGGCTGACTAGGAGTGAGTGGAGACACCTGCTAGAATCGCTTTTCAATTGATCATTTACTGTATATGCTGACTTTTGATTGCTTTGGGGTAAGAGTTTACTCAAGAGGGGGTTTCTATCTACACAACCCCCCTCCTTCTTCTTTTAGCACACGTGTGGAGGTGGTATCTTCTGTGTACAGCAAGATTCTTTTATCTTCTGGGATTAAGCAGACTTTTATCTTATTCTAATTATCCATCACATCCTTGTACAAGTGTGACTTCACAACATGGACACTTATTAATCAGAGAGAGAGAGTATATGTTTTGTAAAGTAAAGTTGTCGTTGGAAGCAGGACTGTTTCCATATGCAGTTACACCTGAATTTGCTGTCTTCCATTTTGCTATCCCTTCATCTTCCACTAATTTTCACTATTTTGCCCCGTTGGGTAATAAAAGCACAGAAAAGACATCTGTTGTGTGGACATTGACTTTACTGCAGCTCTCATCCAGTACCCTAGACGGCGAGAAGACAAGAGGTAACATGCCACCCAAAACAAA
The DNA here is from genome assembly GCF_905171775.1 of Rana temporaria. Classification (NCBI taxonomy): domain Eukaryota; kingdom Metazoa; phylum Chordata; class Amphibia; order Anura; family Ranidae; genus Rana; species Rana temporaria. The sequence continues at coordinate 64,143,992 of NC_053491.1, read as the reverse complement.
CCAGCAGCTCCTTCGGGGGTAGTGCTACATATCTAATATGGGGGGTGGCTGCAGCTGATCCTGGTCCTTTGGATCAATATCCACTCACATACAGTCAATGTGCGAACATTTCTTTAGTTACCTGAGGTATATTAAAGTTCAGTGGAGAGGGTCAAGCATTATCTAAACCAAAAGAACTGAGCATACAACCATAGGGCCAATTTTGTGGCCAAATCTGTGGCTAAAGATCAGGCTTTCATAGTCTAAGTCTGTCTGAACACCCCATTAATTTAATGTGCATGGACAACTTAGCATTTGTGCTGAAAATGCCTTGCCGTGCAATAGGAAGATAAACAGAAATCATACCATTGTTTGTTTCACTAAGGCAGACTGCAATGCAGAGCAATTGACTCAAGATCATTGCAAAGCGAGGACCAGGTCACAGTAACATCAGAGCCTTGTTGGGTATATTACATAAAAATCTTTAACAACACTTGACATTTTATATTTGTAATTAGTTGGAAATAAGTCTGTGCAAGTACTACAGTTGGCATCAATATTTTGCACATATATTTCATTATATTCACTTATTTTTCTTTATAGTTTACTGCAGTCTGTTCTAGCAATGTTCAAACAGAAGTTAAGTGAAAGATGACCTGATTTTTGGTTGGCCTGCAATACAGAAATTAGAAAACCGAACATGAGCATGAACTTTTCTGAATGTGCCTCTGGTTGCTACTGTTCAATCAAAAATACAGTCTGTAATTAAAGCCTTCTATAGTCTACTGTCTACTTTCTCTAAATCAGTGGTCTCCAAACTGCGGCCCGGGGGCCAAATGCGGCCCTTTGCTTGCTTTTATCCGGCCCTTGGGACACTATTTCATCAACTGATACTAACATTGGGGCATAATTCCTCCCACTGACTCCAACAATGGGACACGATTCCTCTCAATTATACCAATGATGGGGCAAAATTCCTTGCAATGACACCAAGGATGGAGCACAATTCCTCCCCAAGACACCAACAATGGGGCTCAATTCCTCCCAATGACACCAATGATGGGGGGGACAATTCCTCACAATGACACCAACAGTGGGGCATAGTTTCTCTCAATGACACCAACAATGGGGCCAAATAACACGAGTGATGAGGCACAGTTACTCCCATTGAAACAAATAACGGGACATTATTTTTTCCCAATGTTGGGACCTTTTCACTGACCACTGTCCGGCCCTCGTAAAGTCTGAAGGACAGTAAACTGGCCCTTTGTTTAGAAAGTTTGGAGATCCCTGCTCTAAATCATGGTTTATGATACGTTTTCAAATAGGGTTTCAAAGTAAAACAAAATAGGATATTTATTAAAATAGCAGCTAAAAGCTGGCCATTGACCCCGGATGAGAGCTGAGAGTTCAAAAATATATGAAAATGTATTCATCTTTTAAACACTGACATATACATACAAATGAACTTCCTTCGGCATGGATATGATCTGACCCAGGGTTAGGAATCTGCCTGAGTTCAGTTCACAAACAGTTTTTTATCTGACGGAGTAATAAGCATGCTATTGTAAAACAAAGGGCATAGAAAACATCATCTCTCCCTGCACAGAATTGTCTCCATAACAGTTCCAAAACATTAAAATATGTCTGTTGTGAGCCCACCTCTTTAAAACGTATCCATTTCTTTAAATGATTGGCTCTTGTGACTAAGATGGCCAGGGGCAAAGGCTTTGCACTGCATTGTAGGTTGATCCTTATTTCTGTCAGCAAATCTGCAAAATTGCTTTTAGCTGGGAAAACTGGCCATGTGTATGCTCGATGGCAGTTTTCCCGACAGGAAAAACGCTGGGAAAAATTAGAACATGTTCTCTTTTTTCCTGACGCGATTTAGGGCGGTCTATTTCCCAGCAGTTTTCCTATGGGAAACACTGCGGTGGAGCATGAACACGGCTGGGTTTTTCCCAGCCAAAGCTCTCATGGCAGTTTTCCTGCCAGGAAAACCGGGCGTGTTTAGGGGACCGGTTCTTGGCTTTCCCCTCGGGTTTCCCGACGGTAAAAAGTCAGCCGGGAAACCCATATGTGTGTACGAGGCATCTGTTATGACCTTCTTCGCTGTAATTTATCAGAACTTTTTCAGTCATGGACTGGTCAAAAATAAACAAGTTTGTTGGCTATTTCAACCCAAAAAAACAAAAATATATTGTAGCTTTGGGGAACTAAATAAATATTTAGGGCCAGATCTACACCGCTGCAAAATCTCTACCTAAGTGCCCGATCCACAAAGCACTTACCTAGAAATTTTCAGCGGTGTAACTTAAATCCGTCCGGCGCAAGGCGGGCCCAATCTAATGGGGCGAGTCCCATTTAAATTAGGCACGCTCCCGCGCCGGACGTACTGCGCATGCTCCCGACACGATTTTCCCAACGTGCTTTGCGTGAAGTTATGTTGCGCCGAGTTTTGTGAATCGCGCCGGGTAAAAAAAGTTGCGTCGGGAAAAAAAAAGAGATGCGGCGGGAAAAAAAAAATAAAATAAAAATTTGACAGCGTCGCGGGAAAGAAGGGTATACTTTTACAAGGTGTACTAACTTTACACTTTGTAAAAGGTACCCTATCTTTGCGTTTGCAAACTAACAATTTACGGAGACTTCACGAAGGGAAACCGCTTCGTGGATCTCCGTAAGTGCTAATTTGCATACCCGAAGCGGAATTTCGAAGAGAAATGCCCCCCGCGGCGGCCGCGGTACTGCATCCTAAGATCCGACAGTGTAAAACTATTACACCTGCCGGATCTTAGGAATATCTATGCGTAACTGATTCTGTGAATCAGTCGCATAGATAGAAACAGGGATACGACAGCGTATCAGTAGATACGCCGGCGTATCCCTTTTGTGGATCTGGCCCTTAGTTTCTAAAACAGATTAGATAAAATTAAAGTTTTTCTAAAGGGAAAATATTTTTAACTTTAAAGAGGTAGTAAAGGCCACTTTATTAGTTTTACCTACAGGTAAGCCTATAATAGGTAAAATTAATATCTACTTAACTACTTCAGCTCTGGACCATATTGCTGGTCAATGACCAGGCCCCTTTTGCGATTCGGCACTGCGTTGCTTTAACTGACAATTGCGCATTCGTGCGACGTGGCTCCCAAACAAAATTGGCGTCCTTTTTTTCCCACAAATAGAGCCTTCTTTTGGTGGTATTTGATCACCTCTGCGGTTTTTATTTTTTGCGATATAAACAAAAATAGAGCGACAATTTTGAAAAAAAAACAATATTTTTTACTTTTTGCTGTAATAAATATCTCCAAAAATATATATAAAAACTATTTTTTCCTCAGTTTAGGCCGATACGTATACTTCTACATATTTTTCGTAAAAAAATCGCAATAAGCGTTTGATTGATTTGCGCAAAAGTTATAGCGTTTACAAAATAGGGGATAGTTTTGTGGCATTTTTATTAATATTTTTTTTTTTACTAGTAATGGCGGCGATCAGCGATTTTTATCGGTACTGCGACCATATGGCGGACACTTCAGACACTTTTGACACATTTTTGGGACCATTGGCCTTTTTTTTAGCGATCAGTGCTATAAAAATGCATTGATTACTATAAAAATGCCACTGGCAGGGAAGGGGTTAACACTAGGGGGCGAGAAAGGGGTTAATTATGTTCCCTAACTGAAGGGGGGGTGGCCTCACTAGGGGAAATGACTGATCGCTGTTCATACATTGTATGAACAGACGATCCGTCATTTCTCCCCCTGACAGGACTGGGAGCTGTGTGTTTACACACACAGCTCACGGTTCCCGCTCTGTAACGAGCGATCGCAGGTGCCCGGCGGTGATCGCGCCCACCGGGCACACGAGCCGGCACCAGGGGCGAGCAGGGGGCTGAAACGTGAGATGACGTATAGCTACGTGATCTCGCGCAGCCAAGCCAACCTACCGCCTTTGGCAGCTGGTCGGCTAGTGGTTAAATCAAAGAGGATATAAGGTAATGATGCTGCGCACCCCGATATTAACAAGAAAAAATGAAGGTTTCCCTCACTGGGGTTTTCAAGGCAGCAGAGATTAACAAAATGGCAATGAGGATAGTAAAAACATATAATTTATTGGTAGAAACCGCCAAACTGCTTGCGGCTTTAATGTAATGTCTGGTCCTGTGCAAAGGACACTAAAACAAAATACTGGAGATCCCTGCCTGTATTTGTATGAGAACAACAGCAATTGTATTCAGGTAAGCTTTTGGTGCACACTGTGCAAAGGACACAGTACACTAAGTGAAAATAGTACAGCTAGCACAATCACCTGCCTGACTGTCAGTATATTATGAAGAGAATAACAGGAACGGATCTAGCTAAATTGAATACAGGTTATAAATATATATACAACACCTGGGATGCATATATATCCTCTAACACTGTAACTGAAGCTAACTGACTCGCCTGCCTGTCTGCTCTATCTAACTCAAAATAAATGACACTGTCTCTCTCTCTCTGTCTGTCTTTAACCACAGCACAACACACTACACAAGGCTGCCACGCAGGCGGCCTAATATAATGTGGGGCGTGTATTAAACCCCTGAGACATAATTGGCCAAAGCCATCCTGGCTTTGGCCAATTATGGTTCTCCGTTTTTTCTGCGCTGTGATTGGCCAAAGCATGTGGGTCATAGTGCATGCTTGGCCAATCAGCCGCCAGCAATGCACTGCTAAATTATGGGCCTTGACGCGGCAATCGAATTTGGCGCGAACGGCCCATAATGTTCGAAATTCGGCGAACGGTTGAACAGCCGATGTTGGAGTCGAACATGGGTTCGACTCGAACTCGAAGCTCATCCCTAATCTTGACCCAGCTTGTATCTGCTCAGTAAATGACTGTGTATGACCCGAGTTGCTATGACCCTGCTCACTCTTTGCTATGATTGTGTACCATTTGGACTCTAATCTACACTTCTGTGACCTCGCTCAACCTGACTATGATTCTGCCTGAGCCTACTGTGTTATCGGACTCTGTTACTACTTGGCATGTTCTGGACTTCTCCTTCCTTGCACCAGTATTTTCTGTCCTGCTGTACGAGCAAGCCTGCACTTCCTACAATCCTGCTCGTGGTATGTGCAATTTATTATTGAACTGTCTGCATATGTAGCACATATGAACTGTTTTATAATATTGCTTTTTATTTTTTTTTAATTATTGATATAAACTTTGCAAGAAACTTGGCATACGCAAATTGTCCTGCGGAAGCGGCTTCTGTCCGCACAACGCGTTGACTGTGTAACATATGACATTACCTTAAGAACAAATGTATTCTCCTTTATATGATGTCTGATGTAATTTTCTCTTTATACCCATTGGCTGAGAATTTATACAATAAATAATGTGATTTATGAGTTCTAGCTATTTTGATTTAATACCAATGAGCCATCCTAGACCACCCTGTCCTGTCGGTTCTTGTTGATATGAACTTTCCCTGCTATCTGGCTTTGGCATGCCAGTCACCTGGCACATTATGGACTGGAGAATCGTGCAGAGAGTTTGGAGCCCCATCTTTCTGATATCCAAACATAACTTGTTGAAATATTGGCTATTGGAAGATGAAATGAACAATCTTTTTTCTAAGGCAAAAAAGTCACTCAAAGAGAAAATGCATTGCAGTAGCTGATGTTATGAGATTGGACGGGGTCATGTTGTAATGTTGGGTACATTCATTCCCAGAGAGAAAGGTGGGTTGTTTTGCAGAAGACGCAGATAGCATATAGCGGAGCATTTGGTGGTACAGTGGAAGATAGTGTTGTGGAGGAAGGGGTGGTGGTGCCAAATGTGGGTGACTTGTTGTTGGAAACCTGGGTGTTCGATAAGAATTTGTTTTTGGATGAGCGTAGTGCTGGTGTTGATTTGAAAAAAAATATGTGCACATCGGAGGGATGTAGTGATGTGCACATGTTCTATAAAGTAGTCTTGATGGTGGCATGATGGACTGTGATGCAGTAGAAGGAGGTAGAGGAAGGGGGAATGAATGAGCAAATGAAGCTCATCATGACCTTGGTCCACATTTGCAATTGAAGTTCCTTTGGGACCTTTTTGACAAAGCAGTCAAGGTTCTGACAACAAGAGAACAAATCTGATGTATAAGGCAGCATTCTGTCAGACACGATCAACATGAGGTATATAAGTCTGCCAAACCTTTGCAAGGTCACCCTTGGACTACAAGATATATTGTCCATAAAATCTACACTGCAATATGGGATTTGCTAAAGGATGTTGTCATGACAAGACTGATAGATTGCATAAACTCCCTGTCCTCAGAGTGCTGGAGATGTCCCCCGGACCCGGGTGATTTTATACATGTCTTCTGGTCATGTCCCGCAATAAGTGTCTACTGGTCGCAAGCAGTTTCTGTAATACTAGACATAGTGGGTATAGATATAGCTATACCGCAGATATGTTTACTGGGTAACCCTGATAGGACTTCTACTCTTTTATGCTTGAAAAATTATCACACTCTGTTGGAAGAAAGGGGCCCCACCTTCACCCCTCCTGTGGAAAATACATGTTAATAACGTACTCTTTTTATAAAGAAACCTATTACAATATGGGATGTCCAAGAAAATATGATAGAGTGGGCCAAATACCTGGCTAAACCCTCCACTGCAACATCTGACTAAATAGTCTCCTAGTAAAATGACGCACCACCTGATGGGGGGGGGGGGGCATGGTTTAATCTGGGAGCAAGGTTTTAATAGAAAGTCAGGATTTTTCTGTTATTATCCCTGTGCAAGAGCCAATGAAGCAATAAGGTTTTACCATGCCACAGTTGTTCGCCAATTATGGGTGCTGTATTACACTATGCCTACTGGAACAGTCCCCTGTGTGGGCCTTGAGGTACGGCTGTGGCAGGTTATTGGTTTGTTTGATTTTCTGTACGAGCCTTGTGTTTTATAATCAATAAAACGATAAAAAAAATGAAGGAAAACATATCAAATACTAGCAAGGAGACCCCAATAAAACCTTGCAGATTACCTGATTGGGAAATGTTGTAGCAACTGTGTGAATTAAACATTAGAGGCAGTTTTGGCATAGTACAGGTATGACTGGGCAGTGATGAATGGACAAAACAAAATCAATGGATAATTCATCAAGGAACTGGAAAAAAGTAAGACAATGGGCAAACATTAGTTATTAGCTGAATAAAAGAGCAACTGAGATCACTGCAATCAGAAGCCTGGCCAAAGTGGTATAACATTAATTGTCAGAGTTGATTTTTTTATTTATTTGTCTTGACTTGCTTTAGTAAGAATTTTATTACATGTTGTCTATTACATATCAATTACTGCAAAAAATAAAAGATTGGTTTAGCATCATATATCGGTTTTCTTTTGCTGCACGGAGAATAATCTCCTGCCTTTTTGTTAGCCCAATATCTGTTGTACGTGTTTACATTCTGTTTTTGTCGCTATGTTTTTCAGTAGAGCACAGCATGTTCTCTTGGCCAGCTCTATATCGTGCAAGAGACAAAGGAAGCAAGCAAGTGCATAATGAATAACACATGCAAAATGAAAAATAAGCAGACTTCATTGATTGCATTGATTCATAAAGTTGTAATATTTCTAACAAAATAATGAACTAACTATTTTTGTGCATTAAAACATTGTAGAAAGTTATATATTTGTTATAAGGATGTTCAATGTGTTCTTTTCTGCAAGTTTCAATTTGTTATCCTTTTCTTCTGTTACAATATGCATCCAAGTTTGCTAAATTTAACAAAACGTTGATAACAAAATATATGTATATATACACATCTCAAAGTTTTTATATATATATATATATATATATATATATATATATATATATATATATATATATATATATATATATATATATATATATATATATATATATATATATACTTTATGTTAATAACAACACTACAAATTTTATAGTATATTGATATATAGACGTTGCACATTATTGTAGATAACAAAAATGCTGTGTGTAAATTCAATTGCTTTAAACTACAATATATTGATAATACCATTAGTACAATTAATCTTATAAATCAAATCAATAAATTTGTGTCTTTGCTCACTTAAATATGGGTTTTTATTTTAGCTGACTTTTAAAAATTGGGTAATTTTTGCTAGGATTTTAGGGCAACGTAAAGTGTTATTTTTATGACCACAAAATATTAAAACACTATTTGATAGAAAACTGAATACATTGTAGCAGTATCTATATCCTAATTGTATGTTTGTGTCATATTTACAAAATGTACATGTATAATCTGATTCTGACCGATTGCATAATTTATTTCAAATTCAATATGCTGTATTTATCAGCTGCTAGATACAAATGTATTATAATGTTTATAAAGAAGTATCAAGTTTATATATCCTGATCAATTAAACAATACATAAATGTTATCAAATATAGAGCAGCTTCCACTTTCTGATCAATTTTGGTGATACATAAAACACATGGTTTGTTATTGTTAATTTTGAAGTGAAATCTGGGTCAGTTATATGGATTGTGAGTTCCCTGAGGGAATGTGGGCTTTAGCAGTAATCCAATAATTGCTCACTACCCTTTGACATCTGTCAAGTGCAATCTTTTAAGGTGCCTATTTTTAAACAATGATACTCCATGTCAGATGAAAAACTATATAGCCAAAAAAAGAGCGGTGGACTGCCTTTGGACTGTCACATTTAAATTCCATGTTATCCAGGATAAATTAGGCAAAATGCGTGCCTTAGCAAGATTACGGTTTATCATTGCTAACATCTGCAATGAAAGTACATTAGATATGTGGTTGGTCCAGCTCCCACAGTAGGTATATTATACTCTTCATGAGCCAGACTTTATTATTACTGAGCTTTATGAGTATTAAATATGGATGAGACAAATGTATAATTATTTTGATTCATTATTATTGTAGAATTATGTGACTTTGGGGTCAGGATATATGACTTGTAAGATTGTACTGTAGTAAGCAAATCTAGATAAATATTTTGTTCAATTAATATTTTACATTTTGCAAGTTCTTATAATTTTATATGGTATCATATGGTATCTCAACAGTATTTGCTATTAAAGGATCCTTATTTTATTATCAGTGTAGGCGTAGATTACATATATAAGTTTACATAAAAACAACATCAACGCTATCCGAAAACCTATTTAATTTTTCAAGGTACTATTAAAAGAAAGCCATCTGAAGAAAAAGGAAAAGAGATAAGTGAAGGTAAAGCAACCTAATTATTTATTTTAATAGTAAAGGGTAGCTTAAAACCAGGACAATACCACCACCATGTTTAACTCTTGGCCTGATAGTCTTACTATGTAATGTTCTTGGCATTACACCATATAAAATAATTATTTAATCCATGCCCTCTAGAAATCTCCACTTCTTCCACTATTTGTATACATGCCCCTAATAGGTTTAGGCTTTCCACTTTGCTCCACCAAAGCTCAATTTTTAATAGATTTGCTTTGTTTGTAGAGTTTTGAACAATTACCTTTATCAAGCAAAAAAGCCTGCAGTTCTTTGGGTGTTTTTATAGGATCCTTTGTGATTTCCTGAGTGATTGTATGTCACACCCATGGGGCACTTTTAGGAGATTGGACACTTCTGGAATGATTCCAATTTGGAAATTATGTTCTTATGTTACAGAAATGGCTTTTTAATACTTTCGACTTGACAGAATTAAATAACTTTTTATATTCTCTTCAGTAACCTATTTTGACCCTAACATTTTGTGCTTATTAAATATTGAGGGTCAAAATAAATCAGATTCATACTGGACAGCCTGGCTGTAATCTAACCTAGCTACAGTGAGGGGAAAAAGTATTTGACCCCCTGCTGATTTTGTATGTTTGCCCAGTGACAAAGAAATAATCAATCTATAATTTTAATGGTAGGTTTATTTTAACAGTGAGAGACAGAATAACAATAAAAATGTCCAGAAAAATGCATTTCAAAAAAGTTATAAATTGATTTGCAGTTTAATGAGTGAAAAAGGTATTTGATCCCCTATCAATCAGAAAGATTTCTGCCTCTCAGGTGTCTTCTATACAGGTAACAAGCTCAGATTAGAAGCACTCACCTAAAGGGATATACAGTGCCTTTGCGAAAGTATTCGCCCCCCTTGAACTTTGCGACCTTTTGCCACATTTCAGGCTTCAAACATAAAGATATAAAACTGTAATTTTTTTTGAAGAATCAACAACAAGTGGGACACAATCATGAAGTGGAACGAAATTTATTGGATATTTCAAACTTTTTTAACAAATAAAAAACGGAAAAATTGGGCGTGCAAAATTATTCAGCCCCCTTAAGTTAATACTTTGTAGCGCCACCTTTTGCTGTGATTACAGCTGTAAGTCGCTTGGGGTATGTCTCTATCAGTTTTGCACATCGAGAGACTGAAATTTTTGCCCATTCATCCTTGCAAAACCGCTCAAGCTCAGTGAAGTTGGATGGAGAGCGTTTGTGGACAGCAGTTTTCAGTTCTTTCCACAGATTCTCGATTGGATTCAGGTCTGGACTTTGACTTGGCCATTCTAACACCTGGATATGTTTATTTGTGAACCATTCCATTGTAGATTTTGCTTTATGTTTTGGATCATTGTCTTGTTGGAAGACAAATCTCCATCCCAGTCTCAGGTCTTTGCAGACTCCATCAGGTTTTCTTCCAGAATGGTCCTGTATTTGGCTCCATCCATCTTCCCATCAATTTTAACCATCTTCCCTGTCCCTGCTGAAGAAAAGCAGGCCCAAACCATGATGCTGCCACCACCATGTTTGACAGTGGGGATGGTGTGTTCAGGGTGATGAGCGGTGTTGCTTTTACGCCAAACATAACATTTTGCATTGTTGCCAAAAAGTTTGATTTTGGTTTCATCTGACCAGAGCACCTTCTTCCACATGTTTGGTGTGTCTCCCAGGTGGTTTGTGGCAAACTTTAAACCACACTTTTTATGGATATCTTTAAGAAATATCTTTCTTCTTGCCACTCTTCCATAAAGGCCAGATTTGTGCAGTATACAGGGACTGATTGTTGTTCTATGGACAGAGTCTCCCACCTCAGCTGTAGATCTCTGCAGTACATCCAGAGTGATCATGGGCCTCTTGGCTGCATCTCTGATCAGTCTTCTCCTTGTATGAGCTGAAAGTTTAGAGGGACGGCCAGGTCTTCGTAGATTTGCAGTGGTCTGATACTCCTTCCATTTCAATATTATCGCTTGCACAGTGCTCCTTGGGATGTTTAAAGCTTGGGAAATTTTTTTGTATACAAATACGGCTTTAAACTTCCCCACAACAGTATCTCGGACCTGCCTGGTGTGTTCCTTGTTCTTCATGATGCTCTCTGCGCTTTAAACGGACCTCTGAGACTATCACAGTGCAGGTGCATTTATACGGAGACTTGATTACACACAGGTGGATTCTATTTATCATCATTAGTCATTTAGGTCAACATTGGATCATTCAGAGATCCTCACTGAACTTCTGGAGAGAGTTTGCTGCACTGAAAGTAAAGGGGCTGAATAATTTTGCACGCCCAATTTTTCAGTTTTTTATTTGTTAAAGTTTGAAATATCCAATAAATTTCGTTCCACTTCATGATTGTGTCCCACTTGTTGTTGATTCTTCAAAAAAAATTACAGTTTTATATCTTTATGTTTGAAGCCTGAAATGTGGCAAAAGGTTGCAAAGTTCAAGGGGGCCGAATACTTTCGCAAGGCACTGTATATGGGCATATATTGAGTATATCCCTCATAATCTTGTTGAATAGTAGTGGGATGCTACGTTTACTATAAAAGTGATAGATTACTATTAATACAATCTGGCATTGGGAATGGCCAGGCCTCCCTCATTCTTAAGCAACTGCAGCATTTCCAATCTAATCTGGAGATGTTTGTTTTTCCAAATAAGATCTCTAAGAGTCGGTTCACACTTAGGCAGCACGACTTCGGGGGCGACTCTGCAAGTCGTCCTGAGGACGACTTTAGAGGCGATTTGCAAAACGACTTCTGTGTAGAAGTCAATGCAGGTCGCCCCGAGCCGCCCCCGAAGTCGTACAGTCGTACTTGCGTCGCTCCTATTAGAACGGTTCCATAGCACTTAACAGGACGCGACACGTCAGGCGGCTGAGCCGCCTGTCGTGTCGCCCCAGTGTGAACCGGGTCTAAAGGTATCTATTTAAAACATTTCCGAGGAAGCCACACAGGGCAGTTATGTAACAAATATAACAATTGTGGCATCCATATCATCTTTATTAACCGCTTCAGCCCCGGACCATTTTGGTGGTCAAAGACCAGGCCACTTTTTGAGATTCACCACTGCATCGCTTTAACTGACAATTGCGCAGTCGTGCGACATGGCTCCCAAACAAAATTGATGTCCTTTTTTTCCCACAAATAGAGCCTTCTTTTGGTGTTATTCGATCACCTCTGCAATTTTTATTTTTTGCGCTATAAACAAAAAAAGAGCGACAATTTTGAAAAAAAAACTATATTTTTTACTTTTTGCTATAATAAATATCCCCAAAATATATATATAAAAAAAAAATTCGGCGCTGCAGGGGTTAAGTGTTCCCTAGGAAGTGATTCTTACTGTTAGGGGGCGTGGCTACACGTGACACATCACCGATGACCATTCCCGATCACAGGGAACAGACATCAGTGACAGTGTCACTAGGCAGAATAGGGAAATGCCTGCTGGCCGCGATGTTCGCCAGGCACCCGCGATCGGCAGTCAGAGCTAGGGACGTGGAGCTCTGTGTGTAAACACAGAGCTCCACGTCCTGTCAGGGAGAGACCAATGGTGTGTCCCTTGTACACAGGGACAACCATTGGTCACCTCCCCCAGTCAGTTCCTCTCCCCCCACAGTAAGAATCACTCCCAGGGTACATATTTAACCCCTTGATGCCCCTAGTGTTAACCCCTTCCCTGCCGGTCACATTTATACAGTAACCAGTGCATTTTTATAGCAGTGTTCGCTGTATAAATGTGAATGGTCCAAAAAAAAAAGTAATAATTCTATCCCCTATTTTGTAGGCGTTATAACGTTTGCGCAAACCAATCACTATACGCTTATTGCGATTTTTATTTTTTACCAAAAATATGTAGAAGAATACGTATTACTATGTAGAAGAATACGACTAAACTGAAAAAAAAAAAGTTTTTTTTTTAAATGGGATATTTATTTTAGCAAAAACTAAAAAATATTGTGTTTTTTTCAAAATTTCGCTCTATTTTTGTTTATAGCGCAAAAAATAAAAACCGCACAGGTGATCAAATACCACCAAAAGAAAGCTCTATTTGTGGGGAAAAAAGGACGCCAATTTTGTTTGGGAGCCACGTTGCACGAACGCGCAATTGTCATTCAAAGCGTGGAAGTGCCGAAAGCTGAAATTTCGCCTGGGCAGGAAGGGGGTATATGTGCCCAGTAAGCAAGTAAGCAAAAATATATAAAAAAACATTTTTTTTCCTCAGTTTAGGCCGATACGTATTCTTCTTCCTATTTTTGGTAAAAAAAAACGCAATAAGCGTTTATCGGTTGGTTTGCGCAAAATTTATAGCGTTTACAAAATAGGGGATAGTTTTATTGCATTTTTATAAAAAATATTTTTTTTACTACTAATGGCGGCGATCAGCGATTTTTTTCGTGACTGCGACATTATGGCGGACACTTCGGATTTTGACACATTTTTGGGACCATTGTCATTTTCACAGCAAAAAATGCATTTAAAATGCATTGTTTACTGTGGAAATTACAGTTGCAGTTTGGGAGTTAACCACAGGGGGCGCTGATGGGGTTATGTGTGACCTGAAGTGTGTTTACAACTGTAGGGGGGTGTTGATGTAGGTGTGACGTCATCGATTGTGTCCCCCTATAAAAGGGATCACACGATCGATGACGCCGCCACAGTGAAGAACGGGGAAGCCGTGTTTACACACAGCTCTCCCCGTTCTTCAGCTCCGGGGACCGATCGCGGGACTCCAGCGGTAATCGGGTCCGTGGGTTCCACGGTCACGGAGCTTTGGACCAGGTCGTGGGCGCACGCCCGCGACCCCACAGCTGGGCTTAAAGGGCAACGTACATATACGTTGATGTGCCCAGCCGTGCCATTCTGCCGACTTATATCGTCGTGCAGCGTTCCTTAAGTGGTTAATGGCAAAACCTATTCAAGAGAATATACATTTTACAAATGTTACATGATCTGTATAGAATCACATAATTCTGTAACCCAGACATTTACCAGCTACTTTTTTAGGTACATCTTGCTAGTACTGGGTTGGACCCCCTTTTGCCTTCAGCACTGCCTTAATTCTTTGTGGCATAGATTTAACAAGGTATCGGAAAAATTTCCCAGAGATTTTGGTACATATTGACATGATAGCATCATGCAGTTGCTGCAGATTTGTCGGCTGCACATCCATGATGCAAATCTTTCGTTCCACCACATCCCAAAGGTGCTGGAAGTAGCCATCAGAAGATGGGTACACTGTAGTCATAAAAGGATCGACATTGTCAGCAACAATATTCAGGTAGGCCATGGCATTTAAACAATGCTCAATTGGTACAAAGGGGCCCGAAGTGTGCCAAAAAAAATATCCCCCACATTATTACACCACCACCAGCCTGAATTGTTGATACAAGGCAGGACGGATCCATGCTTTCATATTGTTTATGCCAAATTCTGACCCTACCATCTGAATGTCCCTGCTGAAATTGAGACTCATCAGTCTTATGCTGTTCAATTTTGGTGAGCCTGTGCGAATTCGATAGCACTACTATCAGCCCATCCCCACTTGCCAAGGTTCTAGGTGTAATCCTGGACTCTGAACTATGATTTTGGCCCCTCGTCCAATCACATTCCAAAACTTGCCACCTCATCCTCCGCAACATCTACAGAATACACCCTTTCCTTTACAATGACACCACAAAGCTTCCAGTTCACTCCCTGGTGATCTCCTGCCTCGGCTATTGCAACTTTCTACTCACAGGATTACCTTTACATAGGCTATCCCCCCTTCAGTCCATCATGCTGCTGCCAGACTCATCTACCTTACCAACCGTTCAGTGTCTGCTACTCCTCTCTGTCAATCCCTCCACTGGGTTCTGCTCACCCAACAAATTTAGTTCAAAATACTAACAACTTACAAAGCCATCCACAACTCCCCCCCCCCCCAGCTACATCACTAACTGTCTCAAAATACCAACCAAATTGTTCTCTTTGTTCCTCCCAAGACCTCCTGCTCTCTAGTTCCTGTCTGAGGACCAAAAGAGGAAGTGAAAGGAAATCCCTCCAAAAAAAGGGGGAGAATCTTTAGTTGTCCCTAGGGTCACCAAAACTAAGATTCAGGTTAACCCACTGTATTAGTACAATGTATGCTCTATTCTTAATGAAATAAATAGATTTTAAGGATGAAATGCAACTGCATGTGTGAAAGCTTAAATTGAACTCTCTGGTGCTAAAATAAATAAATAAAAGTAAAAAAAAAATAGAAAAGGGGAAATATTTCCCATGGGCTAGCTTTTAATCTCAATTAAAGTGAATGTAAAGGCAAACTTTTTTTTCTTTGTTCTCATGGGAGGAATTATACCTCCGAAAAGATTTAATTGCAAGCCGTGCCCCAGCTAAGGAGATTTGCCATTTTATGTGTCCTGGTGACAGCTGGCATCAAGACAAAGTACAAGAAAACATTCAAAATGCTTGAGTTGTCATGAGACTAAAAGGTGAGAAGAAATCTTTTGATGGGGACAAATGATCTCGTGTCAACTGTCTATATTGGAGAGCATCAGATTCTCAATTGGATTTAGGTCTGGACTTTGACTTGGCAATTTTAACATGAATATGCTTTGATCTAAACTATTCTATTGTAGCTCTGGCTGTATGTTTAAGGTTGTTGCCCTGCCGGAAGGTGAAACCTCTGCCCCAATCTCCAGTCTTTTGCAGACTTTAAAAGGTTTTCTGCTAAGATTGCCCTGTGTTTGGCTCCATCCATCTTCCCAGCAACTCTGATCAGCTTCTCTGTCCCTGCTGAGGAAAAGCATCCCCACATCATGATGCAGCCACAACCATGTTTCACGGTGGTGTGTTCAGGGTGATATACTGTACAGTGTTAGTTTTCCACCACACATACAGTAGCGTTTTTCTGTTAGGCCAAAAAGTTCAATTTTGGTCTCATCTGACCAGAGCACCTTCTTCCGCATGTTTGCTGTGTCCCCCACATGGTTTCTCACAAACTGCAAATGGGACTTCTTATTGCTTTCTTTCAACAATGGCTTTCTTCTTGCCACTCTTCCATAAAGGCCAGATTTGTGGAGTGCACGACTAATAGTTGTCCTGTGGACAGATTCTCTAACCTGAGCTGCAGCTCCTCCAGAGTTAACATGAGCCTCTTGTCTGCTTCTCTGATTAATGCTCTCTTAGCCTGGCCTGTCAGTTTAGGTGGATGGCCATATCTTGGTAGGTTTGCTGTTGTGCCATACTCTTTCCCATTTTCAGATGACAGATGTTCAAAGCTTAGGATATTTTTTTATAACCTAACCCTGCTTTAAACTTCTCCACAACTTTATCCCTGACCTGTCTAGTGTGTTATTTGGCCTTCATGATGCTGTTAGTTCACTAAGGTTCTCTAACAAATCTCTGAGGGCTTCACAGAACAGCTGTATTTATACTGAGATTAATTTTAGTTAGGGGTATCGGAGTAAAGGGGGCTGAATACAATTGCACACCACACTTTTCGGATATTTATTTGTAAAAAAATTGAAAACCATTTATCATTTTCCTTCGACTTCACAATTATGTGCCACTTGTGTTGGTCCATCACATAAAATCCCAAACGTTTTTGGTTGTTACATGACAAAATGTGGAAAATTTCAAGGGGTATGAATACTTTTTCAAAGCACTGTACAATACATACACACTTGCTCTAGAAAGGGATTCACAATAAATTACTTATCCTAAGAATTCAAATATAATGAAAAACAAATGTACAATGTTAGAATTGCACTAAATGGAATTAACACCCTTTTTAAAGCCTGAGACCTCGTACACACAACCGAGGAACTCGTCGTAAATGAAACATTGTTTTACTCGACGACTTCCTTATTAGGCTTGTCGAGAATCTTGACAAGCTTTCTTTGCGTACACACTGTCAAGACAAAATCTCGTTCTCAAATGCAGTGACGTAAAACACGTACGACAGCACTATAAAGGGGAAGTTTGATTCCACTGGCGCCACACTTCTGAGCATGTGCGGGTTTCTAAGCATACACACGAACGTGTTTCTCTTCGAAAACCAGCCCGACGAGGAACACGACGAGGAAAAAGAACTTGTTCTCTTTTTTTCTCATCAAGTTTCACGACAGTTTTCTCGATGAAAAACATACACAAGACCGTTTTCCTCGGCAAAAAAGCTCTGCCACCAAGTTTCTTGATGGATTCTGTCGAGGAAAACGGTCGTGTGTACGAGGCCTGAAAGTGAAGCAGTATTTTCCCATCCATGCCTTGAAAGTACATTAATTCATTGTAACCTTCCTTGTTAAAATGTTTGTGTACTGTTGCTTGTACATTTACTTCAAACTAGCTAAATGGTAAACATGAGAAAACAATAAATTGTGAAACCCACATAGAACAAAAAAATCACAGATTATTTCAACGGTTGATCAGTCATAACATTTTTTTACATTAGTCATCAATGTACTCAAATATCCCAACCATTATTAAGACAATCCACAAACCTCAAAACACAGACAACAATGAGAGGACTGTCACAATATTTGTAATGTCCCCAAGATTAACTCTTCCCAGTGTTGCACAAACCAAATGCCAATCCTGTTAAAATATATCTAGGCAGATATAAGAGAAACTAACTAATACAGCTTTGCATTATACAGGCGGTCTCCTAGTTACAAACAACTGACTTACATACGACTTCTACTAACAAACAAAGGGAGACAACAGGAAGTGAGAGGAAATCTACCCTTAGGAAGGGAAATGCACTCCTGTAATGCCTTGTACACACAATAGGAATTTCCCAGACGGAGTTCCACACAGACAATCAGAATTTCCCATAGGATTTTATTCAGAAAAATGTAAAACATGTTAAATTTTTTTACCCTGATGGAAAAAAATACTATGGGCCCACACACGATAGGAATTTCTGATGAAAAAATTCCATCAGACTGTTTTCATCAGAAATTTCTATCTTGTGTACAAGGCATAAGAGTTATTATGGTAAAAAGGTGTTTCCACTGATGCTTTATCACCAAGGCTTACCAACCCATTTGATCGATATGCACACATATGGAAGTTTTCACCAAATAACTTCACAATTTGATTGATCAAAATCTGATCATATTCATGAACAAAATATCTCAATGTTGCCAATCAATGGAAAATAATCATTTTCCAGCCTAACCTAGTCAGTTTGATCAATTCCAGTCTAAACTGAGTCTAAATCAGTTATCATTGTTCCTATCTCTCTCTCAGTATGGGATGACGCTCTAGAGGCCGCAGACGAAGGAGAATCTTGTCTCCTGATACTGCTGGACCTAAGCGCGGCTTTTGACACTGTAGACCACGGACTACTACTGGCTAGGCTAGCTGAAGTAGCCGGAGTCGATGAAGGTGTTTTACCCTGGTTCTCCTCCTTCTCGGAAAACCGATCACAAATAGTGAAACTGGGGTCTTTCACTTCTGAAAAACGTACGGTGTCATGCGGAGTCCCTCAGGGATCTCCCTTATCGCCCGTATTGTTTAATATCTATCTTCGCCCTCTCTTTGAAATCATCAGTAACCAGAAGTTACTTTACCACTCCTATGCAGACGACACACAACTGTATTTCCGCATCTGCAACAAAAAAGATCATTCTCTTGGACTAGAGAAATCCCTCTCTCTAATAGATAACTGGATGACATCCAGTTATCTTAAACTCAATGGTTCGAAAACAGAACTTCTCCTGTTTCACGCTAACCGGAAAAATCACCCCGCGTCAACATGGACTCCCCCACCCATTCTGGGTAAAACTATCACCCCTAGCACCAAAGTCAAAAGTCTCGGAGTCATTTTCGATACCTACATGATAATGGATGCGCAAATAGGGTCAGTAGTCAGCGGATCCCACCATCTGCTGCGCCTACTACGCAGACTCACGCCCTTTATCCCGAAAGAGGACATTGCAGTCGTGGTGGGAACAATCATCAATTCCAGACTCGACTACGCAAATGCCCTCTATCTAGGACTCCCCAAATACCAAATCACTCGTCTGCAAGTCGTTCAAAATACGGCCGCTCGACTAGTGACTGGGAAAAAACCATGGGAATCAATCTCACCTTCACTGAGATCCCTTCATTGGTTGCCAGTAAAATACAGAATCACTTTCAAGGCACTCTGTCTAATATATAAGTGTATTCAAGGCAACGCCCCCCAATATCTATGCGAAAAAATAAAAGCCCATAACCCCAATCGCATTCTGCGATCCACCAATCAAAACCTCCTCCAGATACCCAAGGCCAGATACAAGTCCAAAGGAGATCGAAGATTTGCAGTCCAGGGACCTCGCCTGTGGAATGCACTACCAACCACCATCCGACTGGAGTCGGACCACTTGGCCTTCAGGAGAAAGATTAAAACCCATCTCTTCTGAGGTCAAGGGGTTCCTTACCCATGAAATGGATACAGCGCCCAGAGGCGATTCAGTTCGCATGTGTTGCGCTTTACAAGTCTCTCTCTCTCTCTCAGTAAGACTACAATTCACCTCCTGGTCATGCTAAAGAGATGAGAACTGTTCTGTATCTCCTGGGTGGTAGTGCTGCTACTCCTTAGACACAATACAGTGAGTGGGTGTTATTATTGTCAGGATCACCTGTTACAAATAAAAATACAAAAAATAAAATTGCAGACATCACATCTAATGCCACGTACACACGGTCGGAATTTTCGATGGAAAAAGTCGGATATTCTGACCGTGTGCATGCCCCATTTGACTTTTTCCATCGGAAATTCCAAAGGACTTAGAAAGAGAACGTGTTCTATTTTTTTCCCGATCGGAAATTCCGGTCATCTGTATGGAATTCCGACAGAGATAAAAACATGCGTGCTCGGAAACAATTGAACCCATGCTCGGAAGCATAACTTCATTATTCTAGGCTCGTCGTAGTGTTGTACGTCACCGTGTTTTCGACGGTCGGAATTTGATGTGTCCGTGTGTATGCAAGACAGCTTGAGCGGAATTCCGTCGGAACAACCCGACGGGAAATCCGATCGTCTGTACAGGGCATTAGGAAACCCAGTAAGAATAGTCCCTGTCAATAAAAATCAGGCATCCTTAACAGTAAAAATTATTTAACTACTTCAGCCCCGGAAGGATTTACCCCTTTAATGACCAGTACATTTTTTGTGATACGACACTGCGTTATTTTAACTGACAATTGCGCAGTCGTGCAACACTGTGCCCAAACAAAGTTTATGTCCTTTTTACCCACAAATAGAGATTTCTTTTGGTGGTATTTGATCAACTCAGCAGCTTTTATTTTTTGCGCTATAAACAAAAAAAGACCATGGGGTAGATTCACATACAAATAGATTGGCGCAGCGTATGTGAGATACGCTACGCCGCTGTAACTTACATTAGGCCGTAACTTACATTGCGCCGTAAGTTACGGCGGCGTTGTGTATCTCAAGCGGCGTAACGGCGCTGAATTCAAATCAGTCGATTAGGGGGCGTGTTTTATTTAAATGAAGCGCGTCCCCGCGCCGAATGAACTGCGCATGCGCCGTCCCTAAATTTCCCGCCGTGCATTGCGCGAAATGACGTCGCAAGGATTTTTTAAACTTAGACATGACTTACGATTCACGGACGACTTACGCAAAAAAAATAAAAAATTCTAATTTCGACGCGGGAACGACGGCCATACTTAACATGGCAAATCTAACTATAAGCCGCAAAAAAGCAGCTTTAACTATACGCCGGAAAAAGCCGACTAGAGACGACGTAAGAGAATGCGACGGCCGCGCGTACGTTCGTGGATCGTCGGAAATAGCTAATTTGCATACCGGACGCGGAAAACGATGTGAACACCACCCAGCGGACGCCGAAGTATTGCATCTTAGATCCGAAGGCGTACGAAGCCGTACACCTGTCGGATCTAACCCAGAAGCCGTCGTATCTTGTTTTGAGGATTCAAAACAACGATACGACGCAGGAAATTTGAAAGTACGCAGGCGTATCAGTAGATACACCGGCGTACTCGCTCTGTGGATCTGGCCTAACACTTTTGAAAAAAACTTTTTTTTTACTTTCTGCTAGAATACATAACCCAAAATAATAATAAAAAAAAATATTCTTCAGTTTAGGCCGATATATATTCTTCTACATATTTTTGGTAAATAAATTGCAATTGATTGGTTTGCACAAAAGTTATCGCGTCTACAAACTACAGGACAGATTTAGGGACTTTTATGGTTTTTATTATTTTTACTGGTAATGGCTGGAAACCAGATACGCTTAAATTAGGCTAAGATACGAGCGGCGTAAGTCTCCTGCGCCGTCCTATCTTAGGGTGCAATTTTTCCGCTGGCCGCTAGGTGGCGCTTCCGTTGAGTTCGGCGTAGAATATGTAAATGACTAGATACACCGATTCACGAACGTACGTGCGCCCGGCGCATTTTTTTACGTCGTTTACGTAAGGCTTTTTCCTGCGTAAAGTTAGTCGAACAAATAGCTGGCCTAGTCAATGTTAAGTATGGCTGTCGTTCCCGCGTCGAAATTTGAAAATTTTACGTAGTTTGCATAACTCGTCCGTGAATGGGGCTGGACGTAATTTAAGTTCACGTCGAAACCAATAAGTCCTTGCGGCGTACTTTGGAGCAATGCACACTGGGATATGTACACGGACGGCGCATGCGCCGTTCGTAAAAAACGTTAATCACATCAGGTCACATAACATTTACATAAAACACGCCCCCTCATCCTCATTTGAATTAGGCGCGCTTACGCCGGCCCCATTTACGCTACGCCGCCGTAATTTAGGAGGCAAGTGCTTTGTGAATACAGCACTTGCCTCTCTGACTTACGGCGGCGTAGCGTAAATACGATACGCTACGCCGCCTCAAAGATGCGCCCGGCTATCTGAATCTAGCTATATGTGCTGCTTTTAAATAAGAATATGAAACATTTATGCAATTTTTCTTCCTAGCTGTGAAAATGTTTTTTTTTTTAAATGTGATTTTTTTTTTTTTACAGATTGGCATTTGTAAAACCTTTCTTTATACTTTAGTAAAACAGACCCAGGTTCACTTTAATGTACCATACATCACATTTTAATAAATGGTGCCCATATTGTGATCCTTGGGCACTTACAAATTGCAAAATATAGTTTTCCAACATACAGTGTAAAATAATGCTACAGTAATAATTTGTTGCTATAATGAATTATCCTGGCACTTTGGTCTGTGTAAAAATCTGCTTGTACTTAATAAACCCTCCTGCCACCTTAGGAAAATGTAAAATTCCCACTTAGCTGAAAAAAGTTTTCAGAAAATGTACTGGTAATGATACCGAATGTTTTTTTTTTTTTTTTTTTACAATCAGATTGCTTTATTGAAGCAATAGTAATACAGTGTATATGAAAAACATAAAGAACATAAACTGTATGACATAGTGTAATACAACAAAATGAGCGGAATAAAAATATACACAATATCCAAACAATAATCAAGCAGCGAAACAATTGGATAATAATGTTTAAGAATTCATTCGATTCCCAATGGGCCGAACCCAATAGGCGGGGAAAAGGGGGGGGGGAACCATAGAACGCCATCTATTAAGCAGGGGGGGGGGTACAGGAGTCTACTCTAATGGTATTTGATTCTTAGTATCTTACAAACTGTCTGATGTGGTAGCATTAATGTATATGTGAAACAAGTAAACATTTTTTTAAGTCCAGATATAATGGTGGTTTAGAAAAGTGAGAAGTTGCTCAAGGTGATCATGTATAAAATATCACTACAAACTATACCGCCCTTGAGTTTTGAGCCTGTTTATAAAAAAAAAGCAAGACAAAATGTGAAAAAGTGAGAAGTTAAAAATGGTGGCCAATCATATTTCGTCCTGTATTGTTTGGAAAATAAAACAAAGCTATTGATCGACCCCTATGGGAAAAGTATTAAGCCTCTTATACATGATCTAACTTTATGGCCATAATTGTCTGATGGACGTATTGTGTTGTATAATCCGACTGTGTGTATGCTCCATCAGACAATTGTTGGCTGAATTAACGACAACAAAAGTGGGATGTTCAAGCTCACCAATTGTTGGGCAATAAATCTGTTACGTTGGTTTATCCGATTGTCTGTACGCCAGTCCATCCAACTAAAATCCAAAGTACAAACACGCATGCTCAGAACCAATGCTAAACATCAGACAACAATAGCAGAAGTTGCCCAAAAGGTGGCAGTAAAGAGCTGAAAAACGACGTGTTGTGCCGTGTGTATGCAGAACAAGTTCACAGCCAATGCCCTTCGGACCAAAATCCACGGAAAAATTGGTTGGAAGTCCGATCGTGTGCACAAGGCTTTACTTATTTTTACATTTTTCAATGTTTATATAAACAGCCTCAAGATGTTTAAAACGATGGTTGCATATTAGGCCGCGTACACACGACCGGTCCAAACCGATGAAAACGGACTACAGTTCTGTTTCATCGGTCCAAACCAACCATGTATACGCCCCATCGGTCTGTTGTCCTTCAGTCCAAAAAAAAGAGAACTTGCTTTAAAATCGAACCGATGGACGGCTGACCGATAGAGGTCCAAACCGATGGTTAGTACACAAAAGCATTGGTTCAAAACCCGCGCATGCTCAGAATCAAGTCGATGCATGCTTGGAAGCATTGAACTTCGTTTTTTTTTAGCACGTCGTGTGTTTTACGTCACCGCGTTCTGACACGATCAGTTTCGGAAACGATGGCGTGTACGCACATCAGACCATCATTCTCCTTCAGTGGTGAACCAATGAAAATGGTCCGTTGGATCATTCTCATCGGATGGACTGACCGTGTGTACGCGGCCTTAGGGCCCTTTCACATGGAGCGGATCAGTAATGATCCGCTCCGTGTGTCCGCAAAGCTCAGCGGGGATCCTCCGTAAAATCCCAGCTGAGCTGGCAGCTGACAGGGCGGTCCCCACACACTGTGCAGGGACCGGCCTGTGTCTCCTCCGCTCTCCCCTATGGGGGATCAGATGAACACGGACCGTATGTCCATGTTCATCCGATCCGATAGAAGGAAGAAAAATAGGATTTCTTCCATCTGCAAACGCAGATGTTTGCGGAGGCGGACAAATTACGGGTGTCAGCGGATGTTCATCCGCTGACACCCGTAATCACATAGGGACCCATGTATGTCCCGTTTTCATCCGCAAACGGACAGATGAAAATGCGGACATACGGTCCGTACGTGTGAAAGGGCCCTTAGGGGGCAATATTTTTCAAAAACTCTTATTGTGCATCCGTCTAGGATAACAGAAAACAATAAGTAGTAACTGCTTAAAGTGGATGTAAACCCCAAATTTTTGAAAATGAACAGACTTCCAGATAAAAACCTGTCTAAATAAAAAGTCCTTTCCGTCCCCTTGCTTTGAGTGACATGCATTACCTCTCACAATGAACTGTGGATCACCCCCCATATTATGATAAACATCCAGGAATGTGCATGTGTCCAAGCTAGTGCACGAGATATGTAAAAACCCTGTCACTCGATGGAGGGGGACGAAAAGGACTTTTTATTTAGACAGGTTTTTATCTGGAAGTCTGTTCATTTTCACTGAACAATAAAAGAGGATTGCTCAGAGCTGGATTAACTCTGTGTGGCAAGACTGGACACAGATGATAGGAAATCTTATTCTCTACATTGTGACATTAAAAAAAAAACATTTGGGTTTACATCCACTTTAACCAGGGGACATAAATATAAAATATTACAATTTTTGTATACAATGGATATAAAAACTGTTGGGTTTCTGTGATGTAAATAAATGAGACAAAGATAAATCATTATATCACTTTTTCCACCTTTAATGTGACCTATAAATTGTACAATTCAGTTGAAAAACAAACTCAATTGTTTTTAGGTGGAGGGAAGTAAAAATAAATAAAATAATGTGGTTTTATATCCACTGTAGATAAAGGAACACGTCTATATCATTACAAATATTCTTGGTATCAGATGCATAGAACATAACATTCACATTTTATATGAAACACTCTTTTAAAATGTGCTGCAGTAATACAGACACTACTACTAGGAGCAGCTGGAACAATGTATCGTATGATGTATTTTATTGCTCATGATCTAGAAAATGTCTATCTTCTGTACAATGACAAGCTCTGTCTTTCAGCTATTCGTACTTCATGTTTGTTTAGTAGGGGCCACATGTTCCATTCCTCCAAATAATGACTACTTACTGAACTTTTCTGCCAATTCTTTACTAACTGCTGATACATACAATTAAAATGTGATGAGGTTTTTAACAGTTGTTTCCAAGCTACCATCCATTCTCGTACAGGGCCCCTCCTCGCCTTTTCCTGCACACACGCCTCTGCCATCACTTCCACATCATTAATTTGGATCTCAAAGTATAATCTTTGTCAAACAGCCCACGGCAACTCAAGACATTTAAACAGGCTCCAGCCCATGAAAAGTGCTTTGTGCCCTGAAGAAGACACTGTTCTTCTGCTGGAGGATTAGAAAGAAGAAGGCTGCATAGATAGAGATTGCTTTAACTTCAATTATTGGAATGGGGACTCAAAGGGCTGTGACTTTACTGGCTTGTTCTGAAAAGGACAGGTGTAGTGCAGCACTCAGAGGTGTCCTAGCTGTACTGATCATTTTCACAGTACTCAATGTAGGAGGAACCTTATTCATTCTGCTGCAATGGAAGGACATTGCTTCTAGAGTCAAGTTGCTGGAATCCTACCAAAGACCATCCCAGGAGGACCTTCTGACATCTCACCTGACTCAGCTCATATCAGAGGTTACCACACAAGACAATGAACAACCAGGACCTTACATATCCAGGAACAAACGGAGCCATCGCCACAGGCCGCGGGAGTCTTACATTCGAGCGGAAAATGATGACATGCTCATGATGATGACATATTCAATGGTCCCGGTAGAGTAATCATGAGAAATCAAAACATTGAATTAAAAAAATGAATAATTTTTACATTAATTTAACTCATCAAAAATAGGATTATCTTGTTTTCTTTTATGTATATAATAGTAATATGACTGCTAATGATACTGTTAGTGTTATGTTATTTTCTGCTTAGTAAGAAAAAATATATATAAATAGGATTTTCCAGAAAAGTACTTCATTGATCCACAATAATATGCACTGTCCGACAGACAGACCAGGTTTCAGTAAGAGTAGTTTGAGTTCCTGCAATACATTACAACAAAAGGAGCAAAAAGAAGTATCTTATGCCGCGTACGCCCCGATCGGAATTTCCGACAACAAATGTTCGATGGGAGCTTGTTGTCGGATATCCCGACCGTGTGTATGCTCCATCGGACATTTGCTGTCGGAATTTCCAACAGCAAATGTTTGAGAGCTGGTTCTCAATTTTTCCGACAAAAGTTCTTGTCGGAAATTCCGACCGTGTGTATGCAATTCCGATGCACAAAAATACACGCATGCTCGGTATCAAGCAGAGGAGCCGCACTGCATAATGAACTTAATTTTTCTCGGCGCGTTGTACTTGTACATGTTTGCTGTTTAGCTCCTGAACTGTATATTCTGGATTGCACAGGAAGCATATTAAACATCAAGCTGGGAGTATAGTACAGATCTTTTGGTATCTGAATATGTAGTGAATATAAGCACCTTAATGCAATGCTTTTTTCATTAATACTAATTCAATTGTATTAAAATGACATGGACAACAGGGCATCTTTATTTCCATGCGCGCGGTTAGGAGTCTTGATTCACAAATTAGAGGCCAACAATGTTAGAACATTAGATGTTGCTCACAGGCTATGCAATGTTTGGCCACTACTGTAAATGTCAAAAGGTTTTAAAAATGTGAAATATATAAAAAAATATGAAATTTACATGCATTGCTTTGAAAAGATGAATAGAAATGAAATGTTTTCATAATCAAAAGAATTGTAAATTATTCTGTCAGTTTGACTTTGGTGTATAGCGGTTCATTAATTACAACTTATTACTATTTTGTGTGTTGCTAAAGTGTCCCCACATGGAAGCAGTTTCATTAGATCTATTATTCAAACGACTGTTGTTTGGTGTTATTAAAGCTGATCTTTTGGCAAACCACTAAACCATAGGCGTGCACAAGGGGTGTGCTGGGTGTGCCTGGGCACACCCTAATTACTGTGTGCACCAGTGGTGGATGATAAGGCTGTACAGCCCTCCTGTACTGGGTCCTTGTCCTATTAGTTCAAATGGGGGGCCCCTGGGCACCTGCCGAGCAGGAGGACCGCCTGTTCTACCTTATTGCAGATACTGATCCTCTTGGGGGGATCAGTTCTAGTATCTCCTCCTCCATCCTGTCCTCAGTCCCTTTTTCAGTCTTGGATGTAAGGTCTTTTTAGAACCCTGATATTTCACCAAAGTCCCCCAAAAGAGCAGTTAAAAAATAAAACAAAAACAAATAAAAAAAAATTGGAAAAAAATAACATTTAAAAATAAATAAAGGAATTTTTGCCATGGCTGCGAAGCGTAGCAATGTGTACACCCCAGCCACTGCCTCTGTTGCTCTGTGTTTGAGCTTTGGGGTGCACACCCTAATGCAATAGGCTGCTCACACCTATGCATTACATATACATGGCAGCTGATATTTACTTAGATCTGCCACATATCACAGTCCTGCGTAGCAGGGGAAGGTGCCTAATCTTTTCTGCTGCAGTTTCACTTCCACTTACTGCTTTCTTGTCCACCCCCATCCATCAAAGGAGAAGCAGCATACAGATGAGCTCATCTCTCTGTCACTTTGTACTATACTGCTGCCAGCATGCTTCTTGTACTTCAATATCCCTGATTTTGTCTCCTTGTGCTGCCTCTCTCTCCCTTACTCTGATATTTACTATACAGAGACGGAAAGAGATTGATATTAAAGTGGAGTTCCACCCATAAATATAACATTACATCAGTAGTTTTAAAAAAAT
This sequence comes from Rana temporaria, assembly GCF_905171775.1. Classification (NCBI taxonomy): domain Eukaryota; kingdom Metazoa; phylum Chordata; class Amphibia; order Anura; family Ranidae; genus Rana; species Rana temporaria. The sequence goes on along the minus strand of NC_053491.1, from coordinate 64,115,813 downwards.
GTCATTCGTCCTTTACAAAAAATTTTTTTTTTTTAAGATGCCTTCAAAGTGTTGTTGCTAGGCAGAATAGTTAATCTTCCCACTTCCTGCACCTAGATGCTTAATGCATCGCACAGACTCCTGGGAATGTAGTGGGTGTAACTTTCCAGGAGTCTGTGCACTCCCCAGTCTCAAAGAATCATGTGACTTGGACAGCACAGGTGCTGAAACCTGATCTGACACTGCTTGTGCAGCACTGAGCATGTGCGAGATCTGCAAGACTGAAATCCAGGAAGTCATAGAGTCTGGCTTCATGATGCCCACACTTAAGATGGCCCCAGTCAATTTCTATTTTATAAAGTGTCAAAATGCTGTAACAACCTAACAAAACGGACCTTAGTTTACAGACTAACTTTACTAGAATACATTAAGCTTGTGTATTACAGGGGTATTTATATTTAAAAAGTGAAATTGTGGCCGGAACTCCGCTTTAAATCAAATTTAGGTGCATACACTGCATTTAAATAATTACATATAAGCATGTATTACTGAATACAGAGTGTTTATTTTATTTGTATATATCTGCCTGGAGTTCAGCTTTAAACAATTATTATCATGTGTTAAGATTTATAATACATGCAATATGTATTTTTCTCATTGCTAAGGTGCGAGTTATGCTAGATTTATGCAACAGTACAAGAGGAATCTGCTTAACAGGTACTTGATTTGCTTTTATTTTATTATAATATTAGAAATCATTTGTAGATTATTTATTTGGTAGGAAATGTTGCTTTATTTGCTTAGTGAACTCGCTGTGTTTCATCCACAAATGTGAATTGGGCTTCCATTTTTCATTTGGATTTGGGCGTGGGTTAAATCTGTGGCTTCCAACTACTCATATCTGTCGAGAAGGCAAGATTTGACACTAGAAACCAAACACAATGTAAGAAGACATTAAAGATAAGTATATCAGTTCATAGTTACTTCGTTGGTGAGGTTGAAAAAGGACACCTGCCCATCTAGTTCAACCTGTGATGTGTGTGTATGTGCTTATGTCAATAGTACATTGTATATCCCTGTATTTTGTGGTTGTTAAGGTGCCCATCTAATAGTTTTTTTTAACTATTGATGCTTCCTGCCAATACCACTGCTTGTGGAAGAGAACTCCACATCCTTACCACTCTGACAGTAAAGAATCCTCTACGCAGTTTAAAGGGAAACCGCTTCTCTTAGGCCCTGTACAGTTATCCTTCGGTCCAAAAATTTAGAACTTGCTTTAAAATTCAACAGATGGACGCCTAACCGATAGGTCAAAACCGATGGTTAGTACGCAAAAGCATCGGTTCCAAGCCCGCGCATGCTCAGAATCAAGTCGACGCATGCTTGGAAGCAGTGAACTTAATTTTTCTCTGCACGTCGTTGTGTTTTACGTCACCGCGTTGGACTCGATCGGTTTTTGAACTGATGGTGTGTAGGCACATCAGACCATCAGTCTGCTTCATCGGTTAACCGATGAAACGGTCCTTCGGACAGTTCTCATCGGATGGACCGACCGTGTACGCGGCCTCACAGTTTTAGTGAATGGCCGCGTGTCTTTTTAAATTCCCTTTCAATTAATAGATTTTTTCCTATGCTAGGGTAACCAGTATGGTATTTGTACATTGATAGCATATCCCCTCTCAAGCGTCTCTTCTCCAGAGAGAATAAGTTCAATGCTTGTAGTCTTTCACCATAGCTGTGGTCCTCCATTCCCTTAATTAGCTTTATTGCCCTTCTTTGTACTCTCTCCAGTTCACCACATCCTTCCTGAGGACTGGTGCCCAGAACTGGATGGCACACTCAAGATGCGATCGGACCAGAGTTTTGAAGAGTGGGAGAATTCTCCCCCTAATAAGTAACTTGTATTCCTATCTTTGACACCCAAATGCATTACCTTACATTTTTCAACATTAAACCTCATTTGCCATGTAGTTGCCCATCCCATTATTTTGTTTAGGTCTTCTTGCAAGGTTTTCACATCCCGCGTAGAAGTTATTTCCCTGCTTAACCTTGTATCGTCAAATACTGAGGTTGAGCTGCTTATCCCATCCTCCAGATTGTTTATGAATAAATTAAACAGGATTGGTCCCAGGACAAATCCTTGGGGGACCCCCACTTTCCACACCAGACCATTCCGAGTACTCGCCATTTATCACCACCCTTTGGACTCGCCCCTGTAGCCAGTTTTCAATCCAGGTACTCACCACATGGTCTATGCCTACATACAGTTTGTATAGTAAACGTTTGTGGGGAACTGTATTAAATGCCTTTGAAAAATCCAAATAAACCACAACCACAGGCCTTATTTTATCTAGATGGCAGCTCACTTCTTCATAGAAGGTTAATAGATTGGTCTGGCAAAAACGATTCTTCATGAATCCATGCTGATTACTGCTAATGATACGGTTATCATGACTAAAGCCCTATACACACGATCGGTCCATCCAATGAAAACGGTCTGATGGACCGTTTTCATCGGTTTACTGATGAAGCTGACTGATGGTCAGTCATGCCTACACACCATCGGTTAAAAAAACGATTGTGTCAGAACGCAGTGACGTAAAACACAACGACGTGCTGAAAAAAACGTTCAAGTTCAATGCTTCCAAGCATGCGTCGACTTGATTCTGAGCATGCGTGGATTTTTAACTGATGGACGTGCCTACAAACAAGATTGCTTTTTTTTAACCTATGGATAATTAACCGATGGGGCTCACACACGATCGGTTTGGTCCGATGAAAACGGTCAATCAGACCGTTCTCATCGGTTTGACCGATCGTGTGTACGCGGCATTAATCTTGTATATAGTCCCTCATCATTCCTTCCAATAGCTTGCAGACTATTGATGTTAGGATAACTGGCCTGTAGTTCCCAGGGATGTATCTCGGTCCTTTTTAAATATTAGTGCCACGTTGACCTTTCTCCAATCAGCTGGTACCATTCCAGTCAGTAAACAGTCTATAAAAAATAGGAACAATAGTTTGGCTATGACCTGACTGAGTTCTTTAAGGATCCTCGGTTATAAGCCACCTGGTCCTAGTGACTTATTTATGTTAGTTTTTCAAGTCTATTTCTGATTCTGTCTCCTGTTAGCCATGAGGGTGCTTTTTGTGACATGTTATTAATATTAACATTAGTCTTGGTTACTCCATCCCCAGTTTCCTTTGTGAAGACTGAGGAGAAGAATGTATTCAAAACTTTTGCCTTCTCTATGTTCTTTGTAGCCAAATTCCTTTCATCATACTTTATGGGTCAATATATTCTGGCCTCACTATCTTACTGTTTTTAATACTTAAAGAATTTCTTAGGTTTCATTTCCTATTGCATGCTTTGTAAAGTTGGAATGCTGACAATGACCCCTATATTTTTTGAAGGCCTTTTCTTTTGCTCTCATATGCACCTTTATGTTGGAGTTTTGCCACCCAGGATTTTCTTAGCTCTTTTAAACGTATTTCCCATTGGAATGCACTGGCTAATACCTTTATTTAATGCGCTCTTAAAACACTTTTTCCTCCATGTTCTTTTTTCCTAGGAGTTTATCCCATTTAATATCATTTACCAAAGAGTGTAGTTTAGGGAAGTTGGCTCTTTTGAAATTTAGTGTCTTCGTATTACCCTTGTGTTTATACTGAAGCTATTTAACCTCTGGTCGCAGTTTCCTAAATTGTCCCGTATTTCTACATCTACGATCAGGTCTTTATTGTTAGTAATCAGTAGGTCTAGTAACCAATTGTTTCTTGTTGGTGCATTCATCACTGACCCATGAAATTGTCCTGCAAGACAATTAGGAAATGGTGAGCCTTGAACAAATGTCAGATTTCTTCTGCCCAGTCTATATCTGGATAGTTAAAATCCGCCATTATAATGATATTTCCCATCCTGGTCGCCATTCCAAGCTGTGATAGGAGATCAGCCTCCCCTTCCTTCTTATGGTTAGGGGGTCTATAGCATACACCCAGTATTAAATTCCCCTTAGTTTCCTCCCTTTGGTGCTCTACCTTCAAGGATTCTACCTCCTCCCTTGCTCCATTAGTGATGTCATCCCTCACATATCATTCTGGATATACAGGCATACCTCTCCCTATCTCTGCGATATAGGAATACCCCTAAATGGTTAAGAAATGCATAGAGTCACGCTAATAGTCCAGAATGATATATGCAAAGTCCTTGAAAATAAGCGTAAATAGGTAGCAGGGATCCGAGTATTGATGATGAAGTAAAGATCGCTCTCTTGGTAAACACCACAGTGATTCACATCATAAAAAGAGCACTGCCACCTTAATAAAGACTTGCTTACCAGAAAGCAAGCAAAACAGGCATGTGGCTATAACCCAGTCAAAGCTTCCTCTAACTTAGTCATTGGTACCCATGTGTACCATGACAGCTGGGTCCTCCCCAGCCCCACCCAATAATCTTTCAACTAGATCTGTGATGTGCCAAACACGAGTGCCCGGTAAACAACTTGCAGTTTGGCACTTATGGTATTTGGGACAGATTGTCCTCTCTGTCCTTCTAATAATTGAATCCCTAACCACCAGAATCTTTACCCTTAACCCCGCTCCTGCCCTCACTGGAGGAGTTTTCCCCTGGCAACTAGGGGTGTCGCTCTGCTCCAGCATTGCTGGTCCTTGACTGGTTTCCCTAGCACTTTCCTCTTTACCCCACCGGTCATCCAACTACCCTGCTCTAGTGCCTGCATCCCTGTGTCTCTATCTGCCTCTGTGCTGGCCCCTGTCATCACCTGTCGGGTACATTCCCAACTCTCTTTTAGTATGGAGATTCTTCTGTGTTGCCAGTTGCTTCCCTATATTCAGGACATGGGCTTCTAAGGAAGCAACATGCTTACATTTCGTGCAGATGTTTTCGTCCTCGAGCAGATGATAGAAGAAATGCATACATGCCGCAAGATGTGCACAGAGTCACATCGCCACACCTGCTGGGCATCGTACTCTGTCCGATTAGCTGTTAACTAGCTTCCTGACTCAAATTTCTCAGCACACAGTTACCCAGTAGTATTCAGTCACTCGCAGTACCTCACAGTTATTCAGCAGTATTAAATTACTCCCAGTTACTCAGCAATTCCCCTAACTCACATTCGTACCTATACATACTAGGGACAATTTAGACAAGAGGAAATTAACCTACCAGCAACTCTTTAGAGTGTGGGAGGGAACCGGATTACCTGGAGGAAACCCACACAGGCAGAATAGGCAAACTGTGCAGGTAGTCCCGTGGTTGGGATTCAAACCAACAACCCTGGTGCTGCCAGGCGGAAATGATAACCACTTAGCCATTGTGCTCCCTCTACCATGCAGTGTTTTTATTACAGCACCTAACAACATTTTTTACCAATTGGCATTCCCAGCTGTGACTGTTTGTTAACACTTGTCCCACATTTTTTCTAGTGTAGTATTTGTGACATCAATTGGCTACACATAAACGACTTGATTACACAAGGCAAATAGTTATTTTTCCTAAATAAGTTGTACTTTGCAAGGGAGTTTTTCCCAGGTATTAGTGAATGTAGTGGAGTTTTACTTTGCAAAGAATACTCAAACATGTGCAAGCAAAATTTAAATAACATGCTTGCACATGATTGGACAATGAAAGTGCTTCACATCATTCATGAAGCTTTGGGGATAATTCCCTTGTACAAAGTGTAAAGGTGAGAGGATATATCCTTTTCATGTACCCCAATAAAAAAAAATCGGAGTTGCAAACTTGAAGTAGTTGGCTAGTATTTTCAATTGACAACAAAAACACCCACTCTAAACTGTGCTTTTGGCTATTCTATCTTGTGATGTACAGATTTTTAATTGTATTGACTTTTTTATTTTACAGGTCCACCTGGGCCTCCAGGTAAGAAATTACATTACTGTGTAATTATTCTTTTAAATGCTGTATAATGTGCCTTCATTTTACATTTCTCTCTGTTGTTTAATATTTTAATATCAAAACCTTATATTATTGCCAAGTTTTCAGGTAGGTGTGTTTGCACTTGATTAAACAGGCATTTTTATTAAAAGGCATTTAAAGCTGAACTCCAGGCAAACAGCTAAATACATAAATGAAATGCATATATTTCTGTCAATTCAATTTTGAGATTTACATCAAGAGCATCAACAGCAGGAGATCCTCCTATGAGCTGTTTTTCCCTGTACCAGTCTTAGCCCTGCTGTGCAAACATTTTTAAGAGGCTGATAGCAAGGTAAATTCAGAGACTTACACTGCTTGCATTTATAAAAACATATATTAATGATATATTAATGAATACATAGCTATATCAGTTTAGGCCCTTTATATCTGTTTGAAGCTTAACCTTAACATTAGGTTTGGTACTTTTTTTCTATGAATAATTACCTTTGGATAAAAGTTAGAACTAATATAACAATACAATCAGACTCCTGTAAGCTCCCATAGAAAGGAAATCTAATTTGGGTATGGGAACCCTATGCTTTGGACTGTCTAAGTAACAGCAGCCCCCAAAAAAATAACAATGCATAATAGACATTTTTGTAGTTTGCCTATGCAGGGCTAAGGTTGATTGGTTAGAAAAAACAGAAAAACAATGGAAAAACTTTATTGTTGGTGCATTTATATACAGTACAGACCAAAAGTTTGGACACACCTTCTCATTCAAAGACTTTTCTTTATTTTCATGACTATGAAAATTGTAGATTCACACCGAAGGCATCAAAACTATGAATTAACACATGTGGAATTATACATAACAAAAAAGTGTGAAACAACTGGAAATATATTTCATATTCTAGGTTCTTCAAAGTAGCCACCTTTTGCTTTGATTACTGCTTGGCACACTCTTGGCATTCTCTTGATGAGCTTCAAGAGGTAGTCACCTGGCGCAGCACCCCATCACTCCCCTTCTTGGTCAAATAGCCCTTACACAGCCTGGAGGTGTGTTTGGGGTCATTGTCCTGTTGAAAAATAAATGATGGTCCAACTAAACGCAAACCGGATGGAATAGCATGCCGCTGCAAGATGCTGTGGTAGCCATGCTGGTTCAGTATGCCTTCAATTTTGAATAAATCCCCAACAGTGTCACCAGCAAAGCACCCCCACACCATCACACCTCCTCCTCCATGCTTCACGGTGGGAACCAGGCATGTAGAGTCCATCCGTTCACCTTTTCTGCGTCGCACAAAGACACAGGGGTTGGAACCAAAGATCTCAAGTTTGGACTCATCAGACCAAAGCACAGATTTCCACTGGTCTAATGTCCATTCCTTGTGTTCTTTAGCCCAAACAAGTCTCTTCTGCTTGTTGCCTTTCTTTAGCAGTGGTTTCCTAGCAGATATTCTACCATGAAGGCCTGATTCACACAGTCTCCTCTTAACAGTTCTAGAGATGTGTCTGCTGCAAAAGGTGGCTACTTTGAAGAACCTAGACTATGAAATATATTTTCAGTTGTTTCACACTTTTTTGTTAGGTATAATTCCACATGTGTTAATTCATAGTTTTGATGCCTTCAGTGTGAATCTACAATTTTCATAGTCATGAAAATAAAGAAAACTCTTTGAATGAGATGGTGTGTCCAAACTTTTGGTCTGTACTGTATATAAGCCCCACTAAGTTTTATATATTTGGTAGGGGAAGTCATTGTACCATTTTCAAAAAATAACTGCATCTCTGTCACACGGCTGTAGAAGGGTCTTTTTTTTCTTAATCTCTTATGCTGCGTACACACGATTGGAAATTCTGACAAGAAATGTCCATTGTGAGCTTTTGGTCGGAAATTCCGACTGTGTGTAGGCTCCATCAGAATTTTTCTGTCGGAAATTCCATCAAGAAAAAATTTGAGAGCTGGTTCTCAAATTTTCCAACAAGAAAAGTTCTTGGAGGAAATTCTGATTGTCTGTATGCAATTCCGACGCACCAAAAAACCATGCATGCTCGCAATCAATTTGACGCATGCTCGGAAGTATTGAACTTAATTTTTCTCGGCTCATCGTAGTCTTGTACGTCACCGCATTCTTGACGGTTGTAATTATGTGGGACCGTGTGTATGCAACACAAGTTTGAGCCAAAATTCAGTCGGAAAAAAATCCATGATTTTCTTGTCGGAATTTCTGATCGTGTGTACGTGGCATTACTGCCTCCTCCGATACTACATAAGCCAGAATTAGAAGCAAATGGGGATATGAAATTTGTATTTGTATAATTAATACTCTATACCTGTTATCTATTTAGGACTACCTGGTATTGATGGAATGGATGCCATGCCGGGGTACAATGGAACAGATGGTCTGCCTGGATTGCCAGGGAGCAAAGGGGAACCTGGTGATACTGGAAAGAGAGGAAAAATAGGTAGGTTTGCCCACCTCCAGTGCTGATAGTTTAGGGCTGTACCTTGCTATCCCTACTAATCAGTCCACTATCGTTGCAGCTTCTTCCAGGTTCCCGTCCCTCCTCTTCAGCCTTTGAGGTTATGACTAGTGATTGACGAACATCCGACGGGACGGTTCACGAACGCTAACCGCGAACGATCGCAAATGTCCGCGAAACCGCAAGTTTGCGGCGGGCCCCATTGATTTTAATGGCAGGCGAATATTAATAACCTTCAGGTCATATTTGCAGACACAAAATACTTACTAGCTGTGCACAAATAGTCCCACAACATGGACACTGACCTACCAAAAGTATTAAGTGAAAAACCGGATACATAAGTAAGTGCTGGACATTACAAGCCCCAAAAATTAGCCGACAGGCGTTCACCTGACAGCAAACAACTTTGTATTCTGTGGCTGGAGGTACATTAAGTCATTCACCGGATACAGAAGTAAGTGTCGGCCAATACAGGCCCTAAAAATTAGCCCACAGGCGTTCACCTGACAGCAAACAACCTTGTATTCTGTGGCTGGTAGTACATTAGCCATTCACTGGATACAGAAGTAAGTGTTGCATATTACAGGCCCCAAAAATTAGCCCACGGCCACGGGTGTTCATGAGCAGCAAACAACTTTGTATTCTGTGGCTGGTGGTATATTAGGCATTCACTGGATACAGAATTAAGTGTCGGCCAGTACAGGCCCAAAATTAGCCCACAGGTGTTCACCAGAATTTGAATGAAACATGGTCTACTGGTCACATATGTTGAATTCCTCCGAGATCCATGCTTCATTCATTTTTATAAATGTGAGGTAGTCAACACTGTTGTGAGCTAGGCGAGTGCGCTTATCGGTCACGACCCCCCCTGCTGCGCTGAACGTCCTTTTTTACAGGCCATTGGATGTGGGGCAAGCCAACAGTTCCATTGCAAATTGTGCAAGCTCTGGCCAGAGGTCAAACCTGCCCACCCAGTAGTCCAGGGGTTCATCACTTCTCAGTGCGTCCACATCGGCCGTTAACCTGATGTAGTCGGACACCTGTCGGTCTAGGCGTTCCCTGATGCTGGATCCGGAGGACAGCTGTCGATGGGTCGGCTGAAAGAATGATCTCATATCATTAGTGACGAAGACATCTTCAAACCGCCCTCTTCTTGCAGGCGCTGTTGGATTAGTACCCGAAACTGTTTCTCTGTGAGTGGAAATTCCTTTGCCAGCGGACTCAAAAGCAGAATGCAGCTTTTCTCGAAGCAAGGCCTAGAAGTGCTGCATTCTGATAACCCTCTGTGATGGTGGTAACATTTCCGCCATGTTTTGTTTGTACCGGGGGTCTAAGTACGTTGCCACCCAATACTGGTGCTTGCCCTTTATATGGGGTCCCTCTTAAAACACCGGAGCGTGAAGGCCCCCATTTGCACTAAACTGGAAGCGCTGTACTGGCCTGGCTCCTGCTTATCATCCAGGATAATGTCGTCCTCGTTCTCCTCCCCCCATCCACGGACAACACCAGGGATCCCAGAAAGGTTTAAAGCATGCTCTTCTTGCTCCTCCTCCGCCCCGGCACCATCCTCCTCTGACTCCTCTTCAGACTCCCGTTGTTGACTTGTCTCAGGTGGAGTAGCCCCCCCTGGGAATTCATCTTCCTGCTCCTGCTCCTCGACGGCTTGATCAATGACAAAACGCAATGCACGTTTCAGAAAGAAGGCGTAAGGTACGATGTCACTGATGGTGCCCTGGCTGCGAATGACCAGTTTGGTCATCTCATCAAATGGGCGCAGAAGTCTGCATGAGTCGCGCATGAGCAGCCACTGGTGCGGTGCAAAAAAAATCAACTCCCCAGAACCTGTCCTCCTGCAGAGTTCGTACAGGTAGTCATTAACTGCACGTTTCTGCTGGAGCAGCCTATCAAGCATAGGCAATGTTGAGTTCCATTGCGTCGGGCAGTCACAAATGAGACGTCTGACGGGCAGGTTGTGTCGCCGCTGAAAGTCAGCAAGGCGAGCCATGGCCGTGTAAGATCTTCTGAAATGGGCCGAGATTTTCCTGGCCTGCCGCAAGACTACCTGGAGCTCAGGGTACTTGGCAATGAATCGCTGCACGACCAAGTTCAGGACGTGTGCCATGCATGGCACATGTGTAATTTTGCCCTGTTTCAGCACGCTCAGCAGATTGGCACCGTTGTCGCACACCACTTTACCAACTATCAAATTGAGTGGTGTTAGCCACTAATCTGCCTGTGAATGCAAAGCTGAAAGGAGTGCAGGTCCAGTGTGGCTTTTGTCTTCCAAGCACAGCATGGCAACGTCTCACCTGGCATGTCGAATAGGTTCTGGGGATCTTGGGCGGCACAGCGGAAGAGACAGTAGCATCAGAAAATGAGGAGTCAGCCGAGGAGGAGAGGGATGATGGAGATAGAGTAGGAGGAGGAGGAGAAGAAGAGGCAGGCCTGCATGTAATCCGTGGCGGTAAAACCAAATCTACATGGGTGCCACAAGTTACATGCTTGAAGGCCGTCAGAAGGTTCACCCAGTGGGCAGTGAAAGTTATATACCTTCCCTGCCCGTGTTTGCTAGAACATGTGTCTGTGGTCAGATGTATCTTGGCACCGCCACTGTGTGCCAGAGATACATTCACTTCCTGCTGAACATGGTCATATAGCTCTGGGATGACCTTCTGTGAAAAAAATTTCCTTCCTGGGACCTTCCATTGTGGTGTTCCAATGGCCACAAATTTTTGAAAGGCCTCCGACTCCACCAGTTTATATGGCAGTAGTTGGCGGGCTATCAGTTCCGACAAGCCAGCGGTCAACCATTGGGCAAGAGGGTTATCCGGCCGTATCTTTTTTTTACAATCAAACATTTGGGCCACGGAAGCCTGCCTTTTTGCAGAAAAACGTGAGGAAGGCATGATGGAAGGTGGAGTGGAGGACAACTGTGAGCAAAGAGGGGAAGGAGAAGGAGAAGAGGCTGGACGGTGAGAGCCTGGAGTGTGACTTTAGGGGTTCTGATGGCGTTGCTCCCACTGAGCTCGGTGATGGAAGGCCAGGTGCCTTCTTAAGGCGGTCGTCCCTAGGTGAGTGTTGGGCTTACCGCGACTTATGCGTTGACTGCAAAGGCTGCAGATGGCAGCACTATTGTCTGCAGCGGACACGTTAAAAAAAGCCCACACTGCGGGGCCATGGGCCGGCGTCCTGGGAGCGCCAGATGTGACCGTAGATGGTTGATGGCTCGCTCCTGATACATTAGGAGTCTGCTTTGTCCCTCCTGTGCAATGTAAGTTCGGCCTGCTTCTCCTCCCTATCTGCTGGTCCATCTCTCCCTCTGAACTCCCCTCCTCTTCCTCTCTTGTGGGCATCCACGTGACGTCTGTAGACACATCATCATCAACGTCACCTTCCCCATCACTAACAGTAGAGATCTCGGAGTAGGCAGCAACAGCGGGCACCAACCTCCTTGGGCTGATCTGAGTACTGTCGTCAGACTGCTGAGTGCCGGCTGTTGCTGACTCCTCTTCCTGATCCAATGTCAAGAATGGCTGCGCATCCGAAATGTCTTCTGATGGATCGGAAAATAATTCCTGTGACTCAAGCGGAGGGTATATGGTGATGGTGGGGGTGTTGGTGGCGAGCCACTCAACCAAGTCTGTTGCCTCTTTTGACATAATCGAACGAACATTGTGCTACTTCCCACTTTGGCTCCGGCCTGGTGCTCCTGCCCTACCCCTACCACCCCTGCGGAAGGGCCTGCCTCTTTCTCTGCCAGTCATTTTTTAAATGACCCTGTGACAAAAGTCTCTAGAGAAGCGCAGTATAGGTGGAAGAAGGTATATAACAAAATCTGTCGTTTTGGGGGGCCACTGGTTTATTTCACCAACTTTTTTTTCAGGATTTTTTTTAATGTGTGTAGCAGAGGAAATGCAGCGAAAGAGGAAAAAATCCAGCAGTAACCAAATACACCGCCAGTCGCAATGCTGCACAATACAAATCCACTATAATATGCTTTCTATATTCAAAAGTATATTATAAGTGTATATTACACCTATTAACTGGAGTGCACCACAAGTAGCACACCTATACCAGTACTTGAAAGGACTTTTGTGGACCTGTTAGGTAGCGATTTGGGTCGATAAACTCTGTCCCTGCTCCAAACAGCACCCTCTCCCTAAACTGACAAAAAGTATATGAATGTATTAGACACCTATATACTAGAGCAAGTAGCACACCTATACCAGTCCTTAAAAGGACTTTTGTGGACCTTTTAGATAGCTATTTGAATGAATACAGCCTGTCCCTGCTCCAAACAGCACCCTCTCCCTAGCATGACAAAAAGCAGAATGTAAGATGGCCGCCAGATCAGGTCTATTTATAAGGTAGGGGGTATGTCCATGTGATGAAATGTCTCAATTGGCTGTCGTGCACCACCTGATGGATGTGTCATAAGTCAAAGTTCTTACCCATGTAACATTGCGGACCGCCGCGAACATCGCCAGATACACAAAGTCTATTCTCCCCCAAAAAATTAAGTTATCAAACACATCAATAATTTAATAAGTGCCAAAAAACAAAACAAATGTGTTATCCCGTGCTTCCTAAAAATGACCTACAACTGGGCTAAAAATGGGTGTCTACCAGTGATGGCCCAGGATGCAGGGCGCAGGGGTGCCGCCACCTATCCTATCAATGCGTCCGGCACCCTAATCTACATGCGGGGAGCGGGACGCATGGATTCTAATAGGGTTATTTTTTTTAAAAAGCGTATGATTAAAGCCTGAGGCTCTTATAGGCTTCAAAAAGGGTCAGCCCACCCAGTTGTGTGACAATAGCGAATTAATATATACAGCTGGGCTCAAAAGTTTGCAAACCCTGGCAGACATTGTGAAATATTGGTATTAATATTGAAAATATGACTGATCATGCCAAAAAAAACGTATTTTAAGGATAGCAATCACGTGAAGCCATTTATTATCACACAGTTTTTATCCTTTTTTAAATCATAATGATAACATAAGTGAACCAAATGGCCCTGATAAAAGGTTTACATACCCTGGAATGTTTGGCCTTGGCACAGACACAGAAGGTGGCACACACAGGTTAAAATGGCAATTAACGGTTAATTTCCCACATTTGTGGCTTTTGGTGAGAGCGAACAAACTCATTGACTATTTATAGACTGACACTAATTGTGATTAAAAAAGCCACAAATGTGGGAAATGAACCTTTGATTGCCATTTTAACCTGTGTGTCCCACCAAGGCCAAACATTACAGGGTATGTAAACTTTTTATCAGAGCCATTTGGGTGATTTTTGTTATCATGATTTAAAAAGGAACATGTGATAATAAATGGCTTCATGTGATTGCTATCCTTAAATAAAAAAAGTTTTTTGGCATGATCAGTCATATTTTCAATATTATTGCCAACATTTCACAATTTCTGCCATGGTATGCAAACTTTTGAGCACAACTGTGTGTGTGTGTGTATATATATATATATATATATATATATATATATATACGTGCAGGTAGGGTTGCCACCTCATCCCTTTAAAAAGGAACACATATTAATTACACAGGTTCTGTGGCTAATTAAGGAGGTAATTAGACTCATTTGGTGCCTTTCCTGCATTAAATTAACCTCAGAACCTGTGTAATTCATATGTGTTCCTTTTTAAAGGGATGAGGTGGCAACTCTACGTGCAGGTGACCCAAGTGACCCGGGGAGAAAGGGGCTGGCTGAGGGTGCATTGTTTGACGCCCGCCCCCCCCCAAAAGAAAATCACAAGCCCCTACTGGTGGCCACATCTTGTAAAAAGTAAATAAAAAGTGCAAATTTTGCTGCAACTATACCCTCTGTGCTGAATGTATACAACCATCAACATAGAAACTTTACACCACGACTTGCATAAAATATCATTAAAGTTCTTTTGCATGTATAACTTCCTCCAAACAAAATGTTCAGTGCAAAACGAATAAAGTATAATCCTTCAAAAAAGTCCTTAAACTTTTAAAACCATATAGTGCAGTTCATCTAGTGGTTCTCAACAATGTGATCCAGATGACAGGTGCTAGTGCTTGCATTAATTAGATGACTTACCAGCAATAGGATCCAAATAAAAAGTGCTTGTGCTTCAGCGATTCCAAACCCCCTTAGAAACCCAAACCCCTTAGAAACCCAAACCCCTTAGAAATTCCAAACCCCCTTAGAATCCCAACCCCCTTCCAATATTTGGGCTCGCCTTGACTATAATATAATGCAGTCCCCTATGCTGGGGTGAGCAATCTTAGGCTGCTTTACATTGTTTTCATTACAACTTTCCTTTAGATTTACCATAACCATATAATATGAGGTCAACCCTAAACACTTTTAATCTGAATACAATTAGGCAGGTCCTTGCACTATATAGTTGAAGGTAAATCTAAAGGGAATTCGATTCTTCAACCTCTTTCTCTCCCTCTCTCTCCTGGTGTTCTGACCCTCTGCTGGCAGGGCCGTCTTTAAGGCAGGGCAAAAGGGGAAAATGCCCTGGGCCCTGTCATTGTTGTGGGGCCCAAAGCAGCTGCCTCATACTTGCCAAAAAAAAGGGTCAGCCCACCCAGTTGTGTGACAATAGCGAATTAATATATACAGCTGGGCTCAAAAGTTTGCAAACCCTGGCAGACATTGTGAAATATTGGTATTAATATTGAAAATATGACTGATCATGCCAAAAAAACGTATTTTAAGGATAGCAATCACGTGAAGCCATTTATTATCACACAGTTTTTATCCTTTTTTAAATCATAATGATAACATAAGTGAACCAAATGGCCCTGATAAAAGGTTTACATACCCTGGAATGTTTGGCCTTGGCACAGACACAGAAGGTGGCACACACAGGTTAAAATGGCAATTAACGGTTAATTTCCCACATTTGTGGCTTTTGGTGAGAGCGAACAAACTCATTGACTATTTATAGACTGACACTAATTGTGATTAAAAAAGCCACAAATGTGGGAAATGAACCTTTGATTGCCATTTTAACCTGTGTGTCCCACCAAGGCCAAACATTACAGGGTATGTAAACTTTTTATCAGAGCCATTTGGGTGATTTTTGTTATCATGATTTAAAAAGGAACATGTGATAATAAATGGCTTCATGTGATTGCTATCCTTAAATAAAAAAAGTTTTTTGGCATGATCAGTCATATTTTCAATATTATTGCCAACATTTCACAATTTCTGCCATGGTATGCAAACTTTTGAGCACAACTGTGTGTGTGTGTGTATATATATATATATATATATATATATATATATATATATACGTGCAGGTAGGGTTGCCACCTCATCCCTTTAAAAAGGAACACATATTAATTACACAGGTTCTGTGGCTAATTAAGGAGGTAATTAGACTCATTTGGTGCCTTTCCTGCATTAAATTAACCTCAGAACCTGTGTAATTCATATGTGTTCCTTTTTAAAGGGATGAGGTGGCAACTCTACGTGCAGGTGACCCAAGTGACCCGGGGAGAAAGGGGCTGGCTGAGGGTGCATTGTTTGACGCCCGCCCCCCCCCCCCAAAAGAAAATCACAAGCCCCTACTGGTGGCCACATCTTGTAAAAAGTAAATAAAAAGTGCAAATTTTGCTGCAACTATACCCTCTGTGCTGAATGTATACAACCATCAACATAGAAACTTTACACCACGACTTGCATAAAATATCATTAAAGTTCTTTTGCATGTATAACTTCCTCCAAACAAAATGTTCAGTGCAAAACGAATAAAGTATAATCCTTCAAAAAAGTCCTTAAACTTTTAAAACCATATAGTGCAGTTCATCTAGTGGTTCTCAACAATGTGATCCAGATGACAGGTGCTAGTGCTTGCATTAATTAGATGACTTACCAGCAATAGGATCCAAATAAAAAGTGCTTGTGCTTCAGCGATTCCAAACCCCCTTAGAAACCCAAACCCCTTAGAAACCCAAACCCCTTAGAAATTCCAAACCCCCTTAGAATCCCAACCCCCTTCCAATATTTGGGCTCGCCTTGACTATAATATAATGCAGTCCCCTATGCTGGGGTGAGCAATCTTAGGCTGCTTTACATTGTTTTCATTACAACTTTCCTTTAGATTTACCATAACCATATAATATGAGGTCAACCCTAAACACTTTTAATCTGAATACAATTAGGCAGGTCCTTGCACTATATAGTTGAAGGTAAATCTAAAGGGAATTCGATTCTTCAACCTCTTTCTCTCCCTCTCTCTCCTGGTGTTCTGACCCTCTGCTGGCAGGGCCGTCTTTAAGGCAGGGCAAAAGGGGAAAATGCCCTGGGCCCTGTCATTGTTGTGGGGCCCAAAGCAGCTGCCTCATACTTGCCAACTATCCCAGTTTAAATTGCCTTGTCCCTTGAAGCTTTAGTCCTGTGCTGTGTCCTGATATCTCAGTGTGAAGTGCTGCTACTAATGCTGCCCAGCTCTTCCCTATTGTTGTGTACAGATGACTTACATGCAGACCCTGTGTTTACATAAATAACCGCCATTCATATGTAAATAACAGGAGCATTGATATGTAAATAGCTAAGTCTGGCAGCATTCATATGTATATCATGCCCCTCTGCAGTGAAGAGATGATGTGCTGTAACCTCTAGCAACCTATCAGTGAGCAGTATTACTGTACAGTAATCTCTAGAAGCCAATCAACAAGAAGAAATCATGTGCAGTAACCTCTAGCAACTAATCAGTGAGCAGTAATGTGTGTTGTAACCTCTAGCAACCAGTCAAGAAGTGGTAATGATATGCTGTAACCTCTGGCAACCAATCGCAATCACTGCCTGATCTGATACAGTAAACTGATTTTAAGTCTAGCTGATATTTAGTGTATGTCTCAGAGCAGGTGGAGAGCAAAATTTTGCCCAGGGTCCAATCAACATTAAAGACAGCCCTGTCTGCTAGCAATCATGTGTATGGCCCTTTTAAATACATGCTCTCTTTTCCTTATAGTGGCTTACACAAGAAAATGTATCCTCATAGTGCAGTATTTTATAAAAATAAATATTAAAATGTAGTGCATAGTCTGAAAGGTAGGTGGTTGGGAATCACTGAAGCACCGACCCTTTTTATTTGGATCCTATTGCTGTGGAGTCACTTAATTAATATAAGCACAAGCACCTGTCATCTGGATCACATTGTTGAAAACCACTTAATGAACTGCAATATATGTTTTTTCACGTTTAAAGCTTAATTTTTGTTGAGAAAAAAACATTCCCTTCTGGGTAATCTGTGTACATTGCAAGGATTTTAACAAACGTTGCAGATTCCTAACTTTTGTTAATCTGAAGAAATCCCTGTGTGTTTCTCTGTGTTCATGTGGGGAGGAGAGTCTAATGGGAGTGGTTTAAAAATTATTAGTCAGCTGTGCACCTGCAGGGCCCCAATGATTAAAGCTGCTGGATCTGCATCCCTTTAGATGTGTTCCTATTAGGAGTATCTCACCAAAAAAATAGGATTTTTTCATCATGCTTACCTGTAAAATCCTTTTCTTTGAGTACATCATGGGACACAGAGTCAGGCTAATATTCATTACCTGCTGGGTTATACTCTATCTCCAGGTAAATGGACACTGGTAGACCAAAGGTCTTCAGACATGAAGTGATCCCCTAAATAACCCCTCCTATACAGGAAATACTTTAGTTTTGTAGCAAGCACTGAATCCTCAAAAAAGAGGGGAGGGGACTCTGTGTCCTATGATGTCCCCAAAGAAAAGGATTTTACAGGCAAGTATGACGAAAAAATCCTATTTTCTTTTTCATACATCATGGAACACAGAGTCAGGCTAATATTCATTACCTGCTGGGACATCCCAGAGCAATAGCCTTGAGGGGAGGGAGACACCCTGCCAAACAATAGCCATCAGAACTTATACTGCAGCCGATTCCTCGGCTGCTCGAACACCCACTTGATAACATTTTGTGAACGTATGCCCTGAAGACTAGGTAGCAGCCTTACAAATCTAAGCCAGAGATACCTGATGGCGAAAATCCCAGTAGGTTCCTACACCCCTGATAGAATGAGCTCTCACCCTAAAGGGAGGAGCTTTATGTTTTAGACGGTAGGCCTGAATGATCAATTGATAATCTCAATTGGCAATGGAAGCCTTGGAAGCTGCCTGCCCTTTGAGTTCTTTTGATAAAACAAAAAAAAGATTCTGATCTCTGCAGATCTAGACAAATAAACCTTGACTGCCTGGACAACGTCCAAAGAATGCAGTCGCCTCTCTTCCGCCGATGAGGCTGAGAGAAAAAAAAAAGGCAAAATAATGTCCTGATTTAAATTAAAGGCCGACACCACCTTTGGCAAAAAAGATGGAACAGGTCATAACACGACTGTCGTGGTGAAGGATTAAGTACGGTTCCCTGCAACTCCAAGGTGATGGCCATCAGGAAGGCTAGCTTGCGTGACAGCAAGTCTAATGGAATTTCCTTAATAGGTTCAAATGGTTGCTTCTGTAACACAGATATCAACAAGTTTAAGTCCCAAGGACACATAGGAGACCTAATGGGGGGAAGCAAACGAGTTATCCCCTGCATAAAGGATCGGATCAGTGAATGGGAGGCTGAAGGCCTTTGGAAGAATACTGATAGGGCTGAAACTTGACCTCTGATTGTACGCAAAGCCAATTTGATTTCTACAGCTGACTGTAGAAAAGAGAGAATTATCCCAATCACGTATTTCCGTGGATGCCATTTTTTGGCTTCACACCAAGCAATATAAGTCTTTCAGACCTTATGATAGATCTTCCTAGTGACAGCTTTTCTAGCATTTACTAGGGTAGACACCACTGGTCCCCGAGATGCCACGGTCCTTTAACACCCATAGTCATGCCGTCAAATTTAGAGACTGTAAATTAGTGCGGAAAATAGGGCCTTGAGACAGTAGATTGGGGCGCCGTGGAAGTGTCCATGGCCCGTCTATTGTCAGTCTCACAATCTCCGGGAACCAGGGCCTTCTGGGCCAGAATGGTGCCACCAGAATGACTGGAACCCCTCTCTCCGAATTCTGAGCAACAAGTGTGGAAGGAGAGGGATCGGAGGGAAAGCATAAACCAGGGAGCATCTGCTCCAATTGCCAGAGGATCTCTTGTTCAAGACACAAACTGCAGTAGCTTGTTGTTGAACCTGAATGCCAGTAGGTCGACCTCTGGCCATCCCGAACGTTGGCAAATTTCCTGGAACACCTCTGGGTGTAGGGACCATTCCCCCTGGCAGATCTGCTGGCAGCCGAGATAATCTGCCTTCCAGTTCTCTACTCCCGGGGTATGGACTGCCGATATAATTGGCACATGTCCCTCTGCCTAGGCTAGTATATAGTTCACCTCCTTCAGAGCTGAACGATGCCTGGTACTGCCTTGGTGTTATATTTAGGCCACGGCAGTGGCATTGTCAGACTGAACCCTGATAGGGCAGTCCTGAAGATCCACCGTCCAGGACCATAGGGCCAGAAGTACTGCCCATAATTCCAGGACGTTGATGGACAGGGTCTGTTCTATCCCTGACCATTTTCCCTGAGCTGTAAGCCCTTTTAGGGTTGCTCCCCAGCCTGAGAGACTGACATCTGTAGTCAGTACTCTCCAAGTTACAGGCAGGAAGGATCTTCTCTTTCGCAGCCTAGTTCTTTAAATTGGTTCTTAAGGAGCCTCCACTTTCCATATATTCTGTCATTGGTTCCAAACATGGACCAAGACAGCTGGGTTATGCCAAAGGCCCTCCCAGTAATTCATCAACCCGGTCCACCACATGCCAAACCCTGGCACCAGGGAGACAGCAAACTATTTGGTTTAGGCAATCCTGGCGACAATATATTTTATCAGTCATTCTGATTATAGAATCCCCTATTACCACCAACTGTCTAGGCCAGTGATGGCGAACCTTGGCACCCCTGATGTTTTGGAACTACATTTCCCATGATGCTCAAATTACACTGCAGAATGGGAAATGTAGTTCTAAAACATCTGGGGTGCCGAGGTTCGCCATCACTGGTCTAGGCCTATCTGCACTCCCCTCACCACCCCTGCTAGATGGGCTGCTCTCCCAGCTGTTAGGGGGAGCAGTGACTTCTAGGGTTGCCGCCTCTGAGCTTGATTCCCCCACATCTTCACCCAACTTGGCGAATCTGTTAGGGTGGTCAAACCCAAGGCTGACCTTTCTTTTTCTGTGAGCCTTTACCACTCTTCCTAACTGTATTAACCCATCTTCCTACCCAATAATCCTGACTTACTCCTCCATCCTCCCCATTAACCCCCTTTCAAGGTTGTCAGTTCTGCCCAGTGTTGCAATTTGCTCATCCTGATCTCTAATCGAGCTTCCAAAAGGGCAACCTGCTCACATCTGTCACAGCAGTATCCATCCTGGAGCTGTTGCTCCATTGTTGTATACATGCGGCACACTGTGCACTGCACAAAACCTTCAATCTTGCTAACCCCTATTATCCCAAAAATGCAAACTCTCTAATCAAAGTTCCCACTCTTCAGCTTAGAACCAGCAAATCTGGCAAAAAGTACAAATTCAAGGAAAGAAATTATCTTATACAGTACATAACTATGATCATAATCCTCTGTCTTCATTACTTCCACATGTGACACTTTCACCTTTCCACTATCCACTCCCCTTACCAAAAACAGTGTTGCCCCTATAATTTCTAAGAAAGTCTATTCTCATAAGAAGTTTATTTATACATCAGCTTTATCATCCATAATCTCCTCCAACCTCAACAGTTCTAGCAATGTAAGTGCATAAAGTTTAGGGCAACATATGAGAAATCAGTAGGTGCTGTATTTATTCAATCAAAATATATCACAATTTAAAAACTTACATTCAGCGAGTGCTCAACCAGCTATAAAAATAAAAACATAGGTATGTAGAGGTTCTTGATTGCCACACCACACTTCTGTTGCATGTACACACCCCTTCTTGTGCAATGACTTCTTGTATGTACTGTATAAGCATCTTAAAATATCAAGATATGTACAGCATTTGAAATACTAATTACATTGAATATTACATGAATTTTTTTTATATGCAGTCTATTTTTGTGTTAATTTTAGGTCAACCAGGAATGAATGGGGAACCTGGTCCAAAAGGGGAGAAGGGAGATCAAGGTGACATTGGTCCTCCAGGGGAGGATGCAATGCCAGGAAAACGGGGTGAAAAGGGTGATAAAGGAGACAAAGGCGACACCTCTAATGACATCTTTAGTGAAGGTAGGTTACCATGTCGCAGTATATTTAGTGGTTTCTTTACCCAATGAATAGCATTGCCTTCTGCCACCATTTCCACAACAGAAGCAGACCCACAGGCTGCTACTCCCTACATAGGGATTAGCCTCATCCTTAAATTCCGTTCCATCTTTATTGCTAATTATCTCCCTTATTTAAACAAATAATGGTCCAGATTCTCCAGGAGTTTTCTGCAGCTCTTGGCTGTGAACTAGATGGACTTGTGTCTTTTTTCAACCTAACTATGTAACTATAAAACTATCATGGTCAATAAAATAATAATGGTTTTATACTCTATATATCGGCCACACCATTCTGACCACTTTCCAATATCACCTCATCAAATTTGTATGGCAAAATAGGCATCCTAAAATACATAAGGCTCATTCATCCATGGGTGGTCCCAAACCTTTAGATATAATCAAATATAACTTGGCACACAAATTTTCCCAGTTAGTGGCATGGTTACAATAATAACCCCTTGGTTGTTATACCTTACCAATTCCCAGGAGTTCTGTAATTTAGCCCTAACACATTCAGAACTATATCACATCTTAAAGGAAAAGTTCACCTTTAAAACAAATTAAATAAATGCACATCTTTTTGTATATAAATAAAAGTGCATTATTTTGTTATTAAGAGCCTGTAAAGTATTGTACCTGTGATCAGCAGATCAGGCGTGCAATGCAAGGCTTCCGCAAACAGTCAGCATAGCAGTCTGCCTATACCTTGTACAAGCAGGCAGTTACTGAATGACAGGAAGAATTATTTTTTGGGAATTTGGAGTTCCGTCTCACATGTGGTTTAGGAAAAGCAATTTATGCAGACGTTGTACATTTAACAAGTATCAAAAGGTATTCCAAAAAGTCAAGTTTTCTACAAATCCAGGTAGGAAAAAAATGTTTTAGTAACACACTAAGGTACAGACTAAGTATTTCACTGGTAACTATATAAAAAGAACTGTCAACCTAAATTGTGACATTGATAATAAAATTAGGACACACTATCATGAAGCATAATAAAACCATTTACATAAATTGAGGGATGTACCTAGAGCGCTCATCAGAAGTTCATTGAGAACTACAAGCCATCAGCGACAATGGCAGTAGCTTTAATTCTCCCATTCACATAAGTCTGTGAATGAATGATTCAGCCAAATGGGCGGAGCGTCGCTTTTTAATTGTGACAGTGGGTGTGGGGAGAAGATCTCCGGCCCTCTGTCACAGAGGGGGCCACAGGGCTGCTGCATCAGTAACATGTTACATCATGAAAACCGATGTAATGTTATAGAAGGTGAATTTATCCTTTAACCTTAGCCACTCAAGTTTATCAATCACTACTTATAACAACATATTATTGTTTTACTACACTTGTACCGTTATCACTCTTTAATATACAACATGCTATCATGTTTTCTCAAGAATTACCCTTCGCCAACATATTTATACAAACTGTTGTTCTCATTAAAATGTAATAACAGACAATACATTTAATTATAGACAATAAATAGAAACAACCAATGGTACAATATTTGAATTATATTATCACACATTTACAGCTATGAAAGGGGAAATGGGACCTCCTGGGCCACCAGGTCCTCCTGGTCCTCCAGGACCTATGGGTCCACCAGGAAGAAAGAAAATCAAGTCTGAGAAACTCACGCAGACCTTGAGTAGTAAATGCACAGGTAAGACTGAAAGTAGGACATCATTGTTTCCAGTTTCTGTTCTGCTATAGAAAAAATGTTGTTTTGTATTTGTGTATCGTTGTGTCCTGTAGTGAGGTAGAGCAGTTATAGAGTGCTTTATCAACATATTGTGGCATTTATAATACATGAACAGGCTTCTGAGTATATCATAACAGGAACAGGAACTGGTACATAAAAAATATTATACATTTACCACCTGAAAAATGCCACATCTACAGGTTGGAGGTATGATTTCTACAATTTCCCATCATAGTACAAAAGTCTTTTGCTTTGATATTGAAAAATGCGGACAACACACCAAACTGTGTCCAGTATTGAATCAACATGGAATAAAGCATTTATATTTTTTAGATTCATGATGATTCTATATTCTACTGGATGGGTAACAATCCTACTGAGAAGTAATCCAAAACCTTATGGCAGTTAGTCCTTGGGCATCCATGCCTGGCCACTAGTATGGTTCACGTAGTCTTTGCTTAGAATTCCATGGTGATTCTCAAGATGTGTAAGGCACTCTCTCAAGGTCTCTGGTACTAGTAAACAATGAGATCCAGACATAGCTATCAACTAAGGACAGCTCATGTGTAATCCTCTAATAAGGTCATAGAACAGAGCTCAATTTATTACAGGTATTTGGGAAATTGTCCAATGTCCAATAATTGTACTTGCACTGGGTGTGCAAGATAGATTTGTTCTGTGAAAAACAGACTCTCAATTATTAACACACTGGTTTCACATCTGGTCATGCTTTATTTTGTGTACAAAGTTCTTCTTAACACAGCCTAGTGAGGTATTGCTGAGTGATGAACCTTTGGACACTGATTGCATAAGGGTAAATGGAGCTGTTGTGATAAGACTATCAACAACTTATAGATTCGGTGCAGCAAAAAGATCCTTGCCCTGTATAGCGATGCCTTTCTTCACAATGTAGAATTCAGTCTGCACACTGGTTGATTGGATTTTTACACTCACTGTCAGGCATCCAAGCACAGAAATATGGGGCCAGATTCACAGAGGAAATACGCCGGAGTATCAACTGATACTCCGACGTATTTTCAAATTTGCCGCGTCGTATCTTTATTTGTAATTCACAAAAAAGATACGACGGCTTTTGGCTAAGATCCGACAGGCGTACGGCTTTGTACGCCTTCGGATCCTAGGTGTAATTTTCCGGCGGCCGCTGGGTGGAGTTTGCGTAGTTTTCCAGCGTTGGGTATGCAAATTAGCTGATTACGGCGATCCGCGAAGATACGCACGTTCGTCGCAATCTCTTACGTCGTCGCTAGTCGGTTTTTCCCGTCGCAAACTTAGGCCTGCTTTTTCATGGCTTATCTTTAGAACAGCCATGTTAAAGTATGGCTGTCGTTCCCGCGTCGAATTTCAATTTTTTTTTTGCGTAAGACGTCCGGGAATACGAAACGACGTAACGCACGTCGCCGTTGAAAAAAAAACGTCGGGGCGCCGTAATTTCGCGCAAAGAACGTCCGGAAATTTTCACAAGGAGCATGCGCAGAACGTTTGGCGCGGGAACGTGCCTAATTTAAATGGTGCCTGCCCCATTTGAATTAGGCGGGCTTGCGCCGAGCGGATTTACGTTACACCGCCGCAAGTTTACAGGTAAGAGCTTTGTGAATCAGGCACTTACGCTGTAAACCTGCGGCGGTGTAAGGTAAATGGGATACGTTACGCCGCGGCAGTAACGTATTTCTACCTGAATCTGGCCCAGTGTCTTTACCTGTCCAGTTTCAGAGTAGGTGCAATAAATGTTTGATTTTCAAGTACCCCTCGCAGATTTACTCATGCAGCAAAGAGACATCAGATCCTGTATCAAGAATCAGGATAATGACGTAGCCCTGGTTAACAGATACATTAGTAATAGTTAGGCCTCGTACAGACGGGCAAACATGTACGATGAAAACGATCCGCCGGACCGTTTTCAGCGTACATGTCTGCCCGGAGATTTCTGTATGATGGCTGTACACACCATCATACAGAAATCCGCGCGTACTCGATACACGACGACGAGGCCGCGCCGATGACGCGGCGACGTGCACGGCCCTGGCAGTTCAATGCTTCCACGCATGCGTCGAAGTCATTCGACGCATGCGAGGGATGGCGGCCGCTTGGACATGTACGGTAGGTCTGTACAGATGACCGAACATGTCCGACGGACAGGATTCCAGCGGGCATGTTTCTAAACATGTTTAGAAATATTTGCCCGCTCGAAAAAGGCCCGGCGGGCAAATGTACGCTGGAATCCTGTCCACTCGGCTGTACAGACGACAGAACATGTCTGCTGAAACTGGTCCGCGGACCAGTTTCAGCAGACATGTTCGGTCATCTGTACGGGGCCTTACAGTGCACAAAAGTTTGTCTAGAATAGAAGAGTCATCTTTGTCTACACTTAAGACAGTAACCCCTAAGGGGTATGAACCTGTCTTATGTAGAATTATGCATTTTCTGTTTTCTTCCATTTAAGGCACAGTGTATCTTTGTGCATGGAATGCAGCATAGTTTGAAAAATACACCTGAAGATTGTATGAGTATCTCTGCATTGCGGCTTAGATGAATCTCTTGTTGTAGCCTTGTTTCGGGACTGAATATGAGTCTTATAAGGGGCTTATTTTGAATTATATAGTCTGTATGGTGTCATTGGTCCCATGTTTGAGGGATTTTGCTTCAGCCACAGCAGTTTTACTTTGGATTGAAATTGTAATAGTCTTTGCCAGAGTTAAATTTTGTTCCAGGAGAAATATTTCTCAAATGCCGACTGAGTTTCTTTTTTAACAGTCTCCTATAGTTTTATTTGTTACAGCACCCAACTCACAGGTGGCAACTAAAGCCTCGTACACACAATCAGATTTTCGGATGACCATTTGTCGATTCTTTGTTGCATGCTAGTCTCATGTTGAAAATAAATAGGTTACGCACCATACGAAAATTTTCATACTACAGAATTCAATGTCAGAAGTGACGTTGTGTAGTAAAATAACAGTGTTATCATGTGAGGGGGATGGAAGATAGGAAGAAGAGACAAGCAGTTTTTGAGGCAATTACATTTCACAAACCGTAATAATATTTTTGCAGGAGACCCATCTTGAGCGAGAGGACACAATGCTTTTTAAAACGTCCAAATTCCCGTATCAATTCCATGCGGTTTATACTACTTACTCACGGGGTGTTAGTGTCCTGATCTCCCACTCGGTAAAGTTCTCATGTAAAGAGAGCTTTATAGATCCAGAAGGTCGTTATATCGTGTTACGGTGCTTACTAAATGATGAAAACTTTTTGTTGGTGAATGCCTATATTCCCCCCATACAATGATGAAGTGCTGAAAAAGGTCTTTGCCAACCCTAGTAATGGAAGACATTAATAATTTAATGAATGAGGAGGAAGATAGACATAGCACTACAAAATGAAAATAAATGATGAAGAGGACTAGGTTTGCTAGACAACTACAAGAGATGTGGTTAATACATATGTGGAGAATTAGATATCCATCAAGGAGAGAATACTCATGTTGCTCGAGCACATATGGATCTCTGTCAAAAATAGATTTGGCCCTGGGGAATGATAATTTTTTGCCTTTGGTAGAATCAATTTAATATGACCCTAGGGGCCTCTCAGACCACTCCCCACTTATATTGAATATACAGTTTGAGGGACAGATATCCTACTCACTTTGGAAAATTAATCCTCAATGGCTATTATTACTGTCAGATGAAGATAAGATAGAGCTACAGTTAATTGATTTCTTTAAGGAAAATAAAAGTTCAACATCTTCGTCAGTAGTCTGGGATACTATGAAGGCATATATGTGTGAAATATTGATTAAAGAAACTCAAAATTAAGAGCTCATCCAGGAGGCAAGAGGAGGAAGTAATGAAAAGGGTGACTCAAACAGAGCAGGATTATATTATGGATCCCAAAGAAGAAAAGCATTCAGCATGGCAGGAGGTTTAGGAAATTTATAAAAATTTAGCTTTAACTAAAGCAGAAAATAGTAGATTTTTTCAAAAACAAAAACATTATGAGATGGGGGAACATGTGGGACATATGTTGGTCATTATAGCTCAGGCACAAGAGGGTCCGATGACTATTACAGTAGTTAAAGACCCTGAAGGAGAGGTGAAGTATGATACAGGAAGCATTCAGAAGATATTAGTTGACTTCTACACCTCACTTTATGAGTCAAGGGCGTCAAAGTCAACGAATCAAGCTAAACAATTTTTGGATAGATTGGATCTTCCAAAACTTAAACCAGCAGATAGCGAAGCTCTTGATAGCCCCATATCTCTGGAAGAATTAACTCAAGCAGTTACACAAACTCATAATAATAAAGCACCAGGGATGGACGGACTAACGACAGAAATATATAAAAAATTTGATAAAATTTTGCTACCAGAATTTTTAGAGGTATTAAATGATGCATATGAAAAACAGAAACTCCCAGAAACAATGCAGGAAACGATAGTAGTAGAGATCGCGTTACGGTGCTTACTAAATGATGAAAACTTTTTGTTGGTGAATGCCTATATTCCCCCCATACAATGATGAAGTGCTGAAAAAGGTCTTTGCCAACCCTAGTAATGGAAGACATTAATAATTTAATGAATGAGGAGGAAGATAGACATAGCACTACAAAAGGAAAATAAATGATGAAGAGAACTAGGTTTGCTAGACAACTACAAGAGATGGGGTTAATAGATATGTGGAGAATTAGATATCCATCAAGGAGAGAATACTCATGTTGCTCGAGCACATATGGATCTCTGTCAAAAATAGATTTGGCCCTGGGGAATGATAATTTTTTGCCTTTGGTAGAATCAATTTAATATGGCCCTAGGGGCCTCTCAGACCACTCCCCACTTATATTGAATATACAGCTTGAGGGACAGATATCCTACTCACTTTGGAAAATTAATCCTCAATGGCTATTATTACTGTCAGAGGAAGATAAGATAGAGCTACAGTTAATTGATTTCTTTAAGGAAAATAAAAGTTCAACATCTTCGTCAGTAGTCTGGGATACTATGAAGGCATATATGTGTGAAATATTGATTAAAGAAACTCAAAATTAAGAGCTCATCCAGGAGGCAAGAGGAGGAAGTAATGAAAAGGGTGACTCAAACAGAGCAGGAAGAAAAGCATTCAGCATGGCAGGAGGTTTAGGAAATTTATAAAAATTTAGCTTTAACTAAAGCAGAAAATAGTAGATTTTTTCAAAAACAAAAACATTATGAGATGGGGGAACATGTGGGACATATGTTGGTCGTTATAGCTCAGGCACAAGAGGGTCCGATGACTATTACAGTAGTTAAAGACCCTGAAGGAGAGGTGAAGTATGATACAGGAAGCATTCAGAAGATATTAGTTGACTTCTACACCTCACTTTATGAGTCAAGGGCGTCGAAGTCAACGAATCAAGCTAAACAATTTTTGGATAGATTGGATCTTCCAAAACTTAAACCAGCGGATAGCGAAGCTCTCGATAGCCCCATATCTCTGGAAGAATTAACTCAAGCAGTTACACAAACTCATAATAATAAAGCACCAGGGATGGACGGACTAACGACAGAAATATATAAAAAATTTGATAAAATTTTGCTACCAGAATTTTTTGAGGTATTAAATGATGCATATGAAAAACAGAAACTCCCAGAAACAATGCAGGAAACGATAGTAGTAGAGATCGCAAAACAGGGTAAGGACCCGATGATGCCTGACTCTTACCGCCCTATATCCCTCCTTACCTGAGATGTTAAGATTTTGGCCAGGGTTCTTGCAAACAGGTTATCAATTTACAGGATCAAACGGGTTTTATTCCAAAGAGAGCAGCTGCAACAAACTTTCGTAGGTTATTTTTGAATTTACAACTACCTATGGAAAATACGAGATCTAGAGCAATACTATGCTTAGACGCCCAAAAAGCTTTTGATATGGTGGAGTGGGAATATTTATGGACAGTATTGGAGGCTTTTGGAATAGGACCGGGATTCTTAAAATGGGTTAAAATATTATATAGGGATCCTAAAGCAAGGGTAAGAATTAATAATACATTATCCAGCCCGTTTACCTTATCTAGAGGGACAAGGCAGGGCTGCCCCTATCGCCACTATTATTTGCTATAGCAGCGGAGCCTCTCGCCCTTGCTATTAGACAATCAACAAAAATAGTTGGGTTTTGTCGGGCAGGAAGAGAGGATAAAGTGGCCCTTTATGCAGATGACGCTCTTATTTTCCTGGGGGATACCTCAAATTCATTAACAAAACTTATGAGCCTTATCTCCATATTTGGGCTATTTTCGGGTTTCCAGATTAACTGGAATAAATCCATATTATTACCACTAGATGAGTTAAAAACTCCATTATTAAATCAAGCCTCTAAAATTCAAATTAAGGATACAGTGAAATATTTGGGAATAGAGATCTCTCGGGATGTAAAAAACTATATTAACTTGAATTTGAAACCTCTATTAGTAAAATTCAAAGACAAATGCCGAAGTTGGTGTAAACGACCTCTGACGGTGATAGGAAGAGCAAATCTCATCAAAATGATTTGGGCTCCGCAATTACTTTACGTGTTTAATAACTCACCCATATGGATCACAGCATTCTGGTTTAGGAAAATAGAATTTCTCTTCAGAGAGTTGATTTGGAAGAAAAAACAACCACATATATGTTAACAGCATTAATGTTACCCAAAGAAGAGGCTGGTCTCGCGGTCCCCCATCCTATTTTATTTACTTCACAATTACAACATTTTAGTGGATGGACAATTGTATCAGAATCTGATCCTATACAGTGCCTGCTACTATCAATTTATGAAGTATATCCAAGCTAAGTCAGCCTGGTCGGGTGATATAGGGCCAATTTCAGATGAACTGTGGGCACAGGCATTATCGGCAATACCTCAGTCCTCTCTATCTCCAACACAAAATGTAACACAATTATTTATCCTCCCCGGGAGAAATTATTCAAATGGAAATGCCGAGATACAGACCAATGTCCAAGATGTAAAGGGAAAGTTGCTAATTCAATACACATGCTATGGACAGGGATCATCAGGAATTATGGGGCCCCTTACACAGCTTCAGGCATGGGCCCCCTGGAGCAGAGAACTGGGAGGGGGGGGTGCTGCCGCGAATTGAGAAGCGGGGGGGGGCCTTTACAAAAAAAAGAAGAAATAAAGAAAAATATATATAAAAAAGGGGGGTAGCCATCTGGGGGCCTCTAGGCCCTATAATAAAAAGAAAAAAAGAAATAAGAAATATATATATGTTTTTTTTAAAAAAAGGCAACCCCGCCTTTTTAAAAAAGGGCCCTGGGGACCTCTGGGCCCTTTAATTATATATATATATATATATATATATATATATATATATATATATAAATGTAGGTATATATATATATATATATAAATATATATATATATATATATATATATATATATATATATATATAAAGAAATCCTTCTTTACAAAAAAAGGGGGTTGCCATCCGGATCCTCGGGGCCCTTTAATAAAAATAAAAATAAATAAACCTCTGGGCCCTTAAATAAAAAAAAATAAAAAGAAAAAATATAAAAAAAAATAAAATTTAAAAATAAAAAGGGGGGGGGGTTGCCATCCAGGGCATTGGGGACCTCTGGGCCCTTTAATAAAAAATAATAATAATAAAAAAATAAACATTTATAAAAAAATAAAAAATAAAATAAAAAAGGGGGTTTGCCATGGGGACCTCTGAGCCCTTTAATAACATATATATATATATATATATATATATATATATATATATATATATATATATATATATATATATATATATATATATATATATTAAATAAAAAGAAAAAAAGAAAAAAAAAAGAAATAAAATAATATAAAAAAAAATTTGATTTGTTTAAATAAAATAATTATATATATATATATATATAAAAATATATATAAAAAAAGGGGGGTTGCCATCTGGGGCCCTGGGGGGCTCTGGACCCCTAAAAAAAATAAAGGGGGTTTTAAAGGGGGTTGCCATTTGGGCCCCTGGGGACTTCCGGGCCCCTTACAGGTGTACTGCCTGTACTCCCCTGATGGCGGCCCTGGCTATGGAGATGCCCTATGATCAATAGTGTACTTGAGATAGGGTTGCTTATTGAGCCTGGGGGATGTCTTCTGGGTATATTGGATGAATCAAGAATCCCGGGTGAATATATTGTTTCAATAAATAGAAGTCTATTCCAGGCTTGTAAGCTCATTGCACAAAAGTGGTTACCACCACATCCACCTACTGTAGTAGAATGGAAAATACAAGTAAGGGAAACTTTAATTGAGGAAAAGTATACTTTCCTACATAGAGGCTGTTTAGGGAAATATAAAAAAATATGGAGAAGGTGGTGTGATATTTTGTAGGTATGACGAGAAGAAAGAGATTGGATGAGGGAGGGGTGGGGGTAGGGGGAGTGAGAGCATGGTTGTGTTTTTTTTCCCTTCTTGCCTCTCAATATGGGCTGGGTTGTATGTTGTTTTTGTTGTTTGTATATAAAAGAAATAAAAATATGATTTGATTATAAAAAAAAAGAAGTGACGTCATGTGTTAGTTTTGTATGTATTCGTTTGGTTCTGAGCATGTGTAGTCTTGCTCTTACAATTTTTTTTTTCAGACAAAAACTGTACTAATTAAATGAAAATTAGACATTGAGTTCATGTACAATAAAAATGTTATAGTCTGCACATCCAGAATCGGAAGCAGCTGTCGAAAGCACCGTACTAGCGATCTGAAAATCGGCAGATCGTTCGTCAGATGAAATTTGACTTCTGTTTGTCGTATCATGTGTACAGGCCTCAACTCTCTCGAAGCCGCTATAAATTGTACTGTAAATTTCACTTTTGCTATCCATGTTGCCAGAATTTCTGTCATTCTGCGACCAGGTTTAGGCACAAAGACATTCTTTAATGTAGTAAGGTGTATCATAAATATCATCTGTTGCTGAAACAGTATAGAAAATATGTTATTTTCTGCTCCCATGCAACAACTAAGTATAAACACACATTCTAACAGTAGATAAGTACTCCTGATTAGCAGCATGTATAATTCTCAAAACCTACGAACCCAGGCAGCAAAAGGCATTGTAAGCTCAGCACATGTACCTGTCCCATCGCCCATCTGGTTGTGTCCTGTAATTGGGGCAAGAAGTTTTATACTGCCTTAATAAAAAAGTACAGGTATTTATAATACGCATACAGGATTTTGAGTACAGTGGAACCTTGGATTACCAGCATAATCCGTTCCAGGAGAATGCTTGTAATCCAAAGCACTCGCAAATCAAAGCAAGTTTCCCCATAGAAGTCAATGGAAATTAAGATAATTTGTTCTGCATTGACTTCAATGGCATGCAATACCGTGTGTGGCCAGAGGTGATCTCAGAAACCCTCGGAAAGGTTTGGAAATACGTGGAAACTGAGTATTTTCGAGTATTCACAACCATTTTGAGTGTTAACGGCGCCCCCGCACCTCTAGCCATTGGCAGTACTGCACACCCAATTAGCATGAGTTATGCTCGTTTCACGAGACAACACTCGCAAATCGAGTCAGGATTAAAAGAAAAGTTGCTCATTATTCAAAACCTTGTTAACCTCGTAACTCGTAAACCAAGGTTCCACTGTATATCATATTGGTAACAGGAAATCAAACCTGTACAGTGTACAGAAAATATTGTATAGAAAATACTATATATGTGTAGCACTACCCCCGAAGGAGCCGCTGGTTTTGTTTGGGTCTGTGCTCTGGCTATCAACCTCTGAAACGGTCTCAAACCCTCCCTTGGCACAACTGGTATAGGTACGGATTGTGGAACCCACTGGTTGCTGGGGAACACAATAAAATAACACCACAGTAGTAGTAGTAGTAAATTGTTACCTTATATTGACCACTGGTCCCACAGGGTAATAGATAGACTGCACACAGGTTTGCACTTAACCAAGGAAAACTTTACTTGGTAAGAAAATAAAAGTAAATGAACAAATTAATAAGGAACAGTGGACTGCTTAAAGGGCCATGTAAGAGTCTAGGATAATAAATATTTAACAGGTTAGATTATCACAATTAACACAGACCTGTGTAATACACACCGCAAAGAGATCCTTCCAGCAAGGTATATACAATGCTGAAGCACCTCTTCACCAGGCATCACCTAGCTTTCGGCAACAGCAACACTGAGTAGATTAGTATACTAAATACTGTAAGTCTAAAAGTATATATATAGATAGATAGATAGATAGATAGATAGATAGATAGATAGATAGATAGATAGATAGATATATAGGTCAATATCTAACTTTATCTAACAGGCAGTCCTTGAACACGTGTTTTACTATAGTGGTTTGGTTGATCAGACCAAACCTTAATACGATTGTTTCTTAAAAGTTAGTTGTTATTTTCGCTAGCATAAGTTGGTGCACAATAAGAAATTTGTAATCCAAAGGGAAAATAGATAAAACAGGCAAAGAACGTCTGAATGATTAAAGCGGATTAGTCACTCACACGCCAAGTCGCCTGCTACACAGTCACTGTCGGGTGCCCCCTATCCCATACGTGGCATGTTGGCCTTCAAGTAGCAATGGGGAGTCTACACGATCCACCTTCCTGCAACACAGTCAATATTGTTTGGCAGGTGCCCGTCTCACCCAGCCAGGCCTGGCCTCTCTAGAACGCACCGTCTGTGAAATCCCGATCCTCAGCCTTTCCGCCACGACAGTTCCCGGTCTTCACACGGCCGTCACACACTGTCGATAAAACAGGTCATTAGTTGCTCTTGGATGCAGCCCGAACTCTCCTTCAGCAATCCTCCTCTCAGGATGAGCGATCCGCACAGGCATGTGTAGGCCCAGGCTTCTTAGGCCTAGGCTTCCGGAGACAGGCCTCAACACAGGCCTCCTACTTGCTCGAAGAGGCGGTCCCAAGAGAGTGAGCCGAAGACGTCCTCCTCCTTAAATTCCTTCACCCAGCAGGCTGTGCGGGGCGCAAAGTACTTTGGGATGCACAGTTGCACTCTGGACATTGTAGTCTGTCAGTTAATCAGGGCAATGGAGTCTATCTCCCTGCACTTCAATTCCCATCATTTATTGTTGCACCAGGGTAAAACCAAACAGAAGGTGGCTATACAGATATTGGCCACAGGAGGGAGCCGAGTTCCTTCTCTATCTGCAAACGGTAGTCTTTTATCCACATCAAAAGTGGCACCTTGCTACACATGTAACAGCTGAATATAGTGATTAGTACAGGTCAGAGCTATAAACAGTACATATGTATCTTTACAATTACAGTACTACAAATCTTTATATTGTACCATAAATTACTCTGTGGATCCATAGGACCTGCTGTTCCAAGTAATCAACCTTTTCAGATGATAATGTGGATAGAATTGAACTGAAATCAGTTTGAGATGTTTCTGTGATCATTTAGAATTTGACAGATGCATTTGACCCACACCTACTGCAAGTGGGCCTTGCGTTCTTTTAGGCCACGTACACACGGTAGGTCCAAACCGATGAAAACGGACTGAAGTACCTTTTTCATTGGTCCAAACCGATCGTGTGGGGGCCCCATTGGTCAGTTATCCTTCGGTCAAAAATTTTAGAACTTGCTTTAAAATTGAACCGCCTAACCGATAGGTCAAAGCCGATGGTTAGTATGCAAAAGCATTGGTTAAAAACCTGCGCATGCTCAGAATCAAGTCAACGCATGCTTGGAAGCATTGAACTTCATTTTCTCTGCACGTCGTTGTGTTTTACGTCACCGCGTTGGACACGATCGGTTTTTTAACTGATGGTGTGTAGGCACATCAGACCATTAGTCAGCTTCATCGGTTAACCGATGACAACGGTCCTTTGAAACGTTCTCATCGGATGGACTGATCATGTGTATAGGGCCTTAGATTTGTATAGGAATGCAAAACGCATCAGTGGAACAAAAGTCCATTGACACAGGCTTTGACAAATCTGCACATTTTTTTTCTCCAGTGCACCACTGTATGGTTTACATCTGTGTGATTTGGTGTGCTGTGCAAAAATCAGGTTGTGGTTCATAGGGAATGTGTTGGGGCACCAAATAAAAAGAAGCACAACACGCTGCAGCAAGATTTGCTTGTCATTATGTGTTAATATGTGGGGCAAAACATTACCAAAAGTATGACTCCAGCCCTAAATCTATCCCACTCCCTGTTAGGGACTGGAACCTTACATACTGTATTTTATCAGCATGGAAGTTACAACCATGTCTGAAACATTATTAATGAATTTTTAATTGTGGTAAATGTTAATTTCAACCGTTAAACACATATTTACTCAAAAAACAACAATAGCAATGATAATAATTGATATAAATACTGGATTATTATATCACAAGTCAACTTTAATAGTGTGTTATGTAAGGTTATGTTAAAAATGTTTGATTGAATTTCCCAAACCCAAATACACACTGACGACTTCAGAGGAGCTGATGCCATTGTCCTTGACTTTCACTGCAAAAGATAACGTCTTGAACGTCATCTTTATTTTCCTTGTTAGGCAGCTTGAATGGCTTTATGTCTATATTATTATTAATTTAACTCCTTCATGATGGAGTGTACAACAACTCCTAACACCTGAACACAGTTTTGCAACTTTGACATTTGTTAGTAAAACTGTGCATATCATCACTTAGTGTATTATTATTACTATTATTTTAGGTACTTATATAGTGCCGTCAATTTACGCAGCGCTTACATATACATTGTACATTTGCATCAGAAGGACCCTCAAGGAGCTTACACTCTAAGGTCCCTAACACACATTCATACACATACTAGGGCCAATTTAGACAGAATCTGATTAACCTACCAGCATATGTCTTTGGAGTGTGAAAGAAAACCGGAGTACCCGGAGATAACCCAGGCATGCACAGAGAGAACATGCAAACTCCAGGCAGATGTTGGCGGGGTCGGGATTCCACCCAGCGACTCTTATTGCTGCTAGGTGAAATTGCTAACCACTACACCACTGCGCTGCATATCCAGGTAATATATATGGATATCTTCTGATTTAATTATTAAAGGAAAACAGTCAAAACATTTTAAAATATTTTTTTTTGTTTAAAAATAGCTGTAGATTTGTTACCAATACCATAACCTATAATTCCAAATAAATTCTCCTGACGATCGCACAGATCTAAACAATCCAAATGAAGATGAATTTGAAGTGCAGACTTTTGGCTTTAATTCCAGGGGTTGAACATAAATATCAAGTACAAATGTTAGGAACTGCAACCATTTTTATACACAACCCCGCCCCCCCCCCTTTTTTTTTCAAATTTAATTGGACAAATAATATAATCATAAATAAAATGTTAGTTTTTAATATTTTGTTTAGAATCTTTTACTGGCAATGAGTGCCTGAATTCTGGAACCCATGGACATTACCAAAGACTGGGTTTCCTCCTTTCTGATGCTTTGCCAGGCTCTAACTGTAGCTGTCTTCAGTTCTTTGTTTTAGGGTCTTTCTGCCTTTAGTTTTGCCTTCAGCAAGTGAAATGCATGCTCAATGTATTGAGATCAGGTGATTAAACTACCAAAACTGCAATAGCACTTATGGGTCTTGAAGAGGAGGTAAATCAATTTTTTATTGTCAACATTTCAATGAGGCTTAGTCCATCTTTCCCAAGATGCAATCTAAAGAGCAACTACAAACCAGTAAGTGACTGAGGCCTGGCATAAGGTTTTCCTTTGGACTATTTACCAATAGTGATGGACGAACATCCGACGGGACGGTTCGTGAACGCTAACCGCGAACGATCGCAAGTGTCCGTGAACCGCAAGTTCGCGGCAGGCCCCATTGATTTTAATGGTAGGCGAACATTAAAAACCTTCAGGTCATATTTGCAGCCACAAAATACTTACTAGCTGTGCACAAATAGTCCCACAACTTGGACACTGACCTATCAGAAGTATTAAGTGAAAAACCGGATACATAAGTAAGTGCTGGCCATTACAAGCCCCAAAAATTAGCCGACCGGCGTTCACCTGACAGCAAACAACCTTGTATTCTGTGGCTGGTGGTACATTAGGCATTCACTGGATACAGTAGTGAGTGTCGGCCATTACAGGCCCCAAAAACTAGCCCACGGCCACAGGCGTTCACCGAACAGCAAACAACTTTGTATTCTGTGGCTGGTGGTACATTAGGCATTCAATGGATACAGAAGTGTCCGCCATCACAGGCCCCAAAAATTAGCCCACGGCCACAGGCGTTCACCGGACAGCAAACAACTTTGTATTCTGTGGCTGGTGGTACATTAGGCATTCAACGAATACAGAAGTAAGTGTTGGATATTACAGGCCCCAAAAATTAGCCCACGGCCACAGGTGTTCACAAGCAGCAAACAACTTTGTATTCTGTGGCTGGTGGTATATTAGGCATTCACCGGATACAAAATAAAGTGTCGGCCAGTACAGGCCCCAAAAATTAGCCCACGGGTGTTCACCAGAATTTGAATGAAACATGGTCTACTGGTCACATGTGTTGAATTCCTCCGAGATCCATGCTTCATTCATTTTTAAAAATGTGAAGTAGTCAACACTGTTGTGAGCTAGGCGAGTGCACTTATCGGTCACGACCCCCCTGCTCCACTGAACGTCCTTTGGGACAGAACACTGGACGAGGGGCAAGCCAACAGTTCCATTGAAAATTGTGCAAGCTCTGGCTAGAGGTCAAGCCTGCCCACCCAGTAGTCCAGGGGTTCGTCACTTCTCAGTGTGTCCACATCGGCCGTTAACCCGATGTAGTCGGACACCTGTCGGTCTAGGCGTTCCCTGATGCTGGATCCGGAGGACAGCTGTCGATGGGTCGGCTGAAAGAATGATCTCATATCATTAGTGACTAAGACATCTTCAAACCGCCCTCTTCTTGCAGGCGCTGTTGGATTGGTACCCGAAACTGTTCCTCTGCGAGTGGAAATTCCTCTGCCAGCAGACGCAAAAGCAAAATGAAGCATTTCTCTAAGCAAGGCCTGGAAGTGCTGCATTCTGATAGCCCTCTGTGATGGTGGTAACATTTCCGCCATATTTGTTTGTACCGGGGGTCCAAGTACGTTGCCACCCAGTACTGGTCCTTGCCCTTTATGCTTTTTATATGGGGGTCCCTCTTAAAACACCGAAGCATGAAGGCCCCCATTTGCACTACACTGGAAGCGCTGTACTGGCTCATCAAATTGCCGCAGAAGTCTGCATGAGTCGCGCATGAGCAGCCACTGGCAAGGTGAAAAAAAAAACAAGCTCCCCAGAACCTGTCCTGGCGCAGAGTTCGTACAGGTAGTCGTTAACTGCACGTTTCTGCTGGAGCAGCCTATCAAGCATATACAATTAAAAGAAATCACCGCTCTAGGGTACTAATCAGAAAATCTCCTCACCTGATCCAAAGCCACGGGTGCTGCCAATGCATGGAATGATGCAAAATGAAGGAAAAACGTTCTGCACAGCCGCACTCCACAAAAATAAATTGCTTTTATTTTAAAATCAAAAAACACACAAAAAGCATGCCACATGCCATCGCGTCGGGCAGTCACAAATAAGACATCTGACGGGCAGGTT
The DNA here is from genome assembly GCF_905171775.1 of Rana temporaria. NCBI lineage: Eukaryota > Metazoa > Chordata > Amphibia > Anura > Ranidae > Rana > Rana temporaria. The sequence goes on along the minus strand of NC_053491.1, from coordinate 64,076,876 downwards.
GTGTCGCCGCTGAATGTCAGCAAGGCGAGCCATGGCCGTGTAAGATCTTCTGAAATGGGCCGAGATTTTCCTGGCCTGCCGCAAGACGTCCTGGAGCCCAGGGTATTTGGCAACGAATCGTTGCACGACCAAGTTCAGGACGTGTGCCATGCATGGCACGTGTGTTGTTTTGCCCTGTTTCAGCGTGCTCAGCAGATTGGCACCGTTGTTGCACACCACTTTACCAACTGTCAAATTGAGCGGTGTTAGCCACTGATCGCAAAGCTGAAAGGAGTGCAGGACCAGTGTGGCTCTGGTCTTCCAGGCACAACAGACGCAGCACAGCATGGCAACGTCTCACCTGGCATGTCGAATAGGTTCTGGGGATCTTGAGCGGCACAGCGGAAGAGACGGTAGCATCGGAAAATGAGTCAGCCGAGGAGAGGATAGAGTAGGAGGAGGAGGAGGAGAAGAAGAAGAGGCAGGCCTGCATGTAATCCGTGGCGGTAAAACCAAATCTAAATCTCACCCAGTGGGCAGTGAAAGTTATATACCTTTCCTGCCAGTGTTTGCTAGACCACATGTCTGTGGTCAAATGTATCTTGGCACCGACACTGTGTGCCAGAGATACATTCACTTGCCGCTGAACATGGCCATATAGCTCTGGGATGCCCTTCTGTGAAAAAAATTCCTTCCTGGGACCTTCCATTGTGGTGTTCCAATGGCCACAAATTTTCAAAAGGCCTCCGACTCCACCAGTTTATATGGCAGTAGTTGGCGGGCTATCAGTTCCGACAAGCCAGCGGTCAACTGTTGGGCAAGAGGGTTATCCGGCGTCATAATTTTTTTACGATCGAACATTTGGGCCACGGAAGCCTGCCTTTTTGCAGAAAAACGTGAGGAAGGCATGATGGAAGGTGGAGTGGAGGACAATTGTGAGCATAGAGGGGAAGGAGAAGGTGAAGAGGCTGGATGGTGAGAGCCTGGAGTGTGGCTTTGTGGGTTCTGATGGCGTTGCTCCCACTGGGCTCGGTGATGGGAGGCCAGGTGCTTTCTTAAGGTAGTTGTCCCTAGGTGAGTGTTGGGCTTACCGCGACTTATGCATTGACTGCAAAGGCTGCAGATGGCAACACTATTGTCTGCAGCGGACAAGTTAAAAAAAAGCCCACACTGCGGAGCCATGGGCCGGCATCCTGGGAGTGCCAGATGTGACCGTACATGGTTGATGGCTCGCTCCTGATACATTAGGAGTCTGGTTTGTCCCTCCTGTTCAATGTAAGTTTGTCCTGCTTCTCATCCCTATCTGTTGGTCCATCTCTCCCTCTGAATTCCCCTCCTCCTCTCTTGTGGGCACCCACGTGACGTCTGTAGACACATAATCATCGACGTCACCTTACCCATCACTAACAATAGAGATCTCGGAGTAGGCAGCAACAGCGGGCACCAACCTCCTTGGGCTGATCTGAGTACTGTCGTCAGACTGCTGAGTGCCGGCTGTTGCTACCTCCTCTTCCTGATCCAATGCCAAGAATGGCTGTGCATCCGAAATGTGTTCTGATGGATCGGAAAATAACTCCTGTGACTTAAGCGGAGGGTATATTGTGGTGGTGGTGGCGAGCCACTCAACCAAATTTGGTGCGTTTTTTGACGCAATCGAACGAACATTGTGCCACTTGCCACTTTGGCTCCGGCCTGGTGCTCCTGCCCTACCCCTACCACCCCTGCGGAAGGGCCTGCCTCTTCCTCTGCCTGTCATTTTTTAAATGACCCTGTGACAAAAGTCTCTAGAGAAGCGCAGTATATGTGGAAAAAGGTATATAACAAAATCTGTCGTTTTTGGGGGGCCACTGGTTTATTTCACCAGTTCTGAAACTTTTTTTTCAGGAAAAAATTTGAATGTGTGTAGCAGAGGAAACGCAGCGAAAGAGGCAAAAATCCAGCAGTAGCCAAATACACCGCCAGTCACAATACTGAACAATACAAATCCACTATAATATTCTTTCTATATTCGAAAGTATATTATAAGTGTATATTACACCTATATACTACAGTGCACAGCAAGTAGCACACCTATACCAGTGCTTGAAAGGACTTTTGTGGACCTGTTAGGTAGCAATTTGTGTCGCTAAACTCTGTCCCTGCTCCAAACAGCACCCTCTCCCTACACTGACAAAAAGTATATCAATGTATTAGACACCTATACCAGTGCTTGAAAGGTCATTTGTGGACCTGTTAGGTAGCAATTTGTGTCGCTAAACTCTGTCCCTGCTGGAAACGCCAACCTGTCCCTACACTGACAAAAAGTATATGAATGTATTAGACACCTATATACTGCAGTGCTCAGCAAGTAGCACACTTATACCAGTGCTTGAAAGGACTTTTGTGGAGCTTTTAGATAGCTATTTGAATGAATACAGCCTGTCCCTGCTCCAAACAGCACCCTCTCCCTAGCATGACAAAAAGCAGAATGTAAGATGGCTGCCAGATCAGGTCTATTTATAAGATAGGGGGTATGTCCATGTGCTGAAATGTCTCAATTGGCTGTCCTGCACCACCTGATGGATGTGTCATGGGTCAAAGTTCTTACCAATGTAACATTGCGGACCACCGCGAACATCGCCAGATGTCCGACGGTTTGACAGGCCATGAACGACCAAAGTTCGCCGTGAAACGACCGCCTGGCTAACCGGCAGGCCATCTCCATTTACCATCAAATAAACCCTCCATTGCCTTGGATGGCAAGAACAGGCATATCTACAGCACACGATGCTCAGAAGCAGACTGTCTAACATCCATGAAAACAGAATATACTGAATACAAAATACTGCAGTGCTGTATAAATACATAGAGATGTATGAGTAACCTTCCTACATCCATTGTAATAGATATAGATGCAGGGAGAGATGATTTATGTATAATGATTATTTAAAAAAAAAATTGCAGCTAAGAAGTATAATTATATTCTACCCAGATATACTGTATATACAAGTATTGCATGGTAATCTATTTGAACTCCAGCTCCTTTTTATGTGTTAAAATGTTTAACGCTAACTGCTCTGTTGAAAACAAAAAAGTCTGCGGTTTACATAGGTCAACAACTGAAGCTACAATGTAAGCATACAATTGAATGGGTCAGACATTACACACCCATCATACCTCTTCCAGCAGGACCATATGGAATTTCAATCAGATCTCTTTAGAAAACCCTTACCGTGACACCAATTATTCCTATTTTTCAAAAATATATCCTACACATCCACCGTTTAATGGCCCTGTAACCTATTTTTATGAAATGGTTTCTTACTGTGTTCTTCTGCCACTTTGCAACATCTTCCATGATCTTCTGAGTTTATTCTTTACTTCTGTATGTTTGAAATGAGCAGTGCATGTCAGTTGCAATCATGTGCACTGCTCTATGCACACTGCCCATCTCATAAGCCATAGTCCATCTTGGGAATGAGAAAGAGAGGGTGGTTATGTTACAACTTACATTGGGAGCATGGAGAAGGAATGTAGCCACCCTCTAAAAGGAAGTCAGATCACAGCAAAAAAAAACATTAAAATAAATCTGAGAATAATAGAAGAGACTTTTTGAGCTAAGAATACATACTTGAGTTGATTTTTTTTAATCAGAGTCTAGTGACACTTTAATGCTTACCAATGTGATGATGCACTCTGGGGGCCAGATTCACATAGGTTAGCGGATCTTTAGATCCGCGTAACCTATCTGATTTAATATCCGCCGCCGCAAGTTTTTGAGGCAAGTGGTTAATTCACAAAGCACTTACCTCAAAACTTCCAGCGGCGTATCGTAAATCCCCCGGCGGAATTCAAATTCCGCGGCTAGGGGGCGAGTAGTATTTAAATCAGGCGCGTTCCCGCACCGATCGAACAGCGCATGTGCCGTCCGGAAATTTTCCCAGCGTGCATTGCTCCAAATGACGTCGCAAGGACGTCATTGGTTTCGACGTTTACGTAAATTACGTCTATCCGTATGCGCGAACGACTTACGCAAACGACGTAAAAAATTCAAATTTCGGCATGGGAACGATGTCCATACTTAACATTGGCTGCACCTCATAGACCCGGGGGTAACTATACGCCGGAAAAAGCCGAACGCAAACGACGTAAAAAAAAAGCGCCGGGCGGTCGTTCATTTCTGAATCGGCGTAACTCCTCATTTGCATAAAAAAACTGAAACGCCACCTAGCGGCCGGCCTGGAATTGCAGCCTAAGATCCGACGGTGTAACACAGTTACACCTGTCGGATCTTAGGAATATCTATGCGTAACTGATTCTCTGAATCAGTCGCATAGATACGACTGGCAGAACTCAGAGATACGACGGCGTATCAGGAGATACAGGGCCAGATTCTCAAAGAGATACGACGGTGTATGTTTATCTGTAGGATTAATTTATACAAAAAAAAAAAAGAATAGAAAACATTATCTTCCCTTAACATATAACTGTTCTGTTGTCAGGGGAGTCCTGTGCAATTCCTAATGATGATAAGATGGTGGGAAAACCAAATGAAAAAAGCAATGACCAACCGCTGAAACAAGAAGGTACCTTATCTCATATTTTTATATTGTTTGAAATATATTCAAATATATTTTTATTTTAACATATTGTACTTCTATCGTAGTCGTATATGTCCCTTCAGCAGACTGTACTATAAAAGCAATCGATAACCCAACAACTATCGCAAAAGCAAAAGAGACATTTGGGGCATGGATGATGGATCTCTCAAACTGGACTACTGATGATCGAATCTGGATTGCTGGACATTTTTCAGGTAGAAGATCTAATAATGAATGAGTTACTTACAGATCGCTAGTCCCCGAGACTTAGGAAGTTCTGAATGGCAGTGTGTAATACAATTATATGCTGTAAAAGGATATTAGAAGTACTTCTGGTGTATGTAAATAGTTATGCTTTCTAGCAGTGTTTGAAGCAGAACTGTAACCGGTTCACACCACAATTTCTGAATTCTAGATGCACAGTTTTGATGCATTCCAGTTTTTCCTCATCTCAATTCATAATATGTGCGATCCGGTGCATTTTTTTTAATGCATTTTGCTGTATTCCAGATGCATTACATATATAAAGAATGCAGCATGTTCTACTTCTGTTGACTGTACTTACTGGAATGCACTACACTGGTATGAAAAAGGACCATTGGAATACATGGAAAACACTCTGCATGCATTTTTAATGTAGATTAAAAATGAACTGGACTGCATCTGGCGTCAACCATCCCTAAAGAAAGTCATTGCTTTGCCCTGGTAGAATGCAGCACTGGACTGTTAATGTTAAAGGGCCAGATTCTCGTAGATTCCGGCGTAGAGTAAACTATTTACACTACGCCGCCGCAACTTACTGGAGCAAGTGCCGTATTCTCCAAGCACTTGCTCCGTAATTTGCAGCGCCGTGGTGTAAATGGCCCGGCGTATCCCCGCGTAATTCAAAGGGGACAGCTTGTATTTAAATTAAGCGCGCCCCCGTGCCGAACGGATTGCGCATGCGCCGGCCTTAAACGTAGGCCACTGCGCATGCTCCGTAGTAGGCCGCAAATACATTGGTTGCGATGTGAATGTAATTGACGTACAGCCTTATTCGCGACGAGTTACGTAAACGACGTAAACAACGGAAAAACCAGATGCTGTCCCGACGGCCATACTTAACATGGCATACGGCGGACCAATGTAAGGTTACCCCTCATATAGCAGGGGTAACCTTACGCTTATGGAAACGACGTAAACTACGGCGAAGCGGCGCAAAAACGTTCGGGAATCAGCGTATCGGCTCATTTGCATATCCGACGCTGAAATGGACGTAAACGCCACCTAGCGGCCAGCGTAGTATTGCATTTAGGATCCGACGGTGTAAGTGACTTACACCAGTCGGATCCTAGCCTAATTCCGGCGTATCTTGTTTTGAGAATACAAAACAATGATACGCCGGCGGGATTTTCGAATTACGCAGGTGTATCTGTAGATACACCGGCATAATTCTTTTGAGAATCTGGCCCAAAGTGTTTGTCAGGGCAAAAAAAAATAAAAAATAAACATTCAGTACATCTCAGCAATACAAGCACATTTCCTATGTTTTATACAATGAAGGGCTGCAAGTACAGAAAACACCTGGTGATCTATCACAAATACTCTGTGACTACTATGCCAGTGTTGTACTAAAATCCCAACCAACATTGTCAACCCTTCTTGTTGGGCTACAGAACTCCATCTATCCCAACCCTTCTCTGTCCAATCCCTGTGCATACGCCAATTTCTTTACCAACAAAATAATGCCGTTGTGCTCTTTGGTAGATGTAGTTCTGGAGGCATGTGTATGTCATTAGAAACTGATCTTCCAGCAGCTGTGATGATGTCACAAAGTAAAATTATAGTTGCTTCTAACTGCAGGAACAGGATAAAATAAGGGTTGGGGGTTCTCCTATAGGCACTCACCCTTTCTGCCCTACTCTTCCAAATATAGAAGCCGTAGTATAGCTTTCATCAATGAAAGCAGTCTATGAATGGAGGAGGCAGGCAGCTTTCTTTATTTATAGAGAGTGCTTTTCATTGATGAAAGTTATGGAAAAGATGGGTGAAAAGGGCAGGCATAATCAGAACTCTTTTGTGAGTAACTATGACAGGCCCCTCCGCAATATTATTTTTGCAGCACCAGAAGATCACAGCTGTGGGATTATGGGGTGCAGAGATCTTTGTATTTTAAAGTGGTTTTAGCCCTTTCACGCCTATTTCTGACATTTGTTTCTTACAAGTTAAAATCCATATTTTTTGCTAGAAAATGACTTAGAACCAATAAACATTATATATATATATTTTTTTAGCAGAGACCCTAGGGAACAAAATGGTGATCATTGCAATATTTTAAGTCACACGGTATTTGTGCAGCACAGTAAAGTTAGCCCAATTTTTTTGTATAACGTGAAAGATGATGTAACATCAAATAAATAGATACCCAACATGTCATGCTTTGAAATTGCGCACAGTCGTGGAATGGCAACAAACTACGTATGGTATCTAAAAATCTCCATAGGCTACGCTTTAAAAAAAATTAACAGTTACCAGTTTAGAGTTACAAAGGAGGTCTCTCACTCTGACGATTGTGCCGATACCTCACGTGTGATTTAAACGCTGTCTACATTTACAGGCGCAACTTAACTATGCATTTTGTTTGATGCACGAGCACACGGGGATGGGGGGGGGGGGGGGTTTTACTTTAAAAAAAAAAAAAAAAATTCTGATCACTTTTATTGCTGTTACAAGGAATGTAAATATTCCTTGTGACAGTAATAGTGGGGACAGGTACTCTTTATGAAGGGATCTAAAAGACCACAAATCCCTCCTTTGCACAAAAGTATTCAAATCACTAAAAACAGCGATTCTGAATACTGTCTTTTTTTTTAAAATAGGCGCTATTGGCAGCAGAGTTAACCTGGACATTGTGACGTCATTCCGTAATTTTACGCCAGAGACCCGATCAAAGCCGAATGCGGCTTCATATGGGTCTCAGCCTAGCCGGCGGACATGACAGCTGGTGGCTCGGGTCTCCCGGTGGAAAGGGAGGCCCGGGAAGAAAGGCGGAAGGAGGCGGGGGGGGGGGTTTAGTACCATTCCGCTCCTTAGGATAACAGTCGAGCGGCTTTTAGCCGTTTCAGTTGTTATCACTAAAGAGCCAACCGCCCACTCTAAAAAAAAACAGTACCAGGATGATGATTGCAGCTGCATATCACCCCTTCAAGCCTGAATTCTAAGTTCTGCAGCTCCCCCCCCGATACTTACTTGAGCTCCCTCTTGATCCAGTGATGTGAATGAGAGCTGAGCTTCTCCTGGGTCTCTCATTGCTCATTGGCTCAGAAAACAGTGGGAGCCATAGGCTCCTGTTACTGTCGATCATAACCATTGAGCTGATGCAGCCACCACATCTAATGATTGGTAAGCTAAGCTGCAATGTAATACATTTTTGGTTTTGGGTTTAATACCGCTTTAAAGTTGTACTGGGTGCTGGAAGAAGAGGCAGTGTTTTTTTTTTCTTCTTCTTCTTTTTTTTCCTAGTCAGAATTTTACTTTTGTTCATTGAAATATAATGAACACTGTTTTCAAAGGAAAGGTGCATGGATTTCAGCTCATTTCTTCAGGTCATGTTGCCCCAAATCCAAGGTTCTGATGTATTCACAAATCTGGAAAAGCGCTTTTTGCCAAAGTAATAAAATAACGGACTACAGTGGAAATCATAGTAACCTTACAAGTCTTTGGTGTGATTAGGTAAATGAGGTGTTTTGAAACACTACAATGATTTTTAGCGCAGCTAGCCAAAGTGTTTTGTTTTTTATTATTTCTTAGACAAAAATGACTATTTTAGACTAAATTCATAAAACTGCACTCAGGATAATGGGTAGAAATAGTGTCTGCAGTAACCCAACTATTTTTCTCCTCATTTTAATTACTAAAATATTTTATGTTTGTTTCTGCAGGATTAATAATTAAAGAATATGAAAATGTAACTGCTTTACAAAATGATAGCTATAAGACTATGAAACTCCGCTGGTTCTATCATGGCTGCGGTCATCTAGTGTATGACAAATCACTATACTATCACAAAGGAGGATCCAACAAAATTGTCAGGTAATACATTAAATGGATTATTTCAGGACACTGTATTGTCCCACGCCAACTATTCTGTCTCACAAAAATATTGGGACTAGGACTTATCAGTGCCTGAAGATGGAGTTGCTCTTTCCCATAACATCCAATTAGAATCCTTTTAACTCTTAAGTGAAATGAAAATGTAAAGTATAATACGACTAGCTGTTCTGAGTAACCAGAACAATTCTTCCTTGTGATATTTTGACAAATTAAGATGTAATTAAGTTTTAATTTCCCATAAGATAAGTGCAAATGATAGCTTAAAAAGCATCTCCACTGTAAATTTTTATTTTAGAACATTTGTAAAAAGTTAATTTAGGAGGAATAGTTTCAGGTCTCTAAATAATTCAAAACTTGCTGGTAGGTATTACTGACCAGTCAGACAATATTTTATTTGGACACAGTATTTGGAGTGGGTCAAGTGTGTTCTCTTACAAGACATGATCATGGGGGAAACAGTGTAATCATCATTGGGGGTATAGGATTCAGAAGTGAGAGATATACCACTCAAAGAATGGGAAGAGCCATAATGTTCATGGATCATAAGCGAATAAAAAAGTGTATGGTGGTATAAAAGGCTGAATGGCAACTGCAAGGGGCACTACAAAGGTAGAGTTGAAGTTGATCATGGAAGGGGATTTGTTGGGGGAAGCAATAGCTAACCTTGGAACACTGGGAGAGAAAGTGAAGGCAGAGTAGGAGCCGATGGGGTGCCTGAGAGAAAAAGCACATTTTGAATTCATAATGTACCATAGAGAGCGATGAGAAGGCAGAATACAAATGATCATAGTGCTGTGGGGGAGACAGACCATCAGCTGATCAGGGAGAGGAAGAAGAGAAAGTGTAGGCAAAAAGGAGATGATCATGGATTGGGAGAAAAAAGGAGACAGTAGAACTTGACTCTGGGCAGGCGATAGAGATTTCTGAGTGTTGGGTGATTTAGGTGATTTCGAAAATAAAGTGGGCCCGAGAACAAATGGGAGAAAAAAAAAGGGGGGGGGTTGGAAAATTATAGTGGCAGGAGGAGACGTGGGAGATGATTATGACTATCGAAGAGAGGAGGCAGAGAGAACGGATTTTTGCAGAGAAGTGGAGGGTATAGAAGAGCACCAACTGATCATGTTCAACAGAGAGGATGCAGAGAAGCTCCTGATGAAAGGTTGGAGGAAGACTGAACTTTTGGAAGTCGATTGTGGACAGGGGTTCATGTATAAACTGCCATTTCTCCCTCTTGGGGAAGAATGGAATTCCATATCCTTTCTCTTGATGTGTAAAATCAAGGTGCAACAGTTTCCATCAGCTATCACACACCACAATCCATGTGATTTAGCCAAACAGATGTGACTTAGTGGGAAGGGGGAGAGTTTAGAACCGGATTAAAAAATGTGAAGTTGTATTTGATATCTGCCTAGGAGTTAGTATCCATTGTTGCAGCCAAAGGACAGCCAGCATACCCCTAGAATTGCCAAGAATGGCAAGTGCAGTTTGCCAGTGACACTGGAACACAAGGCAGCAGTCGCAGAGCTGAAAGTTGAGGTACTATAAAAAAAAAAAAACAGGAGGAGATTGGAGAGAATGCCTAGTACGAAATTCAGGAGATGGAATTGTAGGGAGAAAGAGAGCAGGGTGGTGGAGTACAGACACTAAGAGGGGAAAGTCTACAAGAGAAACTACTATAGACAGCGACAGGAGAGCCTCCAGACAATTTAGTGTAGACAGTGTTGAAAGAGATGTCAGAAAATTAATGTAGTTGTGGTGCAGGGGATTGGGGAAATTGACAAAGAACATAGCATGGATAATTGTGGGAGAGTTGCTAGAGAATGTAGCATGGACAATTGTAGTAGCTATAAAAGAACACCCCCCAAAAAGTCAAAATGTATTGAATCCTTTTTATTGATATATTTAAAGGATTTTGGTAAGGCTGAGATTGTAACAGGAATTCCTGTGATTTTTCTCCTGGTTTCAGGTATGAACTGGAGACGGAATCGTTTGAAACACTAAGTATTGACAATGCAGCATATCACAATCGCAGTTACCTCTTCTCAAACTCCAAGTCTTACTTTAAATTGGCAGCAGATGAAAAAGATATATGGATAATCTACTCTTCTGAATTGGATAAAAGCATCATGGTTGCTCACTTGGATGAAAAAACGTTCTCGGTCACTCAACGCATCAACACTACATATCCAAAGTCAAAAGCCGGCAATGCGTTCATCACATGTGGAATTCTCTATGTGACCGATACTAAGGATTTAAGGGTTACCTTCGCTTTTGATCTCTTAAAACAGAAGGCAGTCAATGCTAGCTTTGACTTGAGATCAGCAACGTCTGTTCTTGCCATGCTGTCCTACAACCCTAGAGATAAGAAATTATATGCGTGGGAAGAGGGACGTCTGATGTTATATCCTGTCAACTTTGTATCAAATACTTAAATTGGCAATTCTAAGTAAATATAAGCAAAAAGAAAAATCATTCAGGGCCCAATAACACCACTTAGTAGGATATTTATCAAACAGTAAATGCACATTCACTAAATGTGGGTAAATCTTCCTGCTGCATGCAGTTTAATTTACAGTGATTGATTTACCTGCAGTTAATGTTTGGTGTAGGACATGTTCGCCACTTCATAAATATACCCCTATAACAACACCTGCGTTAACATATCTAGTGTTTATTATGAAGAAAAAGGTTCTGTGTACCATGCAGTTAAGATTAAGTTTACAGTTTTAGTAATCAGTCCAAAAGATTAGATAAAATTACACAGTTCATAAAAGAAAAAATATATAATTTGTAATACAAGTAAAGGCATCTACAGAGGTTTATGTAATATTTGTCCTCTTTATTCCAATTCAATAATAAACCAATTTTACTCCATCAAAATATTATTAATAGTTATGGATTGAGTCATTAACGTGTAAATACCACCAAATCCCCCCCCCCCCCCACACCATACTGAATTCTTCCATATTATTAAGGTCTTGCCAATGGAAAAGCTTCATAATGGAGACAATTTTTATATTTATACTCGTTTGCCACTTTAGGCATATCTTGCACTAAAATGCAAGGTAGGCCTGCTCCAAGCTTACGGCCTCCACCTTCAGCGCCTAGGAAAGGGTGATGAATCTAATGCCCCGTACACACCATCACTTTATGTGATGAAAAAAATGACGTTTTTAAAAACGTCACTTTAATTGACCGTGTGTGGGGGAAAACGTTGTTTTATGTCTTCTAAAAAACGACCAAAAAAAATTGAAGCATGCTTCAATTTTATGTGTCGTTTTTCAAAACGTCAACTTTTACTTCACAGAAATTGACCGTGTGTAGCAAAAACGTTGTTTAAAACGAAGTTTTTTCACCTGCGCATGCCCAGAAGCGAGCTTTAATGGAAAAACGTGGTGAACGTAACCTCGCTTTGCTAGAACATTGTGAGAAAAACAATGGTGTGTATGCAACTTCGTCTTTGAAAATTGAAGTTTCAAAAACGTCATTTTTTACTTCACAGAAAATGTCGTTTTTTTTCATCACATAAAGTGATGGTGTGTATGCGGCATTAGAGTTATCAAAGCACCAACACAGGATTGAACTGTGGGTGCTTGTGGTAGCGCAGTGCCACGTCCTAAACGTCAATTGGTCAAATGTTGAAAGTGAAAAAATTGACTTTCTAGGCACCAATTATAAGAAAATAAACAGATAAACAATCGATTTTTATTAACAATTAACAGACAATTTTTTTTTAAAAAAAGAGGAAAAGCATTAAAATACTGAAGTATTACTACAGTGGCGACTAAATCTCTCCAATATTGGTCATAGATGTCAAAACATGTCATGATAAACATGCATGACTTGACTATAATGTAACAATATCTTAAGCTCTACATGTTTTGCCAAGATCGCTTCTTCAGGAGCTTGTGTAATTTTCAAAGGAGAGAAAAACCATTGATTTTTTTTAGAGACAGTATGACTGTATATACTATAATAGTTATAAAGTCTCAATTTGTTAGGATATGCAGATGGCACCAAGACTGCACTCCAAAGCGAGCAGGAGATACACAGCATGCAAAGAACGCAGCAAACAATATGTGGGACGTCATGACCCTTCTGGCAAGATATGAGATTACTCAGCATTTCCAGAATTTTGACAAATTTGTGCCATCACTCCCTCCAGAGGGAGACAAAGGAATTTTTCATAGGGATGGGGGGTCTCCCACTGAATAAAGCATACTTTGTATTTTATTGCACAATCTATTTTCAATGAATGAATTTCATTTTGCTAGATAACTTCAATATTATAATATGACTAACAATGCCAATCTACAGTATGCCCCAGGAAGACCAATCCTAAGAATATACATTTATAAATATTTTCACAGATAGGAAATACTGAAAAATCTACCTCAGTTTATTTATCAAGTTTCAGGAAAGTCCCAGGAGAGCTATTGAAGTGAAAATGGACTGGGGGGTTAATGGAAACCCATGTCCTTTCACATACTAGTAGCTGGAGTGTATTTGGTGTGTGTACTTAGCCTAAATATGATCATATATTTTGTATCTGAGCCATTGGCTACTCACACTACTTTATTCTCATATTACAATTTAGAGCAGATCTAAACCCTCTACAGAAGTTCACCTTTTATTCTGCCTAACCAATAGTGGCACTAAGAACCCTGGAATACTTTACCTGTTGGTCCCTTCAGCTACCAGGTGACTTACTGCTTCTTTGACGCTACTAGGGCCGAGTTGTAGCCAGGATCAGGAGATGTATGAGGCAGAGGCACGGATAGGCTCCTTAGACTGGTTTTGACACACAGATCCTGCTTGACAATGTGGCTCACACAAAATGTATTGGTGCAACAGCATGCAGTGTGCCCCTGGTGGGAGCCTATCAAGTGCACAGATAGATATTTCAGCTTTCTTAATGGCGCCTTTGGTTAGAATGTAGCAAGAGGGTGAAGGATATGAGCTTAGTGTGTTTATATCTGCTTCAAAGTGCAACTCCAGTTTTGTGGAGGAAAGAAAAAAATAAATAAAAAGAACAGGTCAAATATATAAATTGCAGAATTCCAACAAACTTTCGTGCAGATCCTTACCTGCTTTAATTATGTAGATGAGATTGTGCCATGTGTTTCTAAAACTCTCTTCCTATTATAATCATATGATCTGCCTCAGAAATATGGGATCTTCGGCATCCCTTCAGACCAGTTCACACCAGAACACGGTGTGGGAAACCCATGTTCCATGCACTTTTCCTGCACTGCATTCAACACACACACACTGTACTAGCGTTTTTGCAGTGGGTTTCACTGCAATGCCAACAACACTCCAAATGCAGGTTACAAATATGGATCACATGGTACAGAAGTACCATGCTATGCGTTTGCTCTGTGTTTTGTAGAGTATTACATGCACTACTTTTGCTGCAATCCAGCCAGCCCATTCAAAAGAAAGGGCTGAAATCACACTGCACCTGAATCACATGTGGTATCTAAAAGGGTGGTAAAACTGCAACAAAAAACAATTATTTACCTGTATCAAACTGGTCAGTGAAAACATGATCAATAATTGCTAGGTTCATTGACAGTTATAATCACTAAATAAATATATAGTCCAGCATTAATGTAGATGTTGCAAGGGATAATTTGTATACTATTAAATTACAAAATGGCTTGTGTAGCAACTGGATGCAATTCCAATGTTTTGTCAAATCTGAAATTTCCACTAAAAAGGCTAAAAATTTACCTTTTATCTGAAATATTTTAGCAAACCAGTTTGTACTGTTTTAGCTAGCTTTCCTGATGTTAAAGTTTTAGTTAGCCACCATTGAAAGTGTATTTTGCCAGTCTGCATTTATACAGAACTGGTTCACATAAAAGGGGCACTATGGAAATAATGAAAATCATCTTAAATTTACATATTACAGATTTTTTATCATATGTAGATGCTTTTTTTTTTTTTAATAAAACGGTTATGTATGTACTGTTTTACATATCTAAATATGTTATACCATGTGTTGTTTGCTTAGATCCAAAACTTGGTTTTACTCACCTTCTTCAACCCAGAGATTCTTGCTTATGGTTAAGAAAAAACAATGTGCTGAGATGCACTTTTTTATTAATTGCAGGAGATTACATTCTAAGCTCTGGCACAAAGACAACATAAAATACCTGCATTTAAAAGATGTATGGGCTTTTTTTTTTTTAAGATTCATACTTACCCAGGTGGATGCAGCATCGATCCGATGCTGCATTTGTCCCCCAGTGCCTCTAACACTAAGAAATGAGCAATTGAACATCGCTGATCACTCGGTTCTCACAGCTCCGTGAGCAGAGAGCTGCTCCCTGTCAGTGGCTCTCTGCTCTGCCCCTCCCCCCCCACACTCACTAGAGCGCTGGGCTGTGAAGGGGGCGGGAATGGCCGCCTCAAGCTCTCAGATGCGGAGTCGGGCGCCGGTCCAGGCATGTGGGCGGATCCCAAATCTATTGCTGGACTGGCTCTGATGTCAGCTGAAAATGGATCACAGGAGTGCAAAACAAACTGCACTCCTGTGATCCACAGAAGTACTGCCAAACAAGCTTTGGCTGTACTTATCCTTTAACACATTGCATATCACTGGAACCCTATGAAAAAAACTTTTGAGTATGTATCACAAAGGCACTCCCACAGTTTACAAAGTCTGAGCAGCTTATCCCTAACCCTCAGCAATGCCAGCTGGAGCATGCTTAGAACCTAAGAAAACACCAACCTTCAGGAAGTCCATTGCATACCCTTATTTGCTGGATTGCAGTAGTAGATTAGGGATGCGGGGAATCATGGTGGATGTAGTAGTAGACACCTAATCATGCTTTTGTTCAGTTTTTTCATAGAAACATTTTTATTCTATGTATGAAGCATGCATTGGTTAGATGGCAAAAATGGAACCAGATATCATGCTAATGTCACACCATGTGTTGTGATGTGCAATGGAGATGATGTTTTTTTGGCAGCTAAAACAGTTTGTACTTCTGTGTTTCAACTGTTAAATTAAGCAGTTTGCCTACACTTCCAATTTAAACACCCTTTTCAGACCTATTTCCGCAGCAGCTTGAATGTACATACTGTATACAATGAGAGAATTAGCTGCAATTTTAACTTTTATCCAGTACAACTCATTTTATGTTCATGATTTTTTATGAGAAATTCTGGCCACTGGAGAGTGGCATGTGATCTTGTAAATAGGAAAATAAGAAGCTGTGACCTCTCGGTGACTGAGTAGGGGGCAGCATTAGGTTTTTCAAGACCAGAATTTTTAAATAGCCCAGAAATGTTCTATAATAAGGAAACAATGACCAATAAATCCTGCTAAAGCAGCCCTTTCTTTCAATATTAGAGCGGAATTTTTCCATACCAAGCTTAAATGAAATATCAAATCCCTAACTCTTGTTCCTATATGAACAAAAAAAAAACAAACACACTAGGTCCTGGAGTCCAGCATTTTATTCTTTGCAAGTGAAATTTCCATTTATCGACTCTACTCCCACCCTGTCATCTTGAAACAAAATCCAGTGCACGCAGAGACACATGGTCTGTCTTTGCATGTGCAAGATCACGTAAACTGCCTTTTGGGACATGTGATGTGGACATCTCAAGGCGAGGGTTCAGAAAATTAAGATGTAAACTAAAACAAAGCAAATCGCATTAAAAAAGTGGTATTAGAAACAAAGCGTGAGGATGTAAATGGATGAAGGTTTTCTTTAAGTGAATGCATGCCAAGTAACACTAACAGGTACCGGTATTTATTACAGCCATCACAATACTCCCCTTGCCTTCATCTGCCTTTCTCTCCAGTAGGGCACTACCATCTTTGTTCAGACACTATCCAATTTATCTGCGATTCTGAGGACAACATCTCAGACTGGGCAGTCACCGGTCTAAATATCAATGACTGCGATTTCATTCTAAAATATTCAGCTTCATTAAAAAAAAAAAAAAAAACACAGGATTTTGGTTTGCCCAGCAGCAGCTGTGTATATCAATGAATCTAAGAGAAAACCAGATTTTTTGTTACTCACTGTAAAACCCCTTTCTCTGAGTTCATTGACGGACACAGCTGTTTCTTCTTTATCCATAACCAAACAGGGTTTTATAGCCCAACCTACAGGAGTAGAACACTAGGCAGAAAAAAGAGACCTGGCTGTCCTCTCTGGGCTCCGCTATAGGCCTCCAGTCATTTACAAGCAGTGTCAAAGGAGATTTTCCATAGAGGGGTGGGTGCTGTGTCCGTCAATGAACTCGGAGAAAGGTATTTTACAGTGAGTAACAAAAAATCCCGTTCATTGATGAACACAGCTGCTGCTTCTCAATCCATTACCAAACAGGGATGTCCCCAAGCAGTGCCACAACGAGAGGTGGGCAAACCAACAAATGAGCAATATGCCAACACTCCGAACCACCCCAAGGGGTGCCGGAGAATTCTAAACAGCTGCCCCCAACACCTTGCGGCAAAAACCAGCATCAGAGGACAACACCACAGCAAATTTTATTAAAGTTTGTTAAGTGTGCACAGACAACCAGGTGTTGCTTTGCAGACTTGAAATGGGCATTAAGGGACCCAATGCACCGAACCAGGCAAGCTGCCAAGAGGGGGGGAGGGTACCCGCGCCCCACACTGTGTCCACAGATGGAAGGAAGGGGCCATCTACTTACCAATCCAGCAGAGCGTGTGGAGGGTAAGGCTCCTGCGACAGATCCGCCTCTCCACCAAAGAGGGGGGGGGTGTGGAGACTGTCGGCCAGGGGTAACACTGACATGCCTGGTCATATGTGTTCCCGCAAGGCGTTTAACTCGCTGGCCGCCCAGGTTCATGGGGCATTGTCGTGGCCAACCGCTCTTCGTGTGATCGCTGGTCAGACTGGGGTGACCACTGGATCGAGATTCTCAAGCCCGTCGCACAGCATGCCTGTTGATCTTCGCAAGAAAAAAGACAAAGTTCCATAAAAGGGAAAAAAGCTGTGGGACCACAAGTCCCAGTAGAAAACAACACGTCTATACTCCCAAAGACACTTGGCAGAATGACTGGAGGCCTATAGCAGAGAGGGAGTTTTATGCCCGGAGAGGACTGCCCATAAAAGGCACCAAGTCTTTTTTTTTTTCTGCCTAGTGTCCTACTCCTGTAGGTTGGGTTATAAAACCCTGTTTGGTAATGGATAAAGAAGAAGCAGTAGCTGTATCCATCAATGAATGTAAGAGAAAGATATATTGCTGCTGCATATTGTGACACATCAGAAATTGTCCATGCAGACTTGTAACATTGCTGAGAAGTCCAAAGAAGTGCCTTATTCCTCAAGATTTAACTGTAATATGTTTGTAAATCTCTTTATGTTCCACATTTTAGACCATGTTGCACTCATATTTTTAGTGTAACATAAGATGTTTGCAAGCTGAACCCCCCAACCTCTTACAGCATGTGGGGGTCCTTCTCCTCGTAGGCAGCTGTCACTTTTCAGATTTGCATGGCTGTGTGGAGTTCAGCCAACACAGCTATGTCATTCATTCACAGAGATCTGTGAAGTCCTGTCTTCCATTGCAGTAGTAAACTTGTAGTTATCAATGGAACATAAATGTGGTGATCACTAGGGATGAGCTTCGTATTCGAGTCGAACTCATGTTCGACTCGAACATCGTATGTTCGATCGTTTGTTGAATTACAAACGTTTTGGGCTGTTCGCGCCAAATTCGAGTGGCGTGTCACGGCCCATAATTCACTGCGGTATCGCAGTGCATTGCTGGCTGATGACCAAGCATGCACTATGACCCGCATGCTGGCAAATCACAGCGTGCAAAAAATGGAGAACCATAGTTGGCCAAAGCCAGGGTGGCTTTGGCCAAATATGGCTCAGGGGGTTTAGTACACGCCCACACTATATAATGCTGCCTGGAAGTCGGCCTTGTGTAGTGTGTTGGTGGTTTACAGAGAGAGACAATGAATGTCATATTTTGGAGTTAGATAGAGCAGGCAGGCAGGCTAGTCAGTTAGAGTTACAGTGTGTAGAGGATATATATGCATCCCAGGTGTTGTATATATATATATTTATACACTGTATTGAGTTTAGCTAGATCCGCTTTTCCTAATTTACTGACAGGCAGGCAGGTGATTGTGCTAGCTGCAGTATTTTCACGTGGTGTACTGCCTGTGTCCTCTGTACAGTGTGCACCTAAAGCTACGTCAATAGATTTGCTGGTGTTTCTCATATTAATTCCTAAAGGCAGTAGAGCTGCACGATTCTGGGAAAAATGAGAATCACAATTCTTTTGCTTAGAATGAAGATCACAATTCTCTCACGATTCTCAAAAAAATGCATGGTGCTTTTGTTGGCATGCATTTTTGTGATTTTTTTTTATTTTATTTACATGCACAGAGTATGTGCCTTGCTGAAGAACAGCCTATTAATTTTAGAATGAACAGCCTGCCACCCCTCAATAGCACCAAAGTGCATGGGCCTTTTTTTAACTTTTGTTAGCATGCATTTTTTGTGATATTTTTTTTATTTACACACATTATATATATATATATATATATATATATATATATATATATATATATATATATATATATATATATACACACACAGGGAGTGCAGAATTATTAGGCAAATGAGTATTTTGACCACATCATCCTCTTTAAGCATGTTGTCTTACTCCAAGCTGTATAGGCTCGAAAGCCTACTACCAATTAAGCATATTAGGTGATGTGCATCTCTGTAACGAGAAGGTGTGTGGTCTATTGACATCAACACCCTATATCAGGTGTGCATAATTATTAGTCAACTTCCTTTCCTTTGGCAAAATGGGTCAAAAGAAGGACTTGACAGGCTCAGAAAAGTCAAAAATAGTGAGATATCTTGCAGAGGGATGCAGCACTCTCAAAATTGCAAAGCTTCTGAAGCGTGATCATCGAACAATCAAGCGTTTCATTCAAAATAGTCAACAGGGTCGCAAGAAGCGTGTGGAAAAACCAAGGCGCAAAATAACTGCCCATGAACTGAGAAAAGTCAAGCGTGCAGCTGCCAAGATGCCACTTGCCACCAGTTTGGCCATATTTCAGAGCTGCAACATCACTGGAGTGCCCAAAAGCACAAGGTGTGCAATACTTAGACATGGCCAAGGTAAGAAAGGCTGAAAGACGACCACCACTGAACAAGACACACAAGCTGAAACGTCAAGACTGGGCCAAGAAATATCTCAAGACTGATTTTTCTAAGGTTTTATGGACTGATGAAATGAGAGTGAGTCTTGATGAGCCAGATGGATGGGCCCGTGGCTGGATTGGTAAAGGGCAGAGAGCTCCAGTCCGACTCAGACGCCAGCAAGGTGGAGGTGGAGTACTGGTTTGGGCTGGTATCATCAAAGATGAGCTTGTGGGGCCTTTTCGGGTTGAGGATGGAGTCAAGCTCAACTCCCAGTCCTACTGCCAGTTTCTGGAATACACCTTCTTCAAGCAGTGGTACAGGAAGGAGTCTGCATCCTTCAAGAAAAACATGATTTTCATGCAGGACAATGCTCCATCACACGCGTCCAAGTACTCCACAGCGTGGCTGGCAAGAAAGGGTATAAAAGAAGAAAAACTAATGACATGGCCTCCTTGTTCACCTGATCTGAACCCCATTGAGAACCTGTGGTCCATCATCAAATGTGAGATTTACAAGGAGGGAAAACAGTACACCTCTCTGAACAGTGTCTGGGAGGCTGTGGTTGCTGCTGCACGCAATGTTGATGGTGAACAGATCAAAACACTGACAGAATCCATGGATGGCAGGCTTTTGAGTGTCCTTGCAAAGAAAGGTGGCTATATTGGTCACTGATTTGTTTTTGTTTTGTTTTTGAATGTCAGAAATGTATATTTGTGAATGTTGAGATGTTATATTGGTTTCACTGGTAAAAATAAATAATTGAAATGGGTATATATTTTTTTTTTGTTAAGTTGCCTAATAATTATGCACAGTAATAGTCACCTGCACGCACAGATATCCCCCTAAAATAGCTAAAACTAAAAACAAACTAAAAACTACTTCCAAAAATATTCAGCTTTGATATTAATGAGTTTTTTGGGTTCATTGAGAACATGGTTGTTGTTCAATAATAAAATTAATCCTCAAAAATACAACTTGCCTAATAATACTGCACTCCCTGTATAATGTGTGTAAATAAAAAAAAAAATCACAAAAATAAAAATGCATGCCAACAAAAACACCATGCATTTTGATGCAGCGGCATTAAAAAATAAAATTAAAAAAAGGCCCATGCACTTTGGTGCTATTGAGGGGTGGCAGGCAGTTTATTCTCAAATGAATAGGCTGTTCTGCACAAAGGTACATAATCTGATGCATCGCATAGATGTGAAGTTGAACCTTTAAAACACAGTCAGGAGGCCGAGGGGCACCAATTTTTTTTTTTTTTTCAAAAAAACATTTGTC
Source organism: Rana temporaria (assembly GCF_905171775.1). Lineage (NCBI taxonomy): Eukaryota > Metazoa > Chordata > Amphibia > Anura > Ranidae > Rana > Rana temporaria. The sequence continues at coordinate 64,055,779 of NC_053491.1, read as the reverse complement.
ATTGGGACAGAAAGTGAATTGCAATCTTCTGAACAGATACGCACAGACAGCAAAACAAATGTTACAGGGGTGATAACCCCTCTGTTTTCCAAAAAGCTTAAAAAATAGATTTTTGGGCTGGAGCTGGAGCTTCAAAAAAGTACCAGTTCAAAATTACAAACAGATTGGGCCAGATTCACAGTGAGAGTACGCCGGCGTATCTACTGATACACCGGCGTACTTTCAAATTTGCCGCGTCGTATCTTTAGTTTGAATCCTCAAACCAAGATACGACGGCTTCTGGCTTCGATCCAACAGGCGTACGGCTTCGTACGCCTTCGGATCGTAGGTGCAATACTTCGGCGCCCGCTGGGTGGAGTTTGCGTCGTTTTCCGCGTCGGGTATGTTAATTAGCTTTTTCCGTCGATCCACGAAGGTACGCGCGGCCTTTGCATTCTCTTACGTCGTCGCTAGTCGGCTTTTCCCAGCGTATAGTTAAAGCTGCTATTTAGTGGCGTATAGATAGACTTGCCATGTTAAAGTATGGCCGTCGTTCCCGCGTCGAATTTTGAATTTTTTTTTTTTGCGTAAGTCGTCCGTGAATAGGAAATGACGTAACTCAGGTCTACGTTCAAAAAAAGACGTCGGTGCGACGTCATTTCGCGCAAAGAACGGCGGGAAATTTCAAAACGGAGCATGCGCATTTCAATCGCCTACCCGCCCAATTTGAAATACGCGCCGAGAAATACACTACGCCGCCGTAACTTACGGTGCAAAATATTCCTGGATTCGAAATTCCGCCAAGTAAGATACGGCGGCGTAGCGTGTCTCTGATACGCTGCGCCAGGACAATTCTTTGTGAATCTGGCCCATTATACTTAACATCAAACCTACAGTCCCTGTCTTGTTTGCACCGCCTGTATACTGCTGTTAAAAGTATATAGGGCCAAAGGGGCTGGTAATGACCTGGGGGGAGGGGGGCGGGGAAACCCATGCTATTTTTCTCAATGATTTTCATCAATATTGCAGACATTTACTTAAAGCCGCAAGCAATTTTAAATGACTTTTTTCTTATAGTAATACAAAGCAGGTATTAAATTTAAAGGAATAAAAAATAAAATAAAAATCACTTTAGCATCATTAAAATCACTGCTCCAGGAAAACAGACTGTTTTTAAAACTTTTTTTTTCCATTGATACATGTTCCCTGGGGCAAGACCCGGGTTCTCAAACCCGTTTCACGTCAATAACTTGCATATTAGCCTTTAAAATTAGCACTTTTGAATTTGAACGTTCGAGTCCCATAGACTTCAATGGGGTTCTAAAAGTAGTTTGCGCTCGGTCCGTTCGAAGGTTCTGGTGCGAACCGAACGGGGGGGGGGGGGGGGATTGGGGGAGTTGTGCGGCTCATCCCTAGTGATCACCATTCTTATAGTCCATTGATATTTCCTTCAGCTCTCTAACAAAGTCCGTAATCTGCTATTAACCAAGAGCTGGAGGAAGAGTGTGCATTGCACCCACATTCTACTAATTGGGGTTGCAATGAGTTGGAGGCTCATTGCAAAAAAGTAACAAATGTACATTTTTTTTCTGCAAATGTGAGTTAATTTATTCGTTTTTAATTCTTTTTTGCAAAAGATGGACTAATGCTGGCCATACACTATATACATTTTTTTCGGTCATTTGGCCAGTTTGTTCATTTTTCGGCCAGTTAATGGGCACAAAATCGATAATTGTTGGGATGTTTTTGAGCCGAAAAAACGAATGACAAGTTTAGAAATTTTCTGCGAACGAACGATAAATTGAAAGGTTAATGAACTGTAGGTATATGTAAAAACAACAAAAAACAACAAAAAAAGTATTCATTTATGTGCACTGAGCGATCACATGATGGCACTATAGTTTGCTTTCATGGCCAAATGTTAATTTTTCGAAAATGGGTCTGGCAGATTTTTCGTATAGTGTATGGCCAGCATTATGCCGCGTACACACGATCATTTTTCGGCATAAAAAAAAACGTAGTTTTTCAGCATAAACAATGTTTTTCCAACTTCATCATTAAAAACTAAGTTTCCCACACACCATCGTTTTTAAAAAATGATGAACAAAGCGCGGTGATGTACAACACGTACAACGGCACTCTAAAGGGGAAGTTCTATTCGCCTTTGGGCTGCTTTAGCTGATTCCGTGTTAGTAAAAGATGATTCGCACTTTTCTGTCTGTTACAGCGTGATGAATGTGCTTACTCCATTATGAACGGTAGTTTTACCAGAACGAGCGCTCCAGTCTCATAACTTGCTTCTAAGCATGCACGGGTTTAAAACATCGTTTTAGCCCACACACGATCATTTTTTACAACCCGAAAAACGACATTTTTTAAAAAAATGTTTAAAAATGCAGCATGTTCGAATTTTTTTTGGTCGTTTTTCAGAAGCCGAAAAATTATGTGTTCATTTTAAATGACGTTTTTAAAAACGTGTTTTTTTTTCATGCCGAGAAATGATCGTGTGTACGCGGCATTAGTCTTTAATAGGCAATGTATATTGAGCCTGGAATAAAAGTTACTTTGAAAAGTTCTTGTCACTTTGACACATTTTTTTGCGTAGGAAAAAAGCAGGAATGCTATGGGAAGTTGCTTTCAATCAGATTTTTAGCATGTAATATTTCACTTTGTCATATTTCTATAGTTCATACTTTTATGTGATGTCAGTATAAATCGCAGACAAAATATTTCCATGAAATAAAAGGGGTTTATTTAAGTTACAAAGGTAAAACTAACAACAATTCTCTCTTTCCTATACATACGTTTAAATTGTCCTCAAAGAAGGCAATGTCATCAGAGAAAGGTGCATGAAATGCAATTATAATTTACAGTACAACACACACACACACTTTTGCATTAAAAATAATTAGACAAGTCAAAGGAAAACAGTTAAATACACAGACAGTCTTGGGTAGCTTATTAACATTATGTATGTTTACAACAGTGAATTACATCAAAATAAGACAACACTGCCTAGTATTTTACAAGCCAACAATATTTAACGCTGCATAGTTATACATATGCTGTGTAATAATTTAGTTTTTTTTTTTACTATTCACTATCTGGCCACAGGAAGCCAAACATTCATTTTAAAACATGGTGCTGTGGAACCTGTCCGAGCAGTGGCCATATTTGGGTGCATCTTACTCAATGACAGATTGGGTGTCCAGCAGAATTTGATCAAACCCCAAAGTGTATTGAAAAAAAAAAATCAACAATGCATGAATTCAGGAAATATGTTCAAATTCACTACAACCAACACAGGTTTTATTAAATAAAAACAAGACCTAAAGCCATATTGTCAGGTGGTCAAAGTGGTAATGTGCAAAAGTCAAGTGTAAAGTAAACACTGCAGTTAAAATGATGTGCAAATTACAATGATGAAACAACAAAACATAAAATAAATAAAATCAATTGAAAAAATTGACAATATAAAGATACCCGCCAAGGAAATTAATGACTTCCTCTCACTTCTTGAAATTCCTAAAACCAGCTTCCATATATTTTGTATCGAATGTGACAGTACGTACACACATTGCCTTCATTTATTACCGAATGCAAGGAAAATATAGACATGCTTTCTTAAGGTACAAGTTTCAAAATTGGAAGCAAATGTTGGAATAAATGTAAACAGTTACAAACGTAAATAATAATAAAAAAAAAAGCCGCTCTAACTTTGTCCGTTAGTGATTATAGGATCATTGCGAATTACGAAATAAGAGTAGATTCTGAAGTTATTCTTTTTTTTTTGTGTATGTGCACTTGGCCCCAGTGATGCTCCAGTGCTGAGTGGCGTATCATTGCACATTACATGCAGGCATTTAAAATTAAATCAGAGGTGTTTGTAAACTTCTTAAAGCCACTGGATCCCTTTCTGAATCCATAGATTCCCTTTGTTTCTGGCAGTTTTATAGCCAGCAGACTGCTATCCATTAAGTTTCAGCACTGAAGGAATTTCTGAACACAAAATAAATTGTAGCATTTAAACAATACATCTAAGCGATGCCAGCAATTTCAGTAGCATCTGCCAAGGCAGTATAGGCTTGTCAGCAATTTCTTCATTTGCACCATCCTACTGTCCTTAACCAAGAAGACAGACATGATTATCTATCTTTTACAGCAGCATTAAACCTGGTTCCATAGTAAGCAGCCTTTACACTGGTATTCTAAAGTTTCTAGCTCCTTGCTAACTCTTCCTACAAGTGTTGCAGCAGTGGGAGACTGGTCTGTAATGTAACAGCTTAAAGAATATCAAATATGCCAGATTGGGTCTTCAAAGCATTAGGCAACACCCTCATTTTCAGAGTGCCATCTGCTCCACAGGAGAAGATACGTGTGTTTTTGCCTACTTCTATCTGCATCACACCTGCGCCAATATTACGGAATAAGGATTGCTTGGCATGCTCGTTCTTAAAAGAGTGAATCAGACCATGGCCCGTCAACTTCCACACCTAAAGCACAAAAAAAAAAAATATATATATATATATATATTAAATTGCTTAGACTCTGTCCAACAACAATTATGCCAGATCATTACAAAGACTACATTTTTTTTCTCCAAATAAAGGTTTAATATGCTCTACCTTCATGTTACCCTCCGCTGAGCCAGTAACAAAGCATTCTTCAGAGTTGTCCAGTGCCAGAGCTTTAACTGCTGAATCATGAGCCTGGAAAGTATGAAGCATTTGTCTTTGTCGAATGTCAAAGATACAGATGAATCCTTTTCTGCCACCAGTAATAAGGAGCTGTTGTTTTGTTGCATACTGAAGTACTGTGGCTCCATTATCATGGCAATTGAATGCTAAAGTGTAGAGAAAAAAAAAAAAAAATTCTCAAATTACTTAACATATTTCATTCTAAACCTATTGAAAGGCAACACCAGTCAGCCTATACAACTGGGAATCAGTGGTGTCAGCATATTCATTCATCTGTACATTCTAATTTCTTTGACTCACCATTTGAATATTTCCTATATGTTAATTCTAGCAATGTGACATGTTCCTCCATATCTCTCTCTATTTCAATATTCACTCCAAAGGAAACAGCAACTTGCAAAAGACGAGACAGACTCACAGAACTTGGCCTCTTAGATAAAATACATTTTAGGCCTCCAAGGAGATGGAATGCTAGCAAGAAGATATCGGCACCAAACTATTTATGCCAATGTCATCAGCTAGATCTCAGCACAAAATACAAACTAAATATAATGTCCCTTGTGAGATGCTATATGTTTTTTTTTAAATATAAGTCCCCAACACAGGTGGGTGTTCAATTAATATTTAACACATTAACTTTACCTGTAATAATCTAATAATGTTTAGAGTCTACCAGCTGCTGTGCACCGTGTGATTCTCATGCTCATCATTATATAAATATCAAAACCTTCCATGCTAGTGTGTTCAATAATACACTTCATATCAATCACATATAAGCCTCAGTATACTGCAACAACATCAGAACAACAAAAAATGAGAAAAAATATATAATGTAAAAAATATAAGAAGTGCATTCATATACCGTAGTTCCAATACAATTATATCCTCAATAACAAAAAGTCACTCAGAAATCCCTCTGAATGCCAATTATTGCCTAGATATATTTATTTTAGGTAGATTCCACCTTTGTGCTCTTTAATACACACTGTGCTCAACCATCACCAGATCTACTTTCTCCTCAATGTTTTGACCTCACATGTTACTGCTCAATTAAATCACGGTTGTAAAACCCCAAGGTTTTTCACTTATATATATATATACATATATATATATATATATATATATATATATATATATATACATATATATATATATATATACATATATATATATATACATATATATATATATACATATATATATATATATATATACATATATATATATACACACACACACACACATTCTACGCATTAAGGTAAACAATCTTCTGTAGTGCAGCAGCCCCCCAGAGCTCTCCTTTTACTTACCTAAACCTGATTGTTCCAGCGACGAGCACAGCAGCTCCAGCCGCTGTCTCGGGTCCTCATTGGATAGATTGGTAGCAGCAGGAGCCATTGGCTTCCGCTGCTGTCAATCAAATCCGGTAAAAAAGAAGCAGGGGGTGGAGCCGAGTCCTGCTGTCTGTGTCAATGGACGCAGCAGCAGGATTCGGGAGCCTGCCCGCGTGAGTGCCCCCCCATGGAATGCGTCTCTCAGTTGGGGCACTTGAGAAGAGGAGGAGCCAGGAGCACTGCTGAGACACCAGAAGAGGAGGATCGGGCCACTCTGTACAAAACCCATGCACAGTGCAGGTAAGTATGACATGTTTATTATTAAAAAACAAAAACCTTTACAACACCTTTAAACTGGACTATGAGCTATAATCTTCAGTGTACTGAATGACGGTTCTCCTCCGATCATTACTCTCCTCCATACCATGCAAATGAAATACTGAAACATTGCTTTATCCTTTAAAATTACTAACTTCCAAGTACAAATAAAATGCACTCACATTTTGTAAGGGTGCTCAATCACACCAAATACATGAAGTCTTTTTGTAAGTATAGCAATTTTGTGCAATATCGCTTGTGTGAATAACTGCACTTGCTGTGTACATTTGTGCCTCTTGACGTCATCCAAGCCCTGCCCCGCTGTGTTTCATCACCTGGCACGTGACTTTCTCATAATTTCTCATATATTTTTTCAAATTGATGGGATGTTTATTAATGAACAGACTAACATGGCACGAGAAAATAGCCAAGGCTTCTGCTGTATTGGTAAAAAGATGAGGGATGGACAGCCGCACTCCAAACCAAACAGGTTGTCTTTATTCAAATCAACAGCAAGAACACAGCAGATCACAGCAAGGAACAGGAGAATACCGACGTTTCGCACTGGCTTCAGTGCTTATTCATGGCCATGAATAAGTCATTAGCCATGAATAAGCACTGAAGCCAGTGCGAAACGTCGGTATTCTCCTGTTCCTTGCTGTGATCTGCTGTGTTCTTGCTGTTGATTTGAATAAAGACAACCTGTTTGGTTTGGAGTGCGGCTGTCCATCCCTCATCTTTTTACCAATATTTGCCTTAGTGCATTGCCTGCACCCTTGGAGTCCTATATTTTTGAAATGACCCTACAATAGACCTACCTTGAGCGGTGATCTTCTCTCTCACAAGGCTTCTGCTGTAGGATAAGTCAGTTGGGGTTTGGAAGACAAATGTCTGCACAGGTCATAAAGTGCTTATAGACATAGTATTATCACATTGTCTTATTTAGATTGGCTGCTTATGAGTCAAATATCTCTTGTCTATATAAGCAAGGGTAAAATGCACCCTGCATGGAACATTCTCAATCTCCAACCATCCATATTTAAGGAAAAAATACAACACTAACCAACTGAAAATTGGTATAGGATGCCTGCTTATTATTATAACAACAAAAAACGCTTCCGACCGGCGCATACAGCGCGTCACGAGTTGCCGAAAGAAGCCGGACTGGGAGTCGGCTCTATACGGCGCCTGCGCACCGACATTCGGTTTCTTTCGGCAACTCGTGGCGCGCTGTATGCGCCGGTCGGAAGCATGTCAATCAATTAGGAATGCCCAGTCCCGCAGATTATACCCGAAAGCCGCGGTGAACACACACACATATATATATATATATATATATATATATATATATATATATATATAAAAACGGTATGTACGGCATATATATATATATATATATATAAAAACGGTATGTACGGCAAGGATTTAAAGAAAAAAAAAAACAGCGTAATGTCATTATCATAACTCGCCTGAATGTAATGTTAAAAAATTTTTTTTTGGGTGAACCCCCGCTTTAACATGAGATTAGCAAAAGCAGCCCCAAGGGTTGTGCCAGTGGAATCGAACTTCCCCTTTATAGTGCCGTTGTACATGTTGTACGTCACCGCGTTTGAGAACGACTAGATTTCGTCTTGACAGTGTGTATGCAAAGAAAGATTGACAAGATTCTCGACAAGCCCGACAAGAAACTCGTCGAGGAAAACCACGTTTAATTTAAGACGAGATTCTCAGTCGTGTGTACAAGGCCATACAACAAAAACAGCTTTGTGGAGATGCTAAAAAATTTCCTAGTCACAGCATTACTTAAAGAGGAACTGCAGTCTGCTTACATAATTTGTAATAAAAACATCTTTGCCATTCTGAAGCTTCCCTCCAACCACTTTGCATATTATTTTATATATACTGTGATTCTGTACTTGCCAAATATGCTGAAGAAATCTCCCTCCACTGAGCCTGGTTGCAACCATTTTAACTGTGGGCAGCTGAAGCTGCTGCCTGCTCCCTTCCTGGATTTACACAGACACACACATCCAACTCTGCATCTCTCATTGGCCCTCTTATGACTCCTGCCCCCTTCCTTCCTGCCAAACTTTCAGAAGAGCGAGAGAGAAAGAGAGCTGTGCATGTCATACAGTAGGTGAACCCGATTTTGTGTCAATCTCGCTCTCTTTCTCAGCGAGATTGAGCACCTACGAGCCCCATCGCGGGAGCCAGCGCCGAGCTGGCTTGCCGCGATGGATACAGAGCCGTCATAGAAGCGACGGGAGATCCGACTTGGATTCCCGCCAATTCTACACGTGTGCGGCGTTTGTTATGAATCCTGAAGGGGAAGTCCCCGCCGGATTTTAAATAAAAATCCGGCATGGGTCCCCCCCTCAGGAGCATACCGGGCCCTTAGGTCTGTTATGGGTTGTAAGGAGAGCCCCCCTACGCCGGAAAAAACGGCGTAGGGGGTCCCCCTACAATCCATACCAGACCCGTATCCAAAGCACGCTACCCGGCCAGCCAGGAAGGGAGTGGGGACGAGCGAGCGCCCCCCCCCCCCTCCTGAGCCGTACCAGGCTGCATGCCCTCAACATGGGGGGGTTGGGTGCTCTGGGGCAGGGGGGCGCACTGCGGCCCCCCCCACCTCAGAGCACCCTGTCCCCATGTTGATGAGGACAGGGCCCCTTCCCGACAACCCTGGCCGTTGGTTGTCGGGGTATGCGGGCGGGAGGCTTATCGGAATCTGGGAGCCCCCTTTAATAAGGGGGCCCCCAGATACCGGCCCCCCACCCTAAGTGAATGAGTATGGGGTACATCGTACCCCTACCCATTCACCTGCAAGAAAAGTGGTAAAAACACAAATAAACCACACAGTGTATTAAAATATTTTATTTTTCTGCTCCGGAGGCCGCCCCCTGTCTTCTTTATTAGCTCTTTTACCAGGGGGGGCTTCTTCTTTGACGTCTTCGGGTGGGTGGGGGCCGCCGTCTGGTTCTCTTCCACCGCCGGGGGGGGGTGGCTTTTAAAAAAGCCCCCACCCCCCCGGCGGGTTTCCTCCGGCGTCTTCGGCGGGGCTCTTCTTCTTCCGCTATCCCGACGGGTCTTCTCAACTCTCCGGGGTTCTTCTGTCTTCGCCGCTCTCCGTTGTTGACTCGGCGCACCCCGGTTCTTCGTCTCGCTGTCCGGTGTCTTCTTCCGTGATGTACGTCTTCTCCTTCCGTGCTGTGATGAGTTCTTCTTCCGTGCTGTGACGTCATGTTCTTCACTTCTCTCCTTCTCCCGATGTTGCCACGCCGGTCCTCCTCGCTGAAATGACGGATGCGCGCCTTGCATCGGACCTATATAGGCCTCACAGTCCCATCATGCTCTGTACCTACCCATGTGATACCTACCCACGTGGGTAGGTATCACATGGGTAGGTACAGAGCATGATGGGACTGTGAGGCCTATATAGGTCCGATGCAAGGCGCGCATCCGTCATTTCAGCGAGGAGGACCGGCGTGGCAACATCGGGAGAAGGAGAGAAGTGAAGAACATGACGTCACAGCACGGAAGAAGAACTCATCACAGCACGGAAGGAGAAGACGTACATCACGGAAGAAGACACCGGACAGCGAGACGAAGAACCGGGGTGCGCCGAGTCAACAACGGAGAGCGGCGAAGACAGAAGGAGAACCCCGGAGAGTTGAGAAGACCCGTCGGGATAGCGGAAGAAGAAGAGCCCCGCCGAAGACGCCGGAGGAAACCCGCCGGGGGGGTGGGGGCTTTTTTAAAAGCCACCCCCCCCCGGCGGTGGAAGAGAACCAGACGGCGGCCCCCACCCACCCGAAGACGTCAAAGAAGAAGCCCCCCCTGGTAAAAGAGCTAATAAAGAAGACAGGGGGCGGCCTCCGGAGCAGAAAAATAAAATATTTTAATACACTGTGTGGTTTATTTGTGTTTTTACCACTTTTCTTGCAGGTGAATGGGTAGGGGTACGATGTACCCCATACTCATTCACTTAGGGTGGGGGGCCGGTATCTGGGGGCCCCCTTATTAAAGGGGGCTCCCAGATTCCGATAAGCCTCCCGCCCGCATACCCCGACAACCAACGGCCAGGGTTGTCGGGAAGGGGCCCTGTCCTCATCAACATGGGGACAGGGTGCTCTGAGGTGGGGGGGCCGCAGTGCGCCCCCCTGCCCCAGAGCACCCAACCCCCCCATGTTGAGGGCATGCAGCCTGGTACGGCTCAGGAGGGGGGGGGGCGCTCGCTCGTCCCCACTCCCTTCCTGGCTGGCCGGGTAGCGTGCTTTGGATACGGGTCTGGTATGGATTGTAGGGGGACCCCCTACGCCGTTTTTTTCGGCGTAGGGGGGCTCTCCTTACAACCCATAACAGACCTAAGGGCCCGGTATGCTCCTGAGGGGGGACCCATGCCGGATTTTTATTTAAAATCCGGCGGGGACTTCCCCCTCAGGATTCATAACAAACGCCGCACACGTGTAGAATTGGCGGGAATCCAAGTCGGATCTCCCGTCGCTTCTATGACGCGCTTGCTGGGATGTGCTGTCACTATTCCAGTGAGTGTGAGATGTCGGCGAGATCTCGGCACCCTGTCGCCGAGTATCAGCGCGACGCTGTCGTGCTAAAAGCACAATATCACAAACACCTACTGTAAGCCTAAGTTTTTTTTACCAGACAAGAAACCGGAAGTGGGCTGTATAAGGTATTTACTGGCAGAAAAAAAATATATTATCCAAAGTTAAAACAAGGGCAGAAGATTTAATAGATGGAAAGTTGATAAAATTACTGAAGTTCCGCTTTAAGACAAAAGTTGTTGCCATATTCTAAAAATTTCCAACACAAGTGATTTCTAAATTTTTCTGCAGAAATATAGCTTACTTACCATGGACAAGACTGTTACTAGGTGATATTAACGTGTCCCAGAGGCAAACATTTCTAAAGCAAGAACAAAAAAGAAAAGCACAGTTAACAATGAGTGTGTGACAAGTGAAAAGGTTGAAAGTTTGGCAACAGAAACAACTACCATCTCCTTTGTCAAGTGAACACTGACTTCATAACATGGTAGTTACCTCCTGACAGCTCAATTATTTTAGCTTTTTTCATTAGGCAGATTGCCAGAGCGTGCATAGGTCTTACCCAGTAACTTTCAGGGCAGCCTCATCTTAAAAGACAAAACAATAACAAAGGGATAAAGCAATTCAAATTTAAGTTTCATTACAACAACTTTAGCTCCAGGAGGTTTTAACCCCTTCGCGGATCAGGCCATATTTTGCTATTCTGCACTGCGTTATTTTAACTGGCAGTTGCACGTTCATGTAATGTTGTACTCAAAAGAAATGTATATCATTTTTTTTTTTTTTTAAAAACAAAGTTTTATATATAATCAAAAGTAACAGTCGTACAATCATACTAGCATTTGTACATGAATTTTAGCATGAAAAATGTGACATTTAACATATCCGGATTCAGTAGGGGAGTGTTCTTTTCCCTTTTTTTTTTCCCCTTTTCTTCCCCTTCCCACACAACTTTATCGTAACATAGAGTGCATACATGTCATTACATACATCTAAAGTGTCAATGATGATATGAGGGTGTGCAGCATTCAGAATACCAACAGTTCAAAGCCGGTGTCGTGGCCAAGAGAGCAGTCTGGTTGCCCACCATGCAGGTACTCTAGACCCGCACCGGAGCGCCCAGCCAGGCGCAGGCCACCCATCTGGCAACATACACCTGTGGTGACTCACGTACAAGTATCAGGGTCCTGTAACCAACGGTCCCAAATTTTATCATATTTGGTCGGGCATTCCCTGTTAATATACATAATCTTTTTGTATGGAAGATTATTATTGACCTCCACCTTCCACTCCACAAGTCTAGGGGGTACGGGTCGCATCCAGCTCCGAGCAATGACCTTCCGCACCGAGAACAAGGTCTCATGCAGGAACGTCTTCGTGTATTTGTCTATAGTATCCGGAAGCACCCCAAGTAGGCACTGTTTTGGGTCCAGCGCAACCGGAGAGCCCATGTGATCGTGCAGAAATGTTACCGCTTGTGTCCACAGGCCCTGCACCATGGGACATGACCATAATAAATGAAAGAACGTACCCACCTCCCTCCCGCACATCTGACAGAGCGTAGATTGGGTGCTTCTATATCTGGCAACCCGGAGGGGGGTGAGATATGCCTGATGAACTATATAGATTTGGGTCAACCTGTCGGAGAGCTTGGGCGAGACAGCCTTGCAGGATTCCAAAGCCTCTTCCCACTCCTCATCCTCCAGGGGGCCCAACACTCTCTCCCAGCGAGGTTTAAGCTTATATGCCAATTTGGTTGAAACGGGTGTAATGAGCATACCGTAAAAGGCGGACGTTAATTTGCGGGGATCAGTACTTTTAATTATGGCTATAAGTGGATTAGGGGCAGACTGGGGGTTGGCTCCCGAAAACTGAGCCCGAACCGCGTGTCTCATCTGCAAGAATTGAAAGAGCATGTGTCTGGGGAGTGAGAATTCTTCACTAAGCGTGGAGAAAGGTTTGAGGGTTCCGTTAGCGAACAGTTGGTTCAGGTAGAGGATACCATAATTAGACCATCGGTCTGCGTCAGGCAGGTGTAGAAATTCTGACAGGTTTTTATTGTGCCATAAGGGAGTATAATCATTGTAGATTGGTATCCCTAGCTTGGTAGAAGCTAAGTCCCATATGCGTCTGTAATGATACAGCAGGGTCAGTCTGTCATCCCCCAGACCCACACCACCAGAGCCCACAGTCAGTGCGTAGATTGGGTCCTCAGTGCGTCGAGCCCATCTCGGGCAAAGCAGCTGGAGAAACCGCTCCTTGTCTGTCTTGTCGATATGAAACAGTTGGGATAATTGCGAAGCGATGTAGTAAAGATTAAAATCAGGGAGGGCGGTGCCCCCCAAGTCTGTGGGGGTATATCATTTTTTTCACACAAAATAGAGCTCTCTTTGGTGGTATTTGAGCACCACTGGGTTTTGTTTTATTATATATATATATATATATATATATATATATATATATATATATATATATATATATATATATATATATATAAAAAACGGAAACGTTTTTTTAAAAAAAGGGTTTTTTTACTTTCTGCTATAAAACATCCAATAATTTTTTTTTTTTAATAAGAATCAAAATTCCTTTATACATTTTGGTCAAAATTTATTTTGCTACATTCTTGAGAACAAAAATGTTCAATAAGTTTATATTAATTGGTTTGCGTGAAAGTTATATCGTCTACAAATGATGATATTTTGTATACCAATAATGGCAGCAATTATTATGGGACTGCAATAGTGCGGCGGCACTGACACTGGGGGGAAACTGACTCAATGCCACTGACATCACTAGTGACACTAATACAGGGATCATACCTTACACTGTCACTGTACTAATGACACTGGTTGGGAAGAGGTTAACATCCAGGGTGATCAAGGGGTAAATATGTACCTATGTGCAATGTGTGCTGCTTTTACTACTAGATCTCGGTTTCTCTCATTGCTGAAGCAAGGAGGACTGGCTTGAATACTAGGATACTTGGCCCCCATGTAGTGTAAGTAAAAGCAGCATTTTCAAAGCCTCATAATTTCCCTTCATTGACTGCCATGAATATTACAATGGGAACCAGTCCCTCTGCTTTCCTATCAAAACTGACCACTCTAGGCGAGGTGAGGGTTTACATTTACTTTAACTGCACCTTAACCACGCCTATAGCATTTATGGCATTGTTAGCAAAGCATTTATAAAGTGTTAGCTGGGTGATGGAGTAAAGACAGTGGAGGTTCCTGTATCCCAGTGGGAAATATAGAACTAGGGCTGAGCTGCTCCAGCCACCGGTTTGTGCAGAGCAGCCATGTGGTAACACAATTAACTTCTGCGTGCAGGCAAAGCATCAAACCAGCCAGCAATGCTGACAGTGCCAGGCAGGGGCAGAAGCATTGATCTTTATTGGCAGTGGCAAAGCCTTTTGCATCAGCAAAGTAACAGTGCCAGCAAGCGACCTCACTAGCAAGCATCAATTATCTCGAGATGGACCAAGCAAAGTGTCAAACAGATCAAAGCATCCATTTTGCAGGGGAGTCACAAAAAGGCCTTCTATCACACTATAACCCAACCATGCCTCAAAGCAGATCATTTACTCTACACCAGTGGTCATCAACCCTGTCCTCAGGGCCAACTAACAGGCCAGGTTTGCAAGATAATTGAAATACATCACAGGTGATATAATTTTCTGCTCAGTGATTGGAGTATTCTAGTCTGCATCTCCCCAAGGTAATATATAAAATATATATATAAAACCTGGCCTGTTAGTGGGCCCTGAGGACAGGGTTGATGACCACTGCTCTACATCAACACCCCCTAGAAAATCAACACTTGTATGGGCATTTGACAAGCATTCTTGATGCTTTTTCAATGCTTCAAAAACATGTCACTCATCATAAATACTTTAAGTGTGTTAATTAGCATTCCGCCATCCTTTATAATCAACACATGTGTGAAAGGAATGCCCTCAATAGAAACAGTCGATTATACAGGTGAAACTTGAAAAATTTGAAAATTTGAATATTGTGCAATGCAACTTAAAAGCTGAAACTAATATATGAGATTACATGCAAAGCAAGATAGTTCAAGCTGATATTATTAATGTGATGATTATGGCTTACAGCTCATGAAAACCCTAATCTTAGAAAATTAGAATATTACAAGCAATCAATAAAATAAGGATTGTACATTGTACAACAATATCGGACCTCTAAAAAGTATAAGCATGCATATGTACTCAGTACTTTAAGTTTGGGCCCCTTTTGCAGCAATTACTGCCTCAATGCGACGTGGCATGGATGCTATCAGACTGTGGCACTGCTGAGGTGTTATGGAAGACCAGGATGCTTTATGAGGCACAGTGGACCAACACCAGGAGATGACACGGCTCCCCAAATCAACACAGACTGTGGAAACTTCACTCTGGACTTCAAGCATCTTGCAGTGTGTGCCTCTCCATTCTTCCTCCATACTCTGGGTCCTTGGTTTCCAAATGGGATGCAAGATTTGCTCTCATCAGAAAAGAGGACTTTGGACCACTGAGCAACAGAACAGGTGTGTTTTTCTTTAGCCCAGGAAAGACGCTTCTGACGTTGTTTGTTGTTCAGGAGTGGCTTGACAAGAAGAAATACGACATTTGAAACCCATGTCCAGGATCTGTTTATGTGTGGTGACTCTTGATGCACTGACTCCAGCCTCAGTCCACTCCTTGTGAAAGTATAAGGCCCCCGTACACACGGCCGAGAAACTCGACGAGCAAAACACATCGTTTTGCTTGTCGAGTTCCTTGTGAAGCCGCCGAGGATCTCGGCGAGCCAAGTTTCCCCGTTGACCAATGAGGAAATAGAGAACATGTTCTCTATTTGGCCCGACGAGATCCTCGTTGGTTTCTCGGCAGAATACGGCTCCCATCGAGTTTCTGGCTGAATTCTGCCAAGAAACTTGGTCGTGTGTACGGGGCCTAACACATTTAAATGGCCTTTTCCTGACAATCCTCTCCAGGCTGCGGTCATCCCTGCTGCTTGTGCACCTTTTTCTTCCACACTTTTCCCTTCCACATAACTTTCTATTAATGTGCTTTGATACAGCACTTTGGGAACATCCAATTTCTTTTGCAATTACCTTTTGAGGCTTTCCCTCCTTATGGAGAGTGTCAGTGATGGTTTTCTGCACAACTGTCAGGTCAGCAGTCTTTCCCATGATTGTGATTCCTACTGAACCAGACTGAGAGACCATATAAAGGCTCAGGAACCCTTTGCAGGTGTTATGGCTTAATTAGCTGATTACAGTGGGACACTTTGAGCCTAGAATATTGCACCTTTTCACAATATTCAAATTTCTAATGAGCTGTAAGCCATGATCATAATTATGACAAATCACGGCTTGAACTATCTTGCTTTGCATGTAATGAGTCTATCTCATATATTAGTTTTACATTTTAAGTTGCATTAGTGAAATAAATGAATACATTTTTCGAGTTTCACCTGTATAGTGCACCCTTTGCAGCTATAGCAGATTCAACTCTTCTGGGAAGGCTGTCCACAAGGTATAGGAGTGTGTCTATGGGAATGTTTGACCATTCTTACAGAAGCACATTTTTGGAGTCAGGCACTGATGTTGGACAAGAAGGCCTGGCTCGCAGTCTCCGCTCTAATTCATCCCAAAGGTGTTCTAGCAGGTTGAGGTCAGGACTCTGTGCAGGCAAGTCAAGTTCCTCCACCCCAAACTCACTCATCCATGTCTTTATGGACCTTAATTTGTGCACTGGTGTGCAGTCATGTTGTAACAAGAAGGGGCCATCCCCAAACCAACTCAATATTAACCACTTAACCACCAGCCGCCGTCATATAACGGCGGCAAGGTGGTTGCTTAACTGGGGGTCGCCGTTATTTAACGGCGCCCACCAGAAGCAGTAATGCGCGCCGCCTCGGGCGCGCACACTGAAAATTCTGTGCGCGCCGGGTCTATGAGACCCGGCGCTACACAGATCTCGGTAATTGACCGACAACCGCGGTCTTTTACCATGTGATCGCGCCGTCCAATGACGGCGCGATCACAGGTAAACAAACCGGCGTCATTTGATGACGCCGGTTCCTCCCTCCTCTCGCTGTACCGATCGGTACAGTGTGAGAGGAGAGCGCGGATGGCAGCAGCAGTGTGGGATGGATCTGTGACTATTGCAGTCACAGATCCATCCATCCCTGCTCAGCCATCCATGCATTAACCCCTGCAATACTCTGCCTTCCCTGCGCAATTACTCTGCAAAAAAACCCCGCGCGATACTCTGCAAAAAAAACCCGCGCGATACTCTGCAAAAAAACCCCCGCGCGATACTCTGCAAAAAAAACCCCGCGCGATACTCTGCAAAAAAACCCCCGCGCGATACTCTGCAAAAAAAAACCCCGCGCGATACTCTGCAAAAAAACCCCCGCGCGATACTCTGCAAAAAAACCCCCGCGCGATACTCTGCAAAAAAACCCCCGCGCGATACTCTGCAAAAAAACCCCCGCGCGATACTCTGCAAAAAAACCCCCGCGCAATACTCTGCAGTACCCCCCGCGCAATACTCTGCAGTACCCCCCGCGCAATACTCTGCAGTACCCCCCGCACAATACTCTGCAATACCCCCCGCACAATACTCTGCAATACCCCCCGCACAATACTCTGCAATACCCCCCGCACAATACTCTGCAATACCCCCCGCACAATACTCTGCAATACCCCCCGCACAATACTCTGCAATACCCCCCGCACAATACTCTGCAATACCCCCCGCACAATACTCTGCAATACCCCCCACACAATACTCTGCAATACCCTCCACACAATACTCTGCAATACCCCCCACACAATACTCTGCAATACCCCCGCACCAATACTTTGCAATACCCCCCGCACAATACTCTGCAATACCCCCCGCACAATACTCTGCAATACCCCCGCACAATACTCTGCAATACCCCCGCACAATACTCTGCAATACCCCCGCACAATACTCTGCAATACCCTCCGCACCATACTCTGCAATACCCTCCGCACCATACTCTGCAATACCCTCCACACAATACTCTGCAATACCCCCCACACAATACTCTGCAATACCCCCGCACCAATACTTTGCAATACCCCGGCCAATACTTTGCAATACCCCCGCACCAATACTTTGCAATACCCCCGCACCAATACTTTGCAATACCCCCGCACCAATACTTTGCAATACCCCCGCACCAATACTTTGCAATACCCCCGCACCAATACTTTGCAATACCCCCGCACCAATACTTTGCAATACCCCCGCACCAATACTTTGCAATACCCCCGCACCAATACTTTGCAATACCCCCGCACCAATACTTTGCAATACCCCCGCACCAATACTTTGCAATACCCCCGCACCAATACTCTGCAATACCCCGGCCAGTACTCTGCAATACCCCCTGCCAGTACTCTGCAGTACCCCCGCACAATACTCTGAAATACCCCCGCGCAATACTCTGCAGTACCCCCCGCGCAATACTCTGCAATACCCCCCGCGCAATACTCTGCAGTACCCCCCGCGCAATACTCTGCAGTACCCCCCGCGCAATACTCTGCAGTACCCCCCGCGCAATACTCTGCAGTACCCCCCACACAATACTCTGCAATACCCCCCACACAATACTCTGCAATACCCCCCACACAATACTCTGCAATACCCCCCACACAATACTCTGCAATACCCCCCACACAATACTCTGCAATACCCCCCACACAATACTCTGCAATACCCCCCACACAATACTCTGCAATACCCCCCACACAATACTCTGCAATACCCCCCACACAATACTCTGCAATACCCTCCACACAATACTCTGCAATACCCCCACACAATACTCTGCAATACCCCCCACACAATACTCTGCAATACCCCCCACACAATACTCTGCAATACCCCCGCACCAATACTTTGCAATACCCCCCGCACAATACTCTGCAATACCTCCCGCACAATACTCTGCAATACCCCCGCACAATACTCTGCAATACCCTCCGCACCATACTCTGCAATACCCTCCGCACCATACTCTGCAATACCCTCCACACAATACTCTGCAATACCCCCCACACAATACTCTGCAATACCCCCCACACAATACTCTGCAATACCCCCCACACAATACTCTGCAATACCCCCGCACCAATACTTTGCAATACCCCGGCCAATACTTTGCAATACCCCCGCACCAATACTTTGCAATACCCCCGCACCAATACTTTGCAATACCCCCGCATCAATACTTTGCAATACCCCCGCACCAATACTTTGCAATACCCCCGCACCAATACTTTGCAATACCCCCGCACCAATACTTTGCAATACCCCCGCACCAATACTTTGCAATACCCCCGCACCAATACTTTGCAATACCCCCGCACCAATACTTTGCAATACCCCCGCACCAATACTCTGCAATACCCCGGCCAATACTCCGCAATACCCCAACACCAATACTCTGCAATACCCCAACACCAATACTTTGCAATACCCCGGCCAATACTCTGCAATACCCAGAAAATACTCTGGGGAAAAAAATGTGTTTTAACCACTTCCCGCCCACGTCATATGAGGTCCTTGACTTTGTGCAGGGATATCTGAATGATGCCTGCAGCTACAGGCATCATTCAGATATCATTTTTTTCAGCCAGCGATTCTCTACACCATAAGAACGATCATGGCGGCTGTTCCGCCTCTTGATCGTTCTTACGGGAGGCAAAAGTGGACGTCCCCACTCCCTTCGCCCTCCGGTGCTTCTTCTGACTCACCGCTGCGATCGAAGCCAGGATCGTTTTTTTTTGGGGGGTTTTTTCAGGCTTCCCAGCCTAGAGGTGAGATGTGGGGTCTTATTGACCCCACATCTCACTGTAAAGAGGACCTGTCATGCTATATTCCTATTACAAGGGATGTTTCCATTCCTTGTAATTGGAATAAAAGTGATCAAAACATTTATTTTTGGGGAAAAACGTGTCAAACTAAAATAAATAAAGTAAAATGAACAATAAAAATAAAAAAAAAATATTTAAAGCGCCCCTGTTCCCGCGTGCTCGTATACAGAAGCGAATGTGCACGCAAGTCCCGCCCACATATGAAAACGGTGTTCAAACCACACATGTGGGGTATCGCTGCGAACGTTAGAGCGAGAGCAATCATTTTGGCCCCAGACCTCCTCTGTAACTAAAAACATGTAACCAGTAAAAACATTTAAAACGTCGCCTATGGGGATTTTTAAGTAGCGAAGTTTGGCGCCATTCCACAAGCGTGTGCAATATTGAAGGGTGACATGTTGGGTATCTATTTACTCGGCGTAACTTCATCTTTCATATTATGCAAAAACATTGGGCTAACTTTAATGTTTTTTTTTTAAAAAAGCACAAAACTGTTTTATTTCCCAAAAAAATGCGTTCGAAAAATTGCTGTGCAAATACCATGCGCGATAAAAAGTTGCAACGACCGCCATTGTATTCTCTAGGGTCTTTGCTAAAAAAGCATATATAATGTTTTGGGGTTCTATGTAATTTTCTAGCAAATAAATGATGATTTTTACATGTAGGAGAGAAATGTCAGAACTGGTCTGGGTGCTCCAGAACGCCTGATGGTGCTCCCTGCATGTTGGGCCTCTGTATGTGGCCACGCTGTGTAAAAGTCTCACATGTGGTATCGTCATACTCGGGAGGAATAGCAGAATGTGTTTTGGGGTGTATTTTGTGGTATGAATATGCTGTGTGCGAGAAATAACCTGCTAATATGAAACTTTTGTGGAAAAAAAATAAAAATAAAAAAAACCTTGATTTTGCAAAGAATTGTGGGAAAAAATTACAACTTCAAAAAACTCACCATGCCTCTTTCTAAATACCTTGGAATGTCTTCTTTCCAAAAAGGGGTCATTTAGGGGGTATTTGTACTTTTCTGGCATGTTAGGGTCTCAAGAAATGAGAAAGGCCGTCAGTACTTCAGATGTGATCAAATTGATAAATTTTCAGTAATTGGTACCATAGCTTGTAGACCCTATAACTTTCACCCAGACTAAATAATAACCCAATTTTTTTTTTTTAACCAAAGATATGTAGCAGTATAAATTTTAGGCCAAATTTATGAAGAAAAATTCATTTTTTGCAAAATTTTATAATAGAAATGAAAAAAAATTAATTTTTTTACAAAATTTTCGTTCTTTTTTCATTATTAGCGGAAAAAATAAAAACCGCAGAGGTGATCAAATACCACCAAAAGAAAGCTCTATTTGTGGGAAAAAAAGGACAAAAATTTCATTTGGTTACAGTGTTGTATGACTGAGTTATTGTCATTCAAAATGTGAGAGCACCGAAAGCTGAAAATTGGTCTGGTTATTAAGGGTGTTTAAGTGCCCAGTTGTCAAGTGGTTAAACCTTACGAATTAAGACTGGGACGCCATTAAAGTTCATGAGAGAGAGAGAGAATTAAACAGATAGACATTCTACTACCTTTGTGTAGTATGTGGAAGTTGAACAGAGCTACGGTGAATCTGGAAAGTATTCACAGCGCTTCACTTTTTCCACATTTTGTTATGTTACAGCCTTATTCCAAAATGGAATAAAGTTATTATTTTCCTCAAAATTCTACAAAAAATACCCCATAATGACAATGTGAAAAAATAGGATTTTTATGACAGCTTACCTGTAAAATTCTTTTCTTGGAGTACATCACGGGACACAGAGAAGCATAGTAATTACTTCCATACCGGGAGTACCTTTTGTAGAAATGCAATAAGTGTCCCAATATCCCCATCAAGAGGGGCGGGAGCTCTGTGTCCCGTGATGTACTCCAAGAAAAGGATTTTACAGGTAAGCAGTTATAAAAATCCTATTTTCTTTATCGTACCTCAAGGGACACAGAGAAGCATAGTAATTACTATGTGAGATGTCCTAAAGCAATGCCAAATGAGGCGAGGGAGACACCAAAATCCGTCGGGCGCCATCAGACGTGAGGAATCAAACTGCAGCCTGCAGCACACTGCGCCCAAAGGCGCCTTCCTCACTCTTTCTTATATCCAATTGGTAACATTTTGTGAAAGTATGGACGGACGACCAGGTCGCAGCCTTACAGACCTGAGCCATGGAGGCTTGATGATGCACTGCCCAGGAAGTGCCAACCGCTCTAGTGGAGTGCGCTCTAACCTCAAACGGAGAAACCTTCCCTTTCAAGCCATAGGCTTAAGTAATGACCTGTCGAATCCATTTAGAAATAGTGGACTTAGACGCTGCCTGTCCGCTTCTGGGACCTTCTGGCAGAAAGAATAAAATGTCAGATTTCCTAATCTGAGCAGTAGCTTTTAAGGGTTTGTAAAGGGCTTTTTTTTTTATCTTAATAGCTTCCTTTACCTTAATGCAGTGCTGTTTTCATGTCCTCATTGTTCGTTTTTGCTCTCAAGTTGCTGTAATTCTTCTCTGATCTCCACACTTCCTGGTTGTCTGTTTCCTGATGTTGATTACTGTGTGTCTAAAACCCCTCAGCACCAATCAGTTTCGTTTTCCAAACCATCACTGCCCTGTATTGGCTCTGTACATCACAGAAGCAGGAAACAACAAGCAAAAACGAAACTAGAAACTGCAGGTACATTATATGATTGATTTTTATCTATTTTTAAAAGGAATCGGTTAACCATTATGTCTCTATACCCTGTAAACAGTCATTTCAGCAAAAAAAATGTTTCCTTTACAACTCCTTTAAGATAGATTTTAACTGCTCGCAGTACATCCAGAATATGCAACAATCTTTCTGTTGCAGAACTAGGTACTGGAAAAAAGAAGGGAGAACCAGATCCTGGTTCAGATGGAAGTTTGAAATTACCTTGGGGAGAAAGGCCGGATGAGGCCGCAGGACCACTTGTGAAGAATTAGGTATGGCTCTTTACATGAAAGGGCCGCCAACTCCGATACCATCCTAGCAGAGGCTATGGCTACCAAGAACACCACCTTCCTGGTCAAGAGGACCAAGGGAATGAGAGCCAGAGGCTCAAAGGGTTGCTTCTGTAGGGCAGAATTCAGGTCCCACGGGCACAAGGGGGTTTTAATTGGAGGATTAATACGAATCAACGCCTGTAAGAAGTTCTTAAACCAGAGAATGTGTAGCCAGTGGCTATTGATAAGGCTATTGATAAGGTCGAGACCTGGCCTTTGATGGTACTCAAGGCTAATGTCATGTCTGCCCCCAACTGCAGAAACTCCAGTATTCTGCCAATGACATACCTGCGAGGATGCCACCCTTTTGCCTCGTACCAGGCCACATATGTCTTCCAAACTCTGTAATAAATAAGCCTAGATGCTGGCTTTCTGGCATTAACTAGTGTAGACACTACAGAATTAGAGAGACCCCTCCTCTTGAGGATATGGGTTTCAACAGCCAGACCGTTAAATTTAGAGACCGTAAGGAAGGGTGGAATACTGGCCCCTGGGTCCATGGATGTCCTATTGACATCTTTGCAATCTCTGTGTACCAGGCCCTTCTGGGCCAAGCTGGAGCGACCAGAATCACTGCTTTTCCTTCCGACTTTATCCTGGTAACAATTGCAGTGGAGGAAACGCATACATTAGGGAGAACCGATGCCAAGAGATCCACATCTGGTGTTCCCCACCTCTGACAAATGCCCCGGAAGATGTCTGAGTGAAGAGCCCACTCTTCTGGGAGCAACTGTTGGCAACTTAAGAAGTATGTCTGCCAATTGTCTATTCCCGAAATGAAAATCGCTGATATGCACGGGACATGCTTTTCTGCCCAAATCAGGATCTGGTCCACCTCTATTTTGGGCTGCACGACTCCTTGTGCCACCCTGGTGATTTATATATATATATATATATATGTCACAGCTGTGGCATAGTCGGATTGAATCCTGACTGGGAACCTCCGCAATCTTTAACAGGTTGACGGGTAGAGATTTCTCGGAGACCGACCACCTTCCCTGGAGAGATAGCTCCTCCAGGACTGCACCCCAGCCTAGCAGACTGGCATCTGTAGTCACAACCCGCCAAGATATTGGAAAAAAGGACTTCCCTTTTATCAAATTCTGGGGAACCAGCCACCAGCAAAGGCTCTGCTGAACTGTTGGGGAGAGCAACATAGGGAAGTCTAAGGCTTGGGCTTTCTTGTGGATAAGATGGCGTGTTATAGTCTCCTTGAGTGGAACTGGGCAAATGGGACGGCCTCGAATGAGGCTACCATTGTCCCCAGCAGCCGCATACAAAGGTAAATGGAAGGCCGACGCTTTGAACTGACCAACTGAACTAGTTCCCCTAAAGAATCAACCTTTATTTTTGAGGCAAAGATATATTTCTCTGTTCTGTGTCTATGAGTAGACCTAAATATTCCAGCCTTTTCACAGGAACTAAGGCTGACTTGTCCAGGTTGAGAATCCAACCCATGGACTCCAGGTACCTCACGGTTCTGTGTACTGCTAGATTTAGATTGGCAACTGAGCGATCTACCAGCAACAGATCGTCCAAATAGGGTACTATAGATATACCGTGAGACCTTAGATTGGCCAACACCTTCGTGAACACCCGAGGTGCAGTGGATAGTCCGAAGGGTAAAACCATGAACTGAAACGGCGCTGATTTATCGCGAAGCGTAACAGCTTCTGATGGCCGAGAAAGATAGGTATGCGTCCTTGATATCTATGGACGCTAATAGTTCCCCTGCTCAGACATCTAGGAACTGGTTTAGGACCTTGAGATCCAGAATGGGTCTTACGTCTCCGTTCGGCTTGGGGATGGTAAAAAGATTTGAATAGAAACCCAAACCTTGCTCCTCTACTGGTAGTTCTATGATCACCCCTTGGAAAGCATATGATCTAAGGCCAACGCTAGAGACTTTCTTTTTCCCGGGTCTTTCGGGACGCTTGAGGCCAGGAATCAGGGTGGAGGAAATTCTTGCAAGTCCAGCCTGTACCCTTCGGAACCGTGGAGAGGACCCAATTGTCTTGGATCCTTTCTCACCAGGCCCCCGCAAACAGCTGAAGTCTTTCCCCGCTGAGTGGGGGTGAACCTTCAAAATGCTGACCTAGACGCAGGCCTGGCCGGCTTACGGTTCCATTGCTTCTTGGGAGCCTGAGACTGCCCTTGAGGTCTTTCTTTCTGCATTAAACCTTCCGGGAGCCAGTCGGAACTGCCTGGAAGCAGAAGGCCCAGGAGAGGAGGACCCTATAAAAAGGAGGTGGGACCCCCCTAAACCTCTTTTTAACTGGCAACAGGGTTGCTTTGCCTACTGGAAATTTCCTGGATATACTTATGCAGATCTTCCCCAAACGAACGCTCTCCGTGGAAGGGAAACCCCGCTAGAGGCTTTTTGCAAGGGGTTTCAGCTGACCAGTTCTTCAACCAGAGCAGCCTACGCATACGTACTAAAAGTAGCATAAGGCGGAAGGACTGTTGTCAAGAGTCCTTGATGGCATCTACTACAAAGCATAATGCCTTGGGGAAGTCGGCCAACTCCCAAACTTGCTGAGCCGGGATATCTTTCAAGACCTGCTTCATCTGGTATTTTAAGGCTTGGCAGATACCAATAGCTGCTACTGCAGATTGGGCTACCCCTCTGGCTGTAGAAAACAATGTTTTTAACAACGTCTCCAGTCTCTTATCAGTCGGGTCTTAAAAATCTGCATGTTGTCCACCGGACAGGTCAGAGTCTTGTTCACACAGGAGATAGCTGCGTCCACCGTAGGGACACTCCACTTTTTAGTGAACTTCTCCTCCATGGGATAAAAAATATTTTAGGAGGCAGAAACAGTCTATCTGGATGTTCCCAATCTTGATAGAAAAGGCCTTCTGGTAGCGGATGAACCGGAAAGGTATACTCAACCTGAGGAGCTTTTAAAAGGCCCAAGAAGAGACAGAGCTAGAAGCTGGCTCTAATAGAGGTAACTTGAAGGCCGAAGCAGCACCTGGTAATCTCAGGCGGTCTCCCATCCCGGTACTGACCAGGCCCGACACTGCTTAGCCTCCGAAATCAGACGCTTTCATCGTGATGTAGCCGAAAGCCAACAACCTTTCGACTGAGAAGCCGAAAACGGTTCATCAAGGGTAGAATCCTCAGAGTCAGAGACACATGACTGACCCTTTGCCTGATCCCGAGGGTAAGTCAACCTCTTCTGGGGATAGTTGTTCCGACAAGAGGAACTCTGCAGAGGGAGAGGGAAACCTGGTGCGTTTTTCTCTCTCTCGAAGATGCAATCAAGTCGCTAATCTCTGCTCCGGTCCACCCATGGCTGAGGCTAGAGGCTCTTCTGTTACAAACACTGGAGCAGGAGGGGCAAGGGCAGAAGCACCCAACAGCCCTGATGGTTTACCCTGAGGCACCTCTGATTTATCAGGAGAGAAAATAGCTGCCGGAGCATGGCCGAGATCCTCTTGATAGTAAACCCTTTGACTTTTTGCATTTAGACCGTGAGCTTTTTGCCATAGTAAAGCCGAGGTACTCACAGCCAAAATTGCATCCACTTGCAGACCTATAGACCCAGCAATGATGCTGCTATTTGATGGTCAGCGTGATTCAGAGCACACTATGCGCCTTGAGAAAATGCCACTGTCAATCTATCCAGGCAGTAATTGAACTGAAAAGGATTGTGCACAAACTCTCTCTGTGTCCACCGTCAGCCAGGATGCGTGAGGCAGACTGAGCTTTAATGGACTAGGTGCATGTCACCTGACCTGCTCTGCCCTGTAATTTCAGCCTCATACAGAGCATCTGAAAGAGTCCTCGTGTGCGCATGCACGCGCCGCTGCACACACCTATCCCGAGGACGCTACCGTGCACGCATCTGGAGCGCCGCCACCCGTGCACAAGACGCTGGGGAGCGCATAAACATTATGTTGTAGCGCGCGCCTATGATGATTAATGTGCGCGCTGATGCACCCATGCACGAGGTGCTGCTACTGTCAGCCAGGAGCCAGCATGTGAGGGACCAGGCAAAACCGTCCAACAGCCACAGCCTTGGAGGAACCTTTCCCTGAACAGTCTATCAGCATAAGAGGTGGATGCCCCCAGGCAAGTACCCACTATAGGTAATCCTCACAATCACTGATACACACAGGACAAGTCATGTAAAATGAGACAGGCACAGACAGGCAAACACAGGCAATCTAGCATAATGGCTCAAAGGAAGGAAACTTTCAGAACCAAGTTCTGAAGAACCTTCACTTACCTTATCCAACACGGCAGGACTCAAAATACAAAAAGTCCAATCTTCGCCCATCATGGAGAGCCGAGTCTGCAGACCTTTGAGGATTGGGGTCCATGGACAGGAACACCACACCCCTGGACCCGTATTGCACCCTGTCAGTAAGCTTTTGGTATTGGGTATGACCAAAGCACTGAAAACCCAGGATCCAGCCCTCAAATGTGGAGCATTACAGGCAAAACCCCGTTCTTCTCAACCGAGGGCCGGGTACTGTCCATTTTGGCTAAGAAGCACTTTGGACGGATCCGGTTTCTATGGAGGCTTTTTAAATCCAGCATTGATCCCTCCAGTGGAGCTCCTCAGAGCACATGTTCACTCGTGACCAACACCTTAAACACTGGCGAAAAAACTGAGGTACTCCCGGTATGGGAGGGGTTATATAGGGGAGGGAACTTTCTGCCTTAAGGGCGTGCCAGTGTCTATCGCCTGAAGGTAGACTCTATAACCCACATAGTAATTACTATGCTTCTCTGTGTCCAGTGATGTACGATAAAGAAAAGTTTGTTTTGAAATATTTACAAACATATATATAAAACAAAAACTTGGCCCAAAGGAACTACTTAAGGTGACAGCAAAGCTGGAGTTAGGCTTTAAAAATTTCACAGGAAAATTCCTCAGACTAGTATAATACCTGCTTTCCAATTTCAGGACTTTAAAGCGGGGTTCCAACCACAATGAGCATTTTTTAAATGCATGTCCTTTCATCATGCGTTTTTATAATATAAATCTGGTCACTTACTATTTTACAATCCGCCGCCACTCCGCATAGTTATTCAAAAAAGATAGTTTATAAAACTATGTCCACACCGTTGTCATTTTGCTTGTGGGCATTGTGAAGCCCACAAGCACTTACTTCCTGGAAGTCTTGGATGGGGAGCCCTAACTACTGGCAATACCGACAGGCTAATTTCCATTGGAGGAAAACGGATTGGCTCTGCGGGGGCAACTCTCTGGAACCAAACCCCGCTCAACATTCGCATCTCCCCAAGCCTATATACGTTCAGAAAAAAGCTGAAGATCTGGCTATTCTGCCAAGCATTCCATTTCTAGGCTAATTTTCTTCTGTTCATTTATTCGCTGACTTCTAAATCTTTTTCTCCCTCTCCCTTTTCTTCTTTGTCTTCTCCTCTGCTCTGCTGCAGTTTCGTTAATTTATGCTACTCTCGCCAGAACATCCGGGCAATCTGTCACTAAGCGCTTTGGCACCACCGACTGGTGGTATATGTGCGATTCATAAACAAATAGTAATAATTAAATAAATTGGGTAGTGCACTGCATCCTGGGAAATGATGACACACATTTCCCAGGAGCATTAGAGGGAGATGATGTCAGAATCCTAGGTGATTGCAAAGGCAGATTTCGTGGGACCGCATAGCATTTTTTTTTAGGTCTAATGAGCACAATAATGAAAAAAAAATTGGGGATGGAAACTCCACTTTAAATTAATTTAAATTGCACATCAGCATGTGGACACCTCCATTACAGTGACTTGCAGCAAATGTCGGTACTAG
The DNA here is from genome assembly GCF_905171775.1 of Rana temporaria. Lineage (NCBI taxonomy): Eukaryota > Metazoa > Chordata > Amphibia > Anura > Ranidae > Rana > Rana temporaria. Next base: position 64,027,143 of record NC_053491.1, on the reverse strand, counting down.
CAGGGAGTTAGAACTCTAGATAGAATTGATATATAAATTCTGTCACTCATGCAGTTTAAGGTGATCAGCTATGGTGCTGAAATGCGACATATTTACTATCAGAAAAGCAAATTCTAAAGGATTTTTAAAAGAAGATGGATGCTGCTCTTTTTTTAATATTGATTCTGCTGTAATTAAAATGTACTATATTAACCAACTGGGTTTAAAAAAAAAAAAAAAAAAAAAAAAAAAAAAAACTTACCTGTTATCATTTGATTGCCCTGATGTTGCCACCAAGCTAGATGAGGTAATAAAGGCAAAGTCACTCGTCGTTTTACTATGGCACTGCCAACTCTTAAAAAAGGAAAGAAATTACGGAATAAGAAATGCTTCATTACTGTATCAGAAATAATGACTTATTCTAAAGAACACACTATTGAAACACAATAATCAATATCCATTTAAAAAAAAAAATGTTACCACAAATATTACTATACAAACAATTTTGTAATTTAAACCAATGGGCTTCTAATCCACAACAATTTGGCAGTAGGCTAATAGAGGATAATAGCTTCTCTTTTTCCAGTTGGCTGCAGAATGTGAGGGTGGCCCAGTAAGGAGACTGTGACAGCAGAAGGAGCAGAATACAGTAAAACTATGATCTGGTTTGCAGTATTGAAATACCACTGACTTGGTATATCTGAGCTTGAATAAAGAGTGTGTGCGGGCACCAGAAGATGCATGATTTATAATACTACTTTCATAATCCTGCTTTAAAGAGTAACTCTAGCTGTTTAGATTGAGTTGGGCAGGATTAAAAATATCTATCAGGTCTTTACTGCTGTTTGTTGCCCACTGGAGAGATTCACCTTTAGGGCTTGTTAAAATGGGTGGCCAGGGGGTTGCAGTTTTACAGCACCCCCCACCCCACACTTCCAATCACCCACCTAAAAAAGGGCATGCAAGCTGAAAATTGGCCTGGACTGGAAAGGGGTAAAAGTGCCCAGTAGGCATGTGGTTGTGGCATGGCCTCATACACTTGAGTCAGTTTAGTTTTTGCTGTGCCATGTGTAAAAGTATGATAGCGTCTAGGATAGTGACTACACTCCACTTGAGCGGAGTCACTATCCTAGATGCTATCATACTTGAGCCAGTTAGGCTATGTGCTGTGGTTTTGCTTTTTTGTGTGGAACTTTGTTTTTAGCTTGATGTTATGTTCTGATTTGGAGTAATAAATCTTTTAAACGGACTGCACCATGAAGCCTCTCTTTCTGCCCCTATTAACAATACCGGTATGGTGAGCAAGTTTGGATATCCATTTGATGTGTAAAATTCATTGAAAAAGGAGTTTTGCATAGCTTGGACGGGATATCTGCACCTTCATTGGAAACTTCAGATGCTGATCCCTATCTGGCTGATGGTGTTCTGACATGCCTATTTGATCTCTATTACCTGAGATCCAACAGATTTGGTAAGCGGCAGTGATTGCCTTATTTTCTTTGATGAACAGAAAATCTTACCTGCAGACAAGTTGTCATTCTGTTGTAATTGTGGATACCGGGAATTGTGAAGCTACTCCGATCATTTTTTGGATCCCTAATTGCTTGTTTAGGACATTGTATCTATTTTTCTCTCATTAAGGTTTTTTCCCTCATTTATGTGGTAGCACACTATTTTTGTTTTACACTTTTATGGACTGAATATTTAAGGTTTTTTAGTTGCTGTACCACTTCACTTATGTTTTTTTTTTATATTATCTTGATCATCATTAATTTGCAACACATTTGTTCACTTGATCATTTATTTATTTAGTTTTATAGGGTTCAGAGCAGATTTTCCTTTTAAACTGTCATTGGCTGACAGCTGATCACGCGTAAAGGCCTGAAGAACTTGCCGAGCACAGAGCGTGCCGCCTACAGCCATCCATCCTAAAGTAGCGTGGGCAGGAAGAAGTTAACATTCTATATATATATTTTTTTTATAAAAACATCACTTCCTGCTGGGCAGGACCTGAGCAGTGTTCCACCAAAAAATGATAATTTCCTGATGACATAATTGGTTGGACGGTTTCTTTTGTTAAGACACTGGAACTAATGTCATTATAGCATGCATGCCCATCAACTTAGCACTCTGAAAAAAAGGCATGACTGAAAACAACTTAAACAGCAGAGGAATCTTTGTAACCTATATGTTTGTTCTAGATTTTAACTCATCTGCAGCGGAGTTGCCCTTTAGGAAAAAAGGCATGTTAGGATTACCATTCATGTACCATAACTGGTGAGCAGGGTCTATGGCAGTAACCACATTATGTGCTGTTGATATAAGGTAGAGGTAGTACGCATGAAAGGTCATCTGCATTTCCCCACCACATCTTTATGCTTCTTCAAGTTTTTTTTACAAACATTGATATAATTGCATTACTGAGAATTAAGCCATTTAGAACTGCAGTGACACAAGGGTGAAATAACACGCCCTTCCTGTTACTTGGTAGTTAATACATTCTAGTGACTGTCTAAAGTGTTTTTGGGAATGTTTTTTTAATTTATCAGACTTATAAAGAATGTTTGCTTTCCCATGGATTAATATTGGCCGTGAGAGAAAGGAAAAGATGACCAGTGTATTTTCCTTTTTATTGTAAATAGGATGTAACTATGTAAACAAGAAGTCTAGTTTCTAGGGGATTTTATTATACTTGTATAACGCTCTGTAGAATCTCATTAACTTTAGCATGCTTGTTTAAACAAGTGACTACACAGATAAGGTGTGTAAAAGCTTGCCAGTAAAAATATGCAATCACACTATGGATATTTTTAGAACCGATTACGCTTAATTTGATTATAAATTATTCCTCATCCTCTCAACCACTCTGCCCCAACCCCCCCACAATCACCATGCTAATGAAAATAAGAGAAAAACAATGTGTTTGCTGTATATTACATTATTTTAGACCCAGTGACAGCATCACTGGGCCTCTATGCATAGCAGGCAGATCTTGACTGGATGGATATCAGTCAGGAGTGTGCTTTCTTGCTTTCCTAGGCAGGCTGCCTTTGCATGCAGACCATTCTAGGTATCGCCCACAAGTGATGCTGAGAATCCATGTGAAAATAGCTTAAAGGGGTTATAAAGGAAAACGTTTTTTCACCTTAATGCATTAAGATGAAAAAACTTTCGAACATACTGGCCCCCCGTTATACTTACCTGACCCCTCGAAAGTCCCGCGCTCGGCCCTGACATCCTCTTCGCCGCTCAGCCTGGCCGCTGATTGGCTAGAGCGGATGGATTGAAAGCAGCGCAGCCAGAGACAGCTGCCGAGGGACCCCAGAAGACGTGGATTGGGGCCACTCTGTGCAAAACGAACTGCACAGTGGAGGTAAGTATAACATATTTGTTATATAAAAAAAATCCAAGTGAAATGGATGGACCAGCGACAGCTTAAAAAGGAAATGGTTAAATGACCTTGGCAGTCCTCCTTCCAGGACCTGAAACTGACTATGTGACTTGCTGCAGCTACTAATACACACTGTGAAAAGCTCTCAGCGTGCAGTGAAATCAGAGTAATCTTATTCGGTACAGGAGAGGAGACTGCACAACTGTGCAAGGCTGAAGATAAGGCTCGAGCTCAGCTTTAACAGTACTGTACGTAGTTACAGTAGCTCTGTAACATTACTATATATAAGAATAAAACACACACAAAATGCCCATATAGGGCTTGTTAACGTCTCAATCCCCACATTCGGTGTGCAGTTCTAAAAGTGCAATGAGTTTGCAGTGCATGTTTTTAAAGCTGCAATTTTATGTCACAATTTTTTGGATAATTAAGAAATGAAAAAAGCAGGGGGGTCACGATATATATATATATATATATATATATATATATATATATATATATGTTTGTTTACATACTGTCACTAGTGCAGTACAGTGTCATGTTACTGGTGTGCCGGTGATCGGGGATAGTGATATTTTTTAAAATACTTTCAGAGTATTTCAGTTTCACCACCCATTAAAAAAAAAAAACACAGTGATGATCACGTATTTTTAGCAATAGCTTTAAACTGCTATAATTGGCATTACTATTAGGATCTGGGATGGGCTGCAACTAATCACATGGTAAAGGGTGCTAGATAACATGTGATAGCTGTGGCCCAATCACTCTTCTTGGGTCCCTGGCTGGAGCTCCCGGTCCCTCCCTCCTGTTGAGTTCCCCCACAGCAAGCAGCATACTATGGGGGCAACCGAGCTGAGCTGCAGTTTCGTGTATCCATTCACACATGGAGCCATGGCCAAGCCCTGCTCCCTCTCATTCCTGATTGGCTGAGTTTGATGGCAGTGAGATCCATTGCGCCACTGCTGTGTCTCAACCAATCAGGAGGGAGTGTCCCAGACTGACGAGGCACTTGTGGACATCGCTGGATAGAGATGGGGCTCAGGTGAGTATTAGGGGGGCTGAGGGGGGCAGCTGCACACAGAAGGGTTTTTATCTTAAGGCATGGATTGCATTAAAAATTAAAAACCTTCTGACTTTACAACCACTTTAAGTATACAAGTACAAAACACATGAATGAATGCCATGTTTTTTTTCAACCTTCGAAGTATAAATGTAAATATAGTACAAAATTGGCCTAGCTACATTAATTTTTTTTAAATATATACCAAACACCTTAGCCTATTTTCCACTGCTACCCATGCAACAAAACCCTGTTCACACAAACCACTTAAAATTCAATTATATTTTTATTTATCCAGAACCTACAAATATGACTGGAAGTAGTATGATAGACATGATGTGAAACTCAGCAATCAAAGAGCTTTAAATACATTTTAGTGGATTTGCCGAAATGGCTGATTGCTCTGGGTTTTAAAGGAAAAGGGTAACTTGATTCCACTGCAACCATGAAGGGACAGAAAAAACGAACTGAGCAATTTAAGGTCTGCAGGAAAGCCATGATTATAATTGGGTTCAACATCTTCAATGTGAATACATATCTGAAGCAATTATGCTGTAAAGGTTAAATCCGGTTATCATTCTGCCTGCAGCTGTAAACATAAAAATTACCTTCAGAGCAGAAGTCCTTCTTATTGTGTTTAGAGCAGAGTATTTTATAAAAAAAAAAACCAGGCCTTGTACATAAACAACCTTGGTTATAGCTGAAACATAGTTCTGAAGGTCCCTGCTCAGGTGAAGACATGTCTGCTATCTTTTATACACTACAAATTGATGGTTGAAAAGAGCCATCCAAGGGCAAAGCAATAGTTATCTTATATACAGCTGGCTAAAAAGACTGAATATTTTTTCCCATGAAACTGCACTGAAAAATCAACATTGTTTGCCTCCTACGGATGGACTTTCACAGACTAGGTGAAAACCAAATACATAGGCTTGAGTTAGGGCAGGTATTCAATTGCTATTCAAACTTGAAAGGATACTGAATATGTATCTAAAGCCAATTTCCTCTTCTTCCAACAAATAATAAAAAAAAATGCATTTCTTAGCAAGGGCAATATACAGGGCTATAGAAAATGGTAGTGATACACAGACACACTCAAGGCTAAACTGGATAGACAGGTGCCTTTTTTTCAACCTTACTATGCAACAACTTACCAAATAAGGTTTTGGATTAGAGGTTGTTTGGTTTACTTGCCAAATGCTTAAAAATCCTTCTCCATCTGCAACACCACACTGCAAAGTATAACAAAACACAAAAAAGATCATTATATATTTTAAGGACATGCATTTAACATTATAAAACCACACATATTGCTTCATCTTACTGAACTTAATGATATTTTCCCATTTCATACAACAAAGCACAGTGTGTTGGTTTTAATATGTTGGCTTTAAAGCTGTTTTTTTTTTTTACCAAAATCAAATAAGATGTTTACTTATCTGCTCTGTGCATGGGTATTGTACCGAGCAGCCCTGAACCTCCTCTTCTGGGGTCCCCAGCCAAGATTCTCAGCTCCTCTTCTCCATGTGCAACCACAGTGGCACACGTGTGGGTTCGCGCCTGTGCTGGGCTGTGTGTGTTCATTGATGCACACACCATGGCTCGGCCGCTGTGTTATCGTATTCTAACAGCTTGGACTCCTCCACTGTCAGAATACACCGATCTGCTGATTGGCTGCATGTGCTGATCAAATGATATTTTTCAACATTCCCATTCAAGAGAAGTCAATCTTAAGACCAACTTCTCTCGAGTAGGAAAGGCCATAGATGAACAGAAATTCGTCCGTCCTTCCTGAACCAGCTAATTATCGATACATCTATGATCAGCTTAAGTTGCTTCTCATCATATTCCAAATACCAGCCACTCTTATGCCCAAAAAGATATATGTCTAACCCAGAACTCCACTGATATAAAGTCTATGCTTGGCCCTGGTTTCTTCTTTGTGCCCAAGTGACAATGTCCATCATTGGCTTCCACATGATTTACTTTACTGCTGCCTGAAACTACAACTCAAGGAAATCATGCAAGACAGGTTGTTCATTGACCTGACCAGTGATTGATGCTGAGCTGAAATAAAGTCACGTTAACTCTTCTACAGTCATGCTTTGAATGAAGCCCCGATTCCACAATTATGTCATCAAACACTAGTAGCAATAACTCCAACATCTGAAAATTCTGGGCTAGCTCATGCAGACTTTGAAATGAGAAAATGTTGTAAAGTATGTTTTGGATACTCGAGATGGACATAACCTACTCAAAGTATATAATAAAGGATTAGTTCTCCTCTTCTGAAACAATGAAAAGGTGAATACACACTTTGCACCCTCCTTAACAACCTCCAGTTCCCACTGTACCTAAATCCGTGGGTGATGAGCTGTCAGTGCCATGCAGTCAGGATAGCGTTCATGGGATTTAAAATCCCTGCTCCTCTTCCTTCAGGGCTTCTAACACGGATCAGATCGATTCTGATTGGTCAACGGCACAAGACCACTTAGACAAATGGGAATCACTCTGATCTGTCCCAAAAGCCCTACAGAATGAAGGGGAAGAAGAGCAGGAAATTCGAATACCCAGATCGCAACACCACCTGAGTGAGCACAGACAGCTCATCACCCATGGAGGCAATTATAGCAGGGACTCGGGTGGGGAGGGTGTATGATGTTAGTTCACCTCTCCATTTTTTTCTGAAGAGGTGAACTTACACTTTAAAGCCTAAGTTTAAGTAGATATATATATAGCACACGTGATGGTATTTACATTTAATCTGAAGTGTCCCTTGTGCTGGTGCCAGTGGTCATAGCGAAAATTCTGCCTTCCTCCCATACCTTGCAGCTATAATCTTCTGGTGCTGCAGGGGTTCATAAAGCTGAGGTACCTGAACAGGCACCGTGACTGTGTCTGCCCTTTCCGCCTTCCTCTCCTCCATTCATAGAAGCTGTACTATAGCTTCCTGGATAAAAAGTGCTCTATGAATGAAGGAGACAGACCTTTCATTCATACACCCATCGCTTCCTTCATAGCTTTTCATTCCTGGATGTTATAGTACAGCTCTATGAATGGAGGAGAAAGGTGGACAGGATGGACATAATCAGTACGCTTGAGGAGTGACTGTGGCAGGTCCCTTGGTTCTATTAACCCTCGCAGCAACAGAGGAGTACACGTGTGGGATATGGGAAGGGGGGCAGAGGATTTCAGCTATGACAGCCAGCACAAGCACAAGGGACACTTTGGACTAAAAGTACTGTACCTTGTGCTGATTTAGTGAAAGAAATTTTTTTAAATACCTAAACGTTTGAACCAAGAAAATAACTTAACAGCATTTGATTTTTCCCCATTCCCACAAAATCTGGTTAATTCACATAGAATAATTGTACATGACATTTAGCTGGACGAATAGTTATACAATGTTTTTTAGAAATAGACCCCGTAGTGTCAAGTAATTCTGCAGAATTTCACAATAAGGTACAGAAGGCAGTCAAATTCACATGGTGCAAAATGTGCCTGATCTGTGAAAACTACAGCAGGAAGTTAAGTACTGAAGATGGCAATCAGATTCTTGGATCACACTGTTACTATTCAACGGTAATATTTCCTTCACTATAGAATTCATAATGCCCCCTTTTTGTGTCTACCAAAGGGAGGCAACAGCTAGTCACATGAAAACAACCCACAGAGAAGTATAGTAATCCAAACATTATAACACAAGATAAAAAACAAACCTTGTTGCCTTGGGAGTTAAAGTATAATCTGGTTACCCGAGCATTGCCAGCTTGGCGGAAACATAAAAGTTGTTGTGGTCGATTCCATTCAAACATACGAACACTGCCATCCTGAGCACCAGTGAGATCTAATGTAAAGTGGATGAAACCATGTCAGTGTTCTGGTTCTACGTTTCATATTCTTTAGGAATATTTCGATTTTCTATTTGAATCTCATACTTACAGTACTGGTGGACAGGGTGTGAAGCCATTCTTTTGACATTATTCAGATTCCTTTTTATCAGCTTTTTGGAATAACACAGAAAAAAAAAAATATTTGAAAGTTCAGGAAAATAAAAAATATTTTTTTAAAGATGTTTGTACTTCCCATAAAATAAATGTATTGATTGCATTGAGGGACACAGGAATTCAGATACAAGGTTATATTGTTACCTAGAGGAGATTTGGACACTACCCAGCATGTCAAAAGCAGTACCATGAAAAAGACATCAAGGAAATACAGGGGATGGGACCTATGCCCCTCAATAGACTCCAATAAATGTATTTTGGGGTAAATACAAAAATATTGTTTTCTTTCGCTTTCAAAAAGCAGTTGGACAGCCGCTGGCAGGTCCACAAGAGGAACTGGAACCTATCTGCAAATTTGGACCACCTGAAGAACTGATGCCTGAATCTGAACTAGATGACTACAAGAAAGAGGTAACTGCCAATGACAAAGAAAAGGCATAAGAAGATCGCCCCAGTGCTCAAGACCAGGATAAGTATAAATGACCTTACCCAAAGGGACACTGGGCCTGAATACGTAAAAGGCTGTGAAATAAAAAATCAGCAAAAGCAGGCGGAACAAAATAACTGTCTGGTAAGGAAAAAACAGAATAACATTGGAGCAAAGACCTGCTGAGAACTCAAGAGCACAATTCCACTAAGTCAGCCTGCCTGAGAGGGGAAAGGGCGCATGACAGATAATCTTACAAAAAAGAAAAAACAAACACAAGCCTGGTTGTGTCTGAGGCCTTACAAAGGAAATTTGCAGGACTTGCCTATTCTTGATCACAAATGACCCTAGGAAACACCTGACTTGCCAAAGTTAAACAAAAAACAGCCACACTGCAAAAAAAAAAAAAAAAAAATGCACCTAAATAAGGATAGAATGGGGGATGGCATCTGTAAAAATTTGTCAAGAGGCTGCCGACCAGCCACAGCAGGAGGAACATTCTCTAGGTGATCAAGTCCCACGAAGGACATATTCTAGCACCAACGGTTGGTGCTTTTAGCAAGGTCCCTGGAATGTTCCAACTGCTAACAAGGGAGGCACACATTCCTTCAGTGAAGATTTATGCCTGCAATACTGATGTGGAGCACTGAGGAACACACCCTTTTGTGCAGAGACTAACAGTTCAACGGGCTATGACCAAAAAACTTGTGTGTGAGCCACTCAGGCTTTAAGCCGCACATCAAGGTAAGCACCCTCGTGATAGTGTGTGGCAACCTCAGCCTGGGCACACCCCCAATGTGTTTTGCTCTGCCCCTCGTAGCAGGGCATGCCTCCAACACGTTTTGCTCCACCCCTCAAAGCCCTGTGATTAAGCTGCGAGGGGCGGAGTAAAACACATTGGGGCGTGGCTCGGCAGATGCTTAGGAAGAGGTTGCCCCCCCACCATCACAAGCGGACTTGCTTTGATGTGCAGAGCAAAGGGCTAGATGCCAATGCAGTGTCTTCATAGAAGATAACGAGGTTGAGAGTAGAAGTCTTAAAGCGGGGTTTCCACTACATTTTGCATTTTTTTTAAGTATGTTCGTTCATTACTCGTTGTGGCCGTATAAATAGTGTCACTTACTATGTCTAAATGACCTCCCGTTCCGCAGATCCTCAGCAAAGAACACTTTATATTTTGTTGTTCTGATGGATGTCATTTTGCTTGTGGGCATAATGAATCCGACAAGCAATTACTTCCTGGATTTCTGGATCAACGAATAGTAAAGCGCCGCCCGTCCTACAGCGCCACGCCGTCAACCAATTGAGTTTCACAGGGGAGGCGCACGGTATCATCTGACTACATTTCCCAGGAGCATTAGCGACGAGAGCCGAGAGAGCCGACGTCAAGATCCTCGGTGGATAGGAAGGCAGATTTTGCGGGACCGCATAGCAACAGGCATTTCAAGGTGGGTACATTTTTTTTATTTATTTTTTAGGTGTAATCTACATTTTTAAGCAAATTTTTTTTTTTGTGGAACCTCCACTTTAAGCCTAGTGCACACTACTAGGTTTTTTTTCATTCAAAAACTGACATCTCAGAACAGAGCCGCTGTACTAATAATTGGAGCTATTGTATTCTGACAGGGGGATGGCCCCCCTGCCAGATCTCACCTCTCAGCACTCTCAGCCATTGGCTGAGAGCGCTGATCGGCTGCTGATTTTCCAGCATGCCTGGCCGCTTTTATTGGGCTGGCTGCCACTACACACGGGCCCGTGTGTACTAGGCTTTAGTGTCATACAGTATAGGAACAGGCTACTTGTCCTGCCATAGGTGGGACTCCCATATCTTTCCAAAAGAGTCCTTAGCTGGACAGATATTAGGGTCCCAAGGGGGTGGGATAGTGCTTTCCTCAGGCTAAATAGCAAGAAAGACAAGCACATGCGCACATCTCTTCATCCAGTGAATGAATTCAGTGCTTGACACTTCAGATCTGGAAAGCACCACAATGCAGAAACTAGTGTCTGAAGGTCACATTCCAGCCTTGCTCACATGTCCAGTGCAGTGAGGTCCAGGCACAGCTTCCAAAGCTAAGTTGAGATAACACTGATCTGAATAGAGGCAATAAAGGGACGAGTTCAAGCAGCAGTGTAGCAAAGAATCTTGAATGAAGTCACAAAAGGAAAAAATCCACGAAAAGCTATCAAAAAATAGGCACACTTTTTTTTTTAGCAAAACTGAACAAAAGGCCTCTAACTAACTAGAACACTAGCAATAAACTAAAACACACTGAATAGGGGGAGGAGTTGCATGTTTTCCAGTGTTCAAATGATCTGTAGAGAGCAATATAATCTGACTGTATCCGAGTTCCCGTGTCCCTCATTGAATGAGAAAGAAAAACTATATGCAAACTATATTGTTTTTAAAGTGCATGTATTAGGCTGAGGTGAGATAAGATAAGTTAGCAGGGAAAAATACAGCAATAAAATGTAAAAAAAAAACACAAGGTCCTGAAAGTAGTTAAAGTGGAGTTCCACCCATTTTTTTATGTTTGTCTGTGCTGCATGCTCTAATCTCATAGTGTTCAGAATGGACAATTTTTATTTAATTTGTTGCTTGTAAATACCTTTATTTTGTAGTCCTTCATTACTTCCTCATCCTTATTAGCCTAGGCTATTTGCAAGGGTTTCTGGGATAGGCATCATGTTTCCCAGTAGTCCTTGCAAACCTGACTGAAACCTATTACATTGCTTGTGCACTGAGCATGTGCGAGATATGCAAAGCTGAAATCCAGGAAGTCATACAGTCTGGCTTCATGATGCCCACGGTCTATTTCTAGATTATGAACTATCTAAATGCTCTAACAACCTAACAAAACAGATCTTAGTTTACAGACTAACTTTACTAGAATACATTAAGCTTGTGTATTACAGGGGTATTTATATTTAAAAAGTGAAATTGTGGGTGGAACTCCCCTTTAAAGGGGAGTTCCACCCATAAATATAACATTACATCAGTAGTTTTAAAAAAATGTCATTAGTCCTTTATGAAATTTTTTTTTTTTTTTAGATGCCTTCAAAGTGTTGTTGCTAGGCAGAATAGTTAATCTTCCCACTTCCTGCACCTAGGTGCTTAATGATTCCTAACCTACACCGCACAGACTCCTGGGAATGTAGTGGGTGTAACTTTCCAGGAGTCTGTGCACTCCCCAGTCTCAAAGAATCATGTGACTTGGACAGCACAGGTGCTGAAACCTGATCTGACACTGCTTGTGCAGCACTGAGCATGTGCAAGGCTGAAATCCAGGAAGTCATACAGTCTGGCTTCATGATGCCCACACTTAAGATGGCCCCAGTCAATTTCTATTTTATAAAGTGTCTAAATGCTGTAACAACCTAACAAAACGGACCTTAGTTTACAGACTAACTTTACTAGAATACATTAAGCTTGTGTATTACAGGGGTATTTATATTTAAAAAGTGAAATTGTGGCCGGAACTCCGCTTTAATGAAATCTCACAAAGTACAGTTGGTGCCAAATAGTTCTCCATCCAATAAAAAAAAAAAAAAAAAATCACTGAGACACTTGTTTACATTGGCCAATACATTTCACATTTGAAGATACTGCTGCTTCATTTGTGAACACTAAAATGGCCTAATGTGAAAACCCCTATTACCAACAGGTAATATTTCTAGTTGCCTCTAGCAATCAGTTGGTTTTAAATCGTTTTTTTTATTTATTTTTTTTTAACGGTTCAAGTTTAGCATATTTCAAGGTTTGTTCCCAGCAGAAAACATTGGGTTATTTGTGTGTTGCATCTTTAAAAGATACCACTTCTACATACATAAATGGCAAGCTGCAAGTGTAAATACTCAAAATGCAGAATACAGAACTTCACTGCAATGTACTACAAAGCAATGCATTCGTAGGACCAGGCATAATGGAAAAAACTGAATGGTAAAATGCAAGTGGCGGAAAACAAGCTCTCACACATAAGGTTCATAAGGCACTGGAGACTATTGTATACACAGTTATTAATAAAAAAAAAAAAAAAAAAAGCTTATAAAAAGGTAATTTGCAGAGAAGTTAAAGCCATATTGCTAATTATAGGCTTAAAAAGATAAAACTGTTCCACCTATAACAAAGCATGCTATATACTCACTTTTAGTAAACTATGGGCTAGATCCACAAAGAAATTACGCCAGCGTATCTATTGATACGCCGCATAATTTCGAAATTCCAGTGTCGTATCTTTGTTTTGAATCCTCAAAACAAGATACGACGGCTTCTGGGTTAGATCCGACAGGTGTACGTCTTTGTACGCCTTCGGATCTAAGATGCAATACTTTGGCGTCCGCTGGGTGGCGTTTTCCGTGTCGGGTATGCAAATTAGCGATTTACGACGATCCACGAACGTACGCGCGGCCGTCGCATTTTCTAACGTCGTCTGTAGTCGGCTTTTTCCGGCGTATAGTTAAAGCTGGTATTTTGCGGCGTATAGATAGAATTGCCATGTTAAGTATGGCCGTCGTTCCCGTGTCGAAATGTAATTTTTTATTTTTTTTTGCGCAAGTCGTCCGTGAATAGAGATGGACGTAACTCACGTCTAAGTTCAAAAAATGACGTCGTTGCGACGTCATTTCACGCAAAGCACGGCGGAAAATTTCTTGACGACGCATGCGCATTTCATTCGGCGCGGGGACGCGCTTCATTTAAATAAAACCCGCCCAATTTGAAATCCGCCGCCAGAAATACACTACGCCGCCATAACTTACGGCACAAAACCGCTGAGGATTCGAAAATGCGCCAGGTAAGGTACGGCGGCGTAGTGTATCTCTGATACGCTGCGCCGATCTACATGTATGTGGATCTGGCCCTATGAGTTTATGACGGGCTAAGGGTGAAATAATGCACTGAAAACATATATGTAACAATATAAATTGTGCCTACAATGCCAGCTCCGGTGCTTGTCTGTCCACTTCCAAGCCAAGGCATGGATGAAGAGGCTTGCATTTTTTCAATGTTAAAAGTAGCTACACCTGTCTGATGAATGGCAGTGGTTGATCCTCTGAAATCAAGGTCATCAGAACTAGGAAAGAAGAGAACTCTTTAGTACTGACTTTATATATTAAAAAATAACACTGAATTAGTGATGGGAGAAAAAAAACCTTTTAGATTCTCTGTCATATTCTTCCCCAATCCACACATAGGGCTGTGCAGCAAGGAGGGCCGACACATCAAGTTCTTGTACATCATGTGTAGAGGCAAGGACAATCTCATTACAGTTCGCCTAAATGAAACACATACAATAGAGCTTTGTTTTAGGTGTATGTGGGGGCAAATAAAAAAAAAAAAAAAAAAAACATATGCAATACATGAACATTTTCCCATTGTTTATCCCTTAAAGGAGAAGTCCATCCAAAGTTCTTTTGGCTGGGCTTCTCCTATGAATCACAGGTGTGCAATTTGTTTTGCACTCTTGTGACCCGTTTTTAGCAGAGGTCACAGAAATCAGTCCAGGCATTGCGTCATCTCGACAAGTCTGGATCCGCCAGAGCTGCTGAGAGCCTGAGACGGCCCCCTCCCCGCCCCTCCACAGCTTGGTGCTCCAGTGAGTGAGGAGAGAGCAGAACGGAGAGCTGCCGAATGACAGTCAGCAGCTCTCTGCTCACGGAGCTGTGAGAACCGAGCCATTGGCGATGTTGGATCGCTCAGTTCTCAGTATAGCGCTGGGGGACAGATGCAGCAACGGACTGATGCTGCATCTACCTAGGTAAGTAGGATTATGGAAAAAAAAAACAAAAAAAAAAACATACTTTTCTTTTAAGGCTCCATGCACACTAGCATTTTTCATAAGCTCAAAAAAAGCTAGAAAAAAAACTAGAAGAGAACGCTAGATGAAAAATGCTGGTAATAGCATTTTTGTACCAGCTTCTAGTGTCTTTTAGAAGAATTTAGAAGCATCTAGGAGCATTAGCATTTTATTGGCAGTTGTTGCAGTACAAAAAAAAGAAAGAAAAAGCTCAAAAAAAGCTTTTAGTAGCGTTTAGAAGCAGTTCAGAGCAAGAAACTTTTTTTTTTCTGCGCCTAGAAGCAGAAGCTCAAAAAATGCTAATAGCCTAATGTAGCATGCAATGACACATAGGATAACACGACTTGGCTTCTAAGAGCAGAAAGAAAAATGCTAACAGCAGCTTCTAGGAGCTTCAAAAAGGCTAGTGTGCATGGAGCCTTTTAAAGATCCTGAATTATAGAAAAATACTCACTGATCTGCTAAAAATGTACTCAGCTACTAAGTCCTGTTGTAAACTAACACACAGCTCTTTTTGAACCGAGTGCCGTCAGCCCTGCCCTGGGATCTTTTGCCAAACTACTCAAACCTTGACTCTGTGTGTGAATGGGCACGCAGGGCAGTGGCTCGGAAACAAGCCTGCTTGGGTGCCCGCATTGCAACCTAGCATTTATTACCAGTTTAAGCGTATGTAATATCATATATTATAAAATCATTAGGTTAGATCAATAAAAAAAGGAGGTCTGTAATTACTTAACCATAATTTTAAAACGGCTTTATGTGGCAGCAATATATACTATGTGACAAATGTACAAAGCACAACCAACATTTTCTGTTGAGCACATAAAATAACCTTCACTGATCCCAATATGGGGTCTACAGTGCACAATGATACCTTATGCAAATAAACACTTGTGCAATGAAGGAAATGCTTGCAATCAATGCAGGTACAGGTTATTATTTCACCACCTACAATCACTCAATGGTTAGTGGTGGAGATTCTTAGTTGTGAAGTTATATTAGGAAACCTGTCATGAGAGAAACATGGAGGCTGATGTTGCAAGTCTTATTCTGAAAAATGCCAATTGCCTAGATGTGTCTGAATTCAATACTTCTGAACCATTGTCTCAGTACAGGTATGCAGTTAGAAACTATTCATAGATCAAATTACAGTGTGTTTCGGTGCCATTTAAAATTAATAGAAACTCGCTGCACCTCAAAAACACATAGCCCAGATGTCAACCATTTACATGTAGTGAAGAAAAAAAAGAAAAAAAGTGACACATGTGTGAAATTAGATTTAAAATGACAAAGCAGCACGCATCCTTAAACGGGTTAACCATGTGTGCTATTCTTTAACCACTTAAGGACCTTGGCTGTTTTTCAGATTTGGTGTTTACAAGATTAAAATATTTTTTTTTTGCTATAAAATTACTTAAAACCCCCAAACATTATATATATTTTTTCTAACACCCTAGAGAATAAAATGGCGGTCATTGCAATACTTTTTGTCACACCGTATTTGCGCAGCGATCTTACAAGCACACTTTTTTGAAAAAAAAAAATCACATTTTTAATTAATAAAATAAAACAGTAAAGTTAGCCCAATTTTTTTTTACATTGTGAAAGATACTGTTACGCCGAGTAAAATGATACCCAACATGTCACGCTTCAAAATTGCGCCCGCTCGTGGAATGGCGTCAAACTTTTAACCTTAAAAATCTCCAAAGGCAACGTTTTTAAAAAATTCTATAGGTTGCATCTTTTGAGCTACAGAGGAGGTCTAGGGCTAGAATTATTGCTCTCGCTCCAACGATCGCGGTGATACCTCACTTGTGTGGTTTGAACACCGTTTTCATATGCGGGCGCTACTCACGTATGCGTTCGCTTCTGCGCGCAAGTAAAGTACCGACGTATATGTACATGAGCGGGTCCCTTAAGTGGTTAAGCAAAATGCAAAGCTTGCTTAAATTGGCTTTCCTATTCCAGTTCTAAATCACTTGCAAAGGCAGAGTTATTGGATAGAAGAAGGTCCTGGACTGCCGCACTCCTTAAAACAATGTCTTTATTTGTACAAATAAAATCCAAAAACAACCAAAGCAATACAGTCAAAACATGGTGAACAGCAAGAAAAAGGTGGCTGACATGTTTCACATCATGTGATGCTTACTCATAGCCAGCACCCTTTTGGTTCAGTGGGACGGAAGCAAAGCCAAGGGATCAGCAGTTTTTAGAGCGGTATTATTTCTCACTTCAAAGGCAGAGTTAGTTATGCATTTACATTTCTCCGCATTTTACCTTGTTGACAGCAAAAGCCATTATAATATCTGACTCCTTGTGAATGATCTTTGCTTTTCCACCTGGGTAACCTAGATCAGCTTCAACCTACAAGAAAGAAAATTTCTTGAATCAAAACAGCAAGTAGAGGAAATATTATTTTCCCCCAAAGCGCACACACAACACGTTTTTAACACATGCAGTGTTCACTTGTTCCAGCACTTTATGGATATAGCAGCTTCATGGACTCACAATGGTTAGACATGAAGAGGAATTTCCCATACCAATGTACACATAATACCGGAAAAAAGTTTTATAAGAGTGTTAAAAGCAGAAAACTAACAAAAGCCAGAAAAGAGCAATCTGCAAGTTTAGCATTCTTGGTTATTGCTGAGGGTAAGTATCTTCCTTTGCTTTAGTAAGGCTGAAGGTGCACACATTAGATACTTGTGATTTAGGCAATGTACATGGGATTAAACCTGGGCTGCCCAGGGGGCAGATTAGAGGAAAACTCCTTTGGCCACCACTGCCGAGGGAGGAATATTATCAGAGCCGGTCTCTCTCCCTGACTGCAACTTTGACAGGCAGAGTTCAGTGCTAGTGTTGTGGGTTTCTGTCTGTCATGTACATATGCAAGCTTTTAGCATCAGCATGCATCTGTATGTTGTTTAAGGCGAGAGATCTTGCTGCTGTGGATCATCAAATAATGGGGCCAGCATGATTTAAGGTCACTCATTATAGTTAACAATTTGAGCATTTACTGAATACCATCAGCAATGTAAATAAAGCCAATGAAGTACCTGTCACCCAGAAGACACCACAGCCAAAATGAAAGACATAAAATGCTGGTACCAGTAAACATGGAGGCGAGTGCTAGAGGTGGAGGAGCCTTTGTAAGACATACTACCTTTTTCTGAAGATCGGTTACGGAAACTACTCTGAAACGCTCCGCATTGTCTTCTACAGACTACATGACATCACACAGTCACAAACACGAAAACACATGCACAAAAAAACACATACAAGAAAAAAAACAAAGAATGAGACATTCCAGATCACTATTTGAAAACCATCTTATTAGCATGACAAATACGGTTCTGATGCTTTGTCATGCACATTAAATGCACATCTTTAACTTACAGACAATGAGCAGATCACAAAAAAATGTATATATACACAAATATAAAATGGTAAAGCAAAATAATACAGCAAGAAAATCATACTTACACAGATCTTTCCATTGCTGCGTGTTCTTAAATTTACTTACCATTTTTAAAATAAATAATGGAACTTAAGAAAATTCTCTACATATTTTAAGCTACGGCCAAACAAATGCTCTCAGAAAATAAAGGGGTTTGCTCTTTGAGAAGCAAAGCATATATAATGTATGATAGAAGGGCAACTGCACAGAATCATGGGATAAAAAGCTTGGTTGTGCCCAGCCACATTATGCTAGGATCTTGCAATAAAATCCACTGAATTACATGAATCCCTTATTTAGGGATATAAAATGGATTTTCAATATTTAGCACATTTGACAAAGTTTCTCAAAAAACACAGGCCGTCAGGATTTCTCTTTTTGTTTGAAGGTTAGTGAAGGTTCTTTTAATAAAAAATCTGAGTTTATTTCACAACACAGTAAATGTGTGTTATGCTAAATGGGCATTAATGTTACCAGGTACATAAGCTCTAGCTATAGAAAATCTTGAGGCACCAACAACCCCTTTACTTGGAGCAGTACAGTCACTTTATACCATTCTGTTTGTAAAAAACACACAATATATTTGCTCTAGAAATTGCTAGTATTCCAAACAGGCACTGAAAGCAAAACAAAAGCACACAAATATAGAGAAGAATGTGCAGCATAAAGACAAGTTTATTTCCAGTGTTTACCTCACTCTGCTTTCTCTTCTTTGTAAAGATATATTTTATAAGGGAGTCCTGCAGAATATCTTGTTTGACCAGGTAATGCCAAAGACGTTTCAAAGGAAATGCAGAATAATCTTTGGACCTGTATCACAGATTCCAAAAAGTATATTAGGATGAACATGTTTAATATGAACAATCACATTTGTGAATATTATCTTAATTATGTTCATTGTGTTTATTATGTGGCCAAACTACAACAGACACAAAGTAAAAATCTATTCCTGAGTAAAAAGAGAATTATAACTGTTATATCCTCGGTGTTGTGAGGGACACAAGACTCTGGGCTGGAACAATGGATGTTTATTCAGTACAGGCTGTACACTGCAACATGCATCTCAGGACATTACAGGTTATCTGCTTCCTACATGTGGTCTCTCTAAGATGGCTACTATACCCCTTGACCCTTGTCATCGCTGCTGGGTGGAGCCAGCCTTAAAGTGCCAGTACATGTGAAACCCTTCAGGTATAACAATAACAACCACACACAAAATGGGCATCAGGGAACCACAACCCAGCTAGGGACACACAACAGTTAGCTGCAGAGACAAGGACAGGATAATTGCCTCTGATAACTCAATAAGGAATCCCCAGACATACTGGTATAACCTAAACAGCAAAGTCCTGTGTGAACAGGAAGCCAACTGTTGAAAACAAAAAACACCTGTATAGATAAGGAATTGGGAAAATGTGCTAATTGGACAAAATAAATGGGAAGTCCGCCAGTATATACCATATATGATCTGAATCTACCAGCAGTAGTTCATGACTGCAGAAAACAATCAGAGCTTTAGATAATACAGCCACTCTCATGAGCAGGGGTCTTCAAACTACGGCCCTCCAGTTGTTCAAAAACTACAATTCCCATCATGCCTAGTCACGTCTGTGAATGTCAGAGTTTTGCCATGCCTCATGGGATGTGTAGTTCCGCAACAGCTGGAGGGCCGTAATTTGAGAATCTCTGCTCATGAGGATACTAGCAAAAAACCGAAGCATGGGTAATAGTGCACCAACAGGTTTTTCTGTTGTTGTATCCTTTGCTCGGGTACGCAACAGCATTAACAGAAGGTTTAAGACGTGTCCCACAATTCACGAGAAAGACATATGTATTTCTAAAGTGGTTCTAAAGCCAGAAGTTTTTTTTTTTACCACATTGCATTACCTGCATAAAAGGCAAAAATAAATAAAAAAATCTTTCACTAGTTGTCCCCCACCCCCCTTCCTTAAATATTTATCCGAGTCCTGTATCTATCCAGTGCTGTGCCTGTCTGCAGCAGCGCTGGTTCTCTTTCTCCCCTCTAACAAGCTCAGAGACAGCAGCAAGAGGAAATGGCAATCAAATGCTGTGAGGAGGGAGCGAGCATGAGCCGCACTGTGTGTCAACAGAGGATCGAGCCTATAGGAGCACCACCATAAGAAGCAGCTTGCTATTGGGTGCACTGAGAAAGGGAGGAGCCAAGAGCGCCGATGTGGGAGGTTCGCGCCTGCTCTGTACCATTACAAAGAGCCTGTAAGTATTACATGATTGTTATTTTTAAATAAGTATGCCTTTACAAACACTATAATATTTTTAGCCTGCTATATATGAATTACATAGAAGTAATTTAGATTTACAATTTCCAGCCAGCAGATGGATCTTTAGGACCATTTTCATGTGTTTACCAGGCTAACCTTAACAGCCTTAATAAAAAAACTGTTCACAAAGCTTAATAGCGTAAAGCGGAGTTCCACCCAAAAGTGGAACTTCTGCTCATTTGTCTCCTCCCCTCCGATGCCACATTTGGCACCTTTCGGGGAGGGGGAGAGGACAGCGGATACCGGTCTGACAGGTAACCTGTCCCCACTTCCGGGAGTCCAGACTGCGACGCATTACATCACAGCCCGGCTCCGGACCCGGTGTAAAGCCGTAATGCTACACTGCCGGGTTCCCTTACCCGCAATGACAGCATCAGCACCCAACAGCTGATGGAAACAGCTGCAGTGCCGGCATCGCTGGACTCCAGGACAGGTAAGTGTCCCTTTATTAAAAGTCAGCAGCTTCAGTATATGTAGCTGCCGGCTTTTAATTTTGCAGGGGTGGGCGAACCCCCTTTTTAAATGCAAATTATACACATGCAGCCGAATAATGCCTCCCTCCTCACTTGTGGAGCTGCATAGCTCCACACAGGCATTCAACAAGAGACATAGTCAGCAAGAAAAAAAAGACCTTGGCCCAGATTCTCAAAAAAGCACCTATCTTTAGGCGGGCGTAGCATATCTCAGATACACTACGCGGCCGTAACTTAGAGCGGCAGGTCCCGTATTCAGAAACATCTTCCGCTCTAAGTTACGGCGGCGTAGTGTATCTGATACGGCGTAAGCCTGCCTAATTCAAACTAGGCTGGTAGGGGGCGTGTTGTATGTAAATGTTTTGTGACCCCACGTAAATTACGCATTTATCGAACGGCGCATGCGCGCGCATGCTCAGTATCACGTCAAATTTTCGAATTAAATTACGCCTGCCCAATGCCTAGTCGACGTGAACGTAACTTACGTCCAGCCCCATTCACGGACGACTTACGCAAACAACGTAAAACACAACGCTGTTCCGACGTTTCCGACGTCCATACCGAACATGACTTACCCCTGCTTTATGAGGGGTAACTTTACGCCAGCGTATGTCTTACGTAAACGACGTATCTTGATACGCCGGGCGCACGTACGTTCGTGAATCGGCGTATCTAGCTCATTAGCATATTCGACGCGGAAATCTACGGAAGCGCCACCTAGCGGCCAGCGTAAATATGCACCCTAAGATACGACGGTGTAAGAGACTTACGCCGCTCGTATCTTAGCCAAATTTATGCGCATCGGATTCTAAGAATCAGCCGCATAGAAACGACGGCTCTCATTCGGACTTATGACGGCGTACATGGCACTACGCCGTCGTAAGTCCTTTGAGAATCTGGGCCCTTGTGTCGTGCAGAAAATCTATACTGATCTGCAAGTGTCAATTTTCTTACCCTAAACATTGAAAAATTATATAATTTGTTAAAAGCTTATTACTTTTAAGAAAATATCAAAACAAATATAACATTGGTAAATATGTTAACCAGGCTGAAAACATCTACATGTATTACATAGCTGCTGTATTATTTTAAAGCAGATTTATGAAAATAGTACAGACCATCAGTCAGCCATGTTCCACATCTAGCATTGATGACCACTTCTACTCACTTAAATGGTGTATTTTCAGGATCCAACATTGCTTTATGCCGAAGAATAGCAGGTCCTGCACCCACAGCCAGCTCAGTTGGAAGAGTGTTTATATAATTAGGAGGTGGGCCCCCAAACTGGTCCATTCTCTCATGCAGAATCTGTTCCCACTTTTCTAGGTTTTTGACAACAGCAATACCAAGCGGGGACTTAACAGGTAGCTCTAAAAAAAAAAAAAAAAAAAAAAAAGAATTTATAATGTTTACAAGACATCTTTAATTTTTCAGAATGCAGAATATTGGCAAGATACAAACAATGGGAACAATTGGGAATTTTTACTTACCTAGGTAGATTTTCTCATCTTGAGGAAGATGGATATGACGAAATCAGAAATACCCCTATTATTTAGGACTTGGCTTTTAAAAAGCAATGCTGTTAAAGCCAGCAACTGAGAAGATGGAACAGAAAGCCTTGAGACAGGAAGTCTGAGCTGTTTGGGCCATCTGCCAGAAATCTGCATGTTTGGGTACCCAAGTTCTCCTGGGCCAATTTGGGGTGATGAGGATTACCTGAATCTGTTCTTCCGCTATCTTGTGGAGTAGTCCAAGAAGAATGCTTGCTGTAGGGAATGCATATACCAGTCTAAACATGCACACCTGGTGTTCTCCATTTCTGACAGAGAATCAGGAAGATCTTTGGATGGAAAGCCCACTCGCCCAAGTCCAGGCATTGGTGACTTAGGAAGTCCACTTGCCAATTTTTCACTCCAGTTTTGTAGATAGAGATTGAAATGTGGTTCTCTGCCCAGGAGAGTACCTGACTTGCTTCCTTCAGGGCTGTCCAACTTTTGGTATTCTCTTGGTGGTTTATGTAGGTCACAGACATGGCGTTGTCTGACTGCAACCTGACTGGCTGACCATGTATTCGATGGGTCCAGCGTAGGATAATCATATGGCTCCTAGTTCCAAAACATTGCTGTGGAGCATCGAATCCTGTTGAGACCAGGTTGCCGGGACAGTAAAGGAACTGCATCTCCTGTCCCTGCCTAACAGGACAGACAGTAAAAGGAACAATTTCCCAGATTCTAGGGCGGAGTCGCAAGTCTACCATATCAGGGAGACTTTTACCTAGCTGCACAGCAGTAGTGGGCAATCCAAAGAAAGAATCTGCTTGTCCCCCATCATTAAAATGTTGATTTGCAAGGGTCTCGAGTAAAAAAGGGCTTGAGGGAGGCTGCCATAAGACCCATAACCTTCATTTAGAAGAGCGTTGTGGGAAGCCTGGTTGACCTGAGAGTCCGGCAACTGGACCTCATAGAAGGAATCCTTTGCTGAGGAAGGACATTTTGTTCCTGCCCAAAATCAGTTCCAAATACTCCAGGAGATGGGAAGGATGGTAGGCAGACATCTTGAAATTAATCACCATCTGAAGGTTTAAAAGTACTGAATTGTCCTTTTAATGCTGGAAACCAACACTGTGGCTGAGGAAACTTCCATGTCTATCCAGGGAACCCATGACGTCAATGCCCTGAGATCTTAGAGCCAGGAGCAGAGCCAGTACTTTTGTAAGGACTCTTGAAATCTCCGACAGTAAAGCATTGGTGTGAGGGAAAGATGGAAATGTTAACATAGGCATCTTGGAAGCCCACTTATGCAATAAATTCCCCTGATCTGAGAAAATATCAGAAGATGAAGGGGGCTTCTGGCTAGACTTTAGAGGATTTTGGGGTCCAAGGCTTGCAATAAAAGGCCAGACCCACTTTTAATATAGAGAAGGATGCCTGGATGGAATGAAAGGGTTCCCTTTCTATGGAAACAGGTAGTATCTACGATAGGAGTAGGCCAATACCTTCCTTTCTAAACGTATCAAGGGGTTCCCCAATTAGTCATTCACGTCAAAAAGCTTGCGTAAAAGATACTTTTAGCAAGCAGGTTCACCCGATGAAACCTTTTACTACAAAATTCTGAGAGCAGTGTCATCCAAGAAACTCAATAGAAGAGGTCTGTCACTATAAAACACTATTAAAAAAAAATGGGGTTTCATAGAGGGTGATTATATGAGGATGCATTGGGGGCATTCCCAGCAATGCTTTTGCAGGTGCCCAATCACCTGACAGTAGCAATATATAAATCCATGCTCTATGACTACAAGTCTTGAAGTCTTCTGTCCTGTATGATTAAGATAGTTAAATCTGAAGCAAATTAAATTAATCTGTCTGTCTATCTATACACAACCAAGCAATTAACTAGGAACACCTGTTCGCATCAAATACTAGAATGAAAAGAAAATATAAAAGGATCTCAGTGATTTTGACCCGTTGCATGGTACCAAATAGGCCGGTATGAATATTTCTGTAACGGGTGATTTACTGGGATTTTAACACAAAACAATCTCTAGAGTTTACTCAGATTAGTGCAAAAAACATCCAGGGAGCAGCAGTTTTGAGGAAAAAAACAGGAGATCAGGGAGAAAAACGACCAGACTGGTTGCAATTGACAGCTATGACAACTAAGATAACCACTAACTGTGATTAGATAAGATAAGAAACATCTCAGAATAAATGTTGAACCCTGAGGTTGATCGACTACAACATTAAAAAGACAACTTCTGCCAGCCACCACCACAAAGCTAAAATGAAAGCTACAGTTGGCACCTGCTCATCAAAACTGGACATATGAATCCTCTAAAAATGTAATGTACAAATAGTAGGCCAGTCACTGGATCTGAATCCAACAGAACACCTTTGGGATGTGGTAGAATGGTAGATTTTCAGCAGGAATGTGCAGTTGACAAATGTGTGAATATTACACGATGTAATCATGTCAACGTGGACCAGAATCTCAAGAAAAGAAGGCCTCCAATATCCTTCATGTTATTAAAGCCCTCCAAGCACTGAAAAGTGTGCCAACTATGAAATTAAAGGTTTAAGAAACCTAATGGTAAAGAGAAAGACCAACCTGTTAATTCCAGTCCAGCGATTGGAAAGAAATTCTTAAGATTATGAACCGCAAGCTTCACCATTGCTAGTCGTACAAGGGTCCAGCTAAAAAACAAAAAAACAAAAAACAGAATATGGTTATATAAAATGCATAAGAATTATGCTTTAAAAGTGTCATACTACAAGTAATAAACAAATCTCCACATCTCATTAAGGAAGTACTTTAGAACTATTAGTGTGTTCATGTCAAATGCAGCTGTTGCCAATCGAACTGAGTGCTGCTGAAACATGTGTTCAAATAGAAAGAGAAGCTTTAGACAAGAAAAGGGTATGTTTGACCCGTTTTGCCTAAAGTTCAAATGCACCACAATTAGAAAAGCTGCATCTGAAGAAACACAACAAAGTCAATAGGAATTAGCTGACCTGCATTTGAATGTGTGTTTAAAAATGTATGTGAAGCACAGGTAAACACTGTCAGTGTACATGAGCCCTAAAGACAGTTGCCAATTTACATTATGTGGCTTATTTTTTTTTTATACAACAGTTAAAATAAGAATTACAAAACATACAATTTCTATATTTTAAGCTTTTATCAATTCCTCATTATATAGGCAGTCAACTCTATTAACCATTAGAGATGGCGAACAGGTTGCATCGAGCAAATGTTCAGCCCGTTCGGCGAACATCCGAATTTGCGGGTAG
The DNA here is from genome assembly GCF_905171775.1 of Rana temporaria. Classification (NCBI taxonomy): domain Eukaryota; kingdom Metazoa; phylum Chordata; class Amphibia; order Anura; family Ranidae; genus Rana; species Rana temporaria. The sequence goes on along the minus strand of NC_053491.1, from coordinate 64,001,470 downwards.
TTCAGTGTGAAGCACTCAGTGCATTCTAAGGCCCTAATTGGATGAAGCCTTGCTGGTCAGGTGCAAGGCTTTGCCAATTAGCACTGTCAGAGCCCTGATTGGACAAAGTGATTATTACTTTCTCCAATAACGGCTCAGTGCTTAAAGTCCCACCCCACGCATTAAAATATAACTTCCCATAGCCAGCTCTTGTAGTGTGTTGGAGTGGAGATAGGTAGAGCAGTTTGAAACCAGCAGTATGTTCACTTATCACTTATTGTGACTGTGAGTATAGAAAGTTAGGCTGCATTCACACCTGAGCGTTTTGTCGCCTAAAGTGCGACGCTCAAATACGCTAAAAAAAAAATACATTATTCCCTATGGAGATGGTTCACATCTCCACTCCAAGCCGCCTGATGCTGAACGCCTGAAGCGCGTATCGGGCGGTTTGGTCGTTTTTGAGCGTTTTTATTTCCCATAGAAAGTAATGGAAACGCTCGATTCAAGCGACTAGCGCGACAACAAGCGTTTGCTACGGGCGTTTCGCTGCTTTAATCAATAGAACATTTCACCCAGGCAGAAGATTAAAAAAATCTACCAACATAGCAACAAGTGATGAAAAGATGATAACAGTGCACGTGTAGGTTGCAAACACACTTGAGCTCATCCTTAGCAACCATACTATGCCATCAGATTATGGAGCCGTTATCTCCCGTCCCACTTTCCACAGCTCATCTGTGTGGGCCTTTTTTTAGCACATGTGCAGCTGATCGCACTGCTTCAATTAGTAATCTCTGCCGCAAGCAGATCAAGCGTGACAAATTTACATAATTTGGTAGTGCAGTGTTTCTTAAACAGGTACCCAAGTTTGCAAGATCTTCTAAAGCAGTGGTTCTCAACCTGGTGTTTGGGACCCCCTCTGGGTCAAATGATTTTACAGCGGTCACCAAAGCCTGGGCCTGGGCTAACTAAATGTTAAATGTAAAAATAAAAGGTGTTCTGTCACATTAGCAAGCATGCAAGGTTTGCTGTTGCTTTTAAAACTAAACAGTCCGTTGGATTTCTAAATACTGTATTTTAAGCATATAAGCTCAGTTTTGTGTTGAAAATAACGATGAAATATATGATCGAACACACACAGCAGGGCTCCTCCACCTGTCAGTGATTATTGTGGGGGATGATTTTGTCCCCATAGTGTGTGTGTGTGAGAAGACAGGACACACGGTGTGGAGGGGAGGGATGTGTCAGGCTTATACAATGTATTCAGTGCTGGGGATGCCGAAGAGCATCCTCCCCCGTCCAGGAACAAACACTCGGCCTCCCCCTCCCCCCCCCCCCCGGGCTCCGCACCACGTCTCCTTCTCCCTTCACACACGGCTCCGGCAAAAACACTGACACACACGCTGCCTGCTTGTAACGCCCCCGCTGATTGGTTTGGAGGCAGGGCAGCTCTGGGTCGTTGCTTCTGTTCTGCATCCTGATTGGCCGAGTGCTAGTGTTTAGTTTCCCCCCTCCTCCTTTCCTGTCAGTCAGTGTACTGGAGTGAGAGGAGGCTGAGGGAGCTCACAATCTACAGATCATACGGATCACATGTGTGCCGATCCGACTAGGTTGATCCGTGCGGATCACGGATCAATGACGATCCGTTGCACCCCTAACCAAAAGAAAGCTCTATTTGTGGGAAAAAAAGGGCGTTAATTTTGTTTGGGAGCCACGTCGCACGACCGCGCAATTGTCATTCAAAGTGCGACAGTGCTGAAAACTAAAAATTGGTCTGGGCAGGAAGGGGGTGAAAATGCCCTGTATGGAAGTGGTTAAGAGGTCCTGTTATGCTTTTTTTCTATTACAAGGGATGTTTACATAGGAATAAAAGTGACACATTTTTTTTTTTTTTTTTAAAGAACATTGTAAAAAAAAAAAAAAGAAATGTAAAATACGATATATATATATATATATATATATATATATATATATATATATATATATATATATATATATTTTAAATGTGCTCTGTCCTGCCGAGCTTGCGTGCAGAAGCGAGCGCATACGTGAGTAGCGGCCGCATATGAAAACGGTGTTCAAACCATTTTAGCCCTAGACCTTTACTGTCACTCAAAACATGCAACCTGTAGAATTTTTTAAATGTCGCCTATGGAGATTTTTAAAGGGGAAAAGTTTGTCACCTTTCCACGCGCGGGCGCATCTTTGAAGCGTGACATGTTGGGTATCAGTTTACTTGGCGTAACATCATCTTTCACAATATTAAAAAATTAGGCTAACTTTACTGTTTTTTTTTTTTATTAAAAAATAAGACAAGTGCATTTTTTTCCTCCCAAATGGTGCACTGATGCACAAATACGGTGTGACAAAAAGTATTGCAACGACCGCCATTTTATTCTTAAGGGTGTTATAAAAAATATATATATAAAGTTTGGGGGTTCAAAGTAATTTTCTAGCAAAAAAAATAAATAAAAGATTTTAAACTTGTAAAGTCTGAAAAATAGGCCCGGTCTTAAAGTGGTTAAGAAACTCTGCACCCTAAAACTTCTAAGGCCCTAATTGGATGAAGCCTTGCTGGTCAGGTGCAAGGCTTTGCCAATTAGCACTGTCAGAGCCCTGATTGGACAAAGTGATTATTACTTTCTCCAATAACGGCTCAGTGCTTAAAGTCCCACCCCACGCATTAAAATATAACTTCCCATAGCCAGCTCTTGTAGTGTGTTGGAGTGGAGATAGGTAGAGCAGTTTGAAACCAGCAGTATGTTCACTTATCACTTATTGTGACTGTGAGTATAGAAAGTTAGGCTGCATTCACACCTGAGCGTTTTGTCGCCTAAAGTGCGACGCTCAAATACGCTAAAAAAAAAATACATTATTCCCTATGGAGATGGTTCACATCTCCACTCCAAGCCGCCTGATGCTGAACGCCTGAAGCGCGTATCGGGCGGTTTGGTCGTTTTTGAGCGTTTTTATTTCCCATAGAAAGTAATGGAAACGCTCGATTCAAGCGACTAGCGCGACAACAAGCGTTTGCTACGGGCGTTTCGCTGCTTTAATCAATAGAACATTTCACCCAGGCAGAAGATTAAAAAAATCTACCAACATAGCAACAAGTGATGAAAAGATGATAACAGTGCACGTGTAGGTTGCAAACACACTTGAGCTCATCCTTAGCAACCATACTATGCCATCAGATTATGGAGCCGTTATCTCCCGTCCCACTTTCCACAGCTCATCTGTGTGGGCCTTTTTTTAGCACATGTGCAGCTGATCGCACTGCTTCAATTAGTAATCTCTGCCGCAAGCAGATCAAGCGTGACAAATTTACATAATTTGGTAGTGCAGTGTTTCTTAAACAGGTACCCAAGTTTGCAAGATCTTCTAAAGCAGTGGTTCTCAACCTGGCGTTTGGGACCCCCTCTGGGTCAAATGATTTTACAGCGGTCACCAAAGCCTGGGCCTGGGCTAACTAAATGTTAAATGTAAAAATAAAAGGTGTTCTGTCACATTAGCAAGCATGCAAGGTTTGCTGTTGCTTTTAAAACTAAACAGTCCGTTGGATTTCTAAATACTGTATTTTAAGCATATAAGCTCAGTTTTGTGTTGAAAATAACGATGAAATATATGATCGAACACACACAGCAGGGCTCCTCCACCTGTCAGTGATTATTGTGGGGGATGATTTTGTCCCCATAGTGTGTGTGTGTGAGAAGACAGGACACACGGTGTGGAGGGGAGGGATGTGTCAGGCTTATACAATGTATTCAGTGCTGGGGATGCCGAAGAGCATCCTCCCCCGTCCAGGAACAAACACTCGGCCTCCCCCCCCCCCCCCCCCCCCGGGCTCCGCACCACGTCTCCTTCTCCCTTCACACACGGCTCCGGCAAAAACACTGACACACACGCTGCCTGCTTGTAACGCCCCCGCTGATTGGTTTGGAGGCAGGGCAGCTCTGGGTCGTTGCTTCTGTTCTGCATCCTGATTGGCCGAGTGCTAGTGTTTAGTTTCCCCCCTCCTCCTTTCCTGTCAGTCAGTGTACTGGAGTGAGAGGAGGCTGAGGGAGCTCACAATCTACGGATCATACGGATCACATGTGTGCCGATCCGACTAGGTTGATCCGTGCGGATCACGGATCAATGACGATCCGTTGCACCCCTAACCAAAAGAAAGCTCTATTTGTGGGAAAAAAAGGGCGTTAATTTTGTTTGGGAGCCACGTCGCACGACCGCGCAATTGTCATTCAAAGTGCGACAGTGCTGAAAACTAAAAATTGGTCTGGGCAGGAAGGGGGTGAAAATGCCCTGTATGGAAGTGGTTAAGAGGTCCTGTTATGCTTTTTTTCTATTACAAGGGATGTTTACATAGGAATAAAAGTGACACATTTTTTTTTTTTTTTTTAAAGAACATTGTAAAAAAAAAAAAAAGAAATGTAAAATACGATATATATATATATATATATATATATATATATATATATATATATATATATATATATATATATTTTAAATGTGCTCTGTCCTGCCGAGCTTGCGTGCAGAAGCGAGCGCATACGTGAGTAGCGGCCGCATATGAAAACGGTGTTCAAACCATTTTAGCCCTAGACCTTTACTGTCACTCAAAACATGCAACCTGTAGAATTTTTTAAATGTCGCCTATGGAGATTTTTAAAGGGGAAAAGTTTGTCACCTTTCCACGCGCGGGCGCATCTTTGAAGCGTGACATGTTGGGTATCAGTTTACTTGGCGTAACATCATCTTTCACAATATTAAAAAATTAGGCTAACTTTACTGTTTTTTTTTTTTATTAAAAAATAAGACAAGTGCATTTTTTTCCTCCCAAATGGTGCACTGATGCACAAATACGGTGTGACAAAAAGTATTGCAACGACCGCCATTTTATTCTTAAGGGTGTTATAAAAAATATATATATAAAGTTTGGGGGTTCAAAGTAATTTTCTAGCAAAAAAAATAAATAAAAGATTTTAAACTTGTAAAGTCTGAAAAATAGGCCCGGTCTTAAAGTGGTTAAGAAACTCTGCACCCTAAAACTTCATTATCCAATATCATAATTACACCAAATTTCCACACTACCTTCAAAAACTGCTGAGCGTTTTGGAAGAACTTCTTATTTTCAAGTCTACTTATGTTTTTTTCTTAAAAAGATGCCCATACAATTTTGCTTCATTATATCAATCTTTCCCCAATTAGCTTTTGCTAAAAAAACAATTCTAAACATTCAGCCATGCAGTTCTGACACCATCTGTGGACTTTACTGTCCTCTCCTGCTACTAAAAGCAAAAAAGTGGCACAATAAGATTTGTAAGCAGGTTGCCAAGTACAAATGCATGTGTACAACAAAAGTAAATTCATTATCTCTTTTACCTGTAAGAACTAGAATTTGTGTGCTCTTGTATTTGTGTATCAGAGAGAAATGCATCATCATCCTCATCATCATCACTTGGAATACTTTCATCTGAGTCATAAATAACCCCACTGTCAGACAGAGGAAGGAATGGCTGCAATAAAAAGCAGAGGAAAGTGGCAGATGAGCATTTAAATGGGACATGTATAAAATATTTTTTTATTTGATAATTAACAAAAGTATACAGTAAGGCCCCTTTCACACAGGGCAGTGGAGGCATATACACCGCTCTCTCACCGCTCCAAAAGATGCTGCTTGCAGGAGATTTTTTTCTCTCCTGCCAGCGCATCGCCTCAGTGTGAAAGCCCTCGGGCTTCCACATTGAGAAGGCTGGGCAGGAGTTTTTCAGGCGGTATTTAGGTGCTATTTTTAGCGCTATACCACCTGAAAAACTCCTCAGTGTGAAAGAGGCCTAAAGGTCAAATTAGCATATTAATGTGTCAAACTGATAGATAATTTCCACTTCTTAAAGTGACCTGTACTGTAAACCAAATACACAAGCTAACCAGACTTGGGCAATGCTGTTACATTATTACAACAATCTCCTCTCTTCACTTTTCTCCCTGTTGACTCCATATAGCATTCAAACCCCCAATGCGGACAATTGGGAGAAGGGTGTATAGCCAATGGTGACACCAAAAAGATGAAGACTGAGAGGATTCCAGTGATTGACAATGACCAAGACTGAAAAATTCAAGCCATTTACTTGTCAACCTAACATTTATCCTAATGGTAGAAGGTTGCTGTCAATCCAGTCATCCAATGAGGAAGATAGGGGGGTGGGCCCCCGTGTCTGAATAGACACAGTGAGCTGTGGTGCGGCTTGCTGTGAGGGAACTCAACAGCAGGGAGGGGCCAGGAGCATCGAAGAGGGACCCAAGAAGAGGAGGATCTGGGCTGCTCTGTGCAAATCCACTACAGGTAAGTAGAACATGTTTTTTTATCTTTAACATAAAAAAACACAAGACTTTAGTATAATTTTCAGTTTGCAATTTAAGGCAGCATGACACAATGTATCTACTTTTACAATATCTCACAAAAGTGAGTACACTCCTCACATTTTTGTAAATATTTTATTATATCTTTTCATGTGACAACACTGAAGAAATTACATTTTGCTACAATGTAAAGTAGTGAGTGTACAGCTTGTATAACAGTGTAACTTTGCTGTCCCCTTAAAATAACTCAACACACAGCCATTAATGACTAAACCTCTGGCAACAAAAGTGAGTACACCCCCAAGTTAAAATGTCCAAATTGGGCCCAACATGTCAATATTTTGTGTAGCCACCATTATTTTCCAGCACTGCCTTAACCGTCTTGGGTTTGGAGTCCACCAGAGCTTCACAGGTTGCCACTTGAGTCCTCTTCTTCTCCATGACAACATCACGGGGCTGGTGGATGTTAGAGATCTTGTGCTACTCCACCTTCCATTTGAGGATGCTCCCGTTTGAGGTTCCCTCAATAAACCGTAGCTCACCAGTGCCGGCAGCCCTCATGCAGCCCCAGACCATGACACTCCCACCACCAATGATTGACTGTAGGCAAGACACACTTGTCTTTGTACTCCTCACCTGGTTGCTGCCACACACGCTTGACACCATCTGAACCAAATAAGTTGGTCTCATCAGATCACAGTTCCAGTAATCCATGTCCCTAGTCTGCTTGTCTTAAGCAAAACCATTTGCAGGCTTTCTTGATGCAGTATGCGGCATATGGTCTGAGCACTGACAGGCTGACCCCCCACCCCTTCAACCTCTGTATATTTCCCAAAGACAACCTCTGAATAGGAAGCTGAGCACGTGCACTCAACTTTGGTCGACCATGGCGAGACCATGTTCTGAGTGGAACCTGTCCTGTTAAACTGCTGTATGGTCTTGTCACCGTGCTGCAGCTCAGTTTCAGGGTCTTACAGCCCAGGCCATCTTTATGTAGAGCAACAATTCTTTTTTTCCGATGCTCAGAGTTCTTTGTCATGAGGTGCCATGTTGCACTTCGATCGAGAGAGATGACACCAAAATAACACACCTGCTCCCAAATTCACACTTGAGACCTTGTAACACTAACGAGTCACATGACATCGGGGAGGGAAAATGGCTAATTAGGCCTAATTTGGACAATTTTAACTTAGGGGTGTACTCACTTTAGTTGCCAGCTGTTTAGACAATTAATGGCTGTGTGTTGAGTTATTTTGGGGGGACAGCAAATTTACACAGTTATACAAGCTGTACACTCACTACTTTACATTGTAGCAAAGTGTCATTTCTTCAGTGTTGTCACATGAAAAGATATAATAAAATATTTACAAAAATGTGAGGGGTGTACTCACTTTTGTCAGATACTGTATATGTAGAACCTATAGAACAAAATACCATGAATCACTGCAATGTAATTCACAGCTATAGGAGGTAAGCTATGCAAATCCTTTATCATAATAAAAGTACTCAAATGGAACAAAAGTATGGAATATCACGGATCACCATCACACAGTATCAGAGGCAAATATTGTGTCTGATGGAAAAAACTGAGGCAAAGGGATCATGGTAGATCCATAACCTTCAGATATTTTGTCTGCTGAATGGGTGAGACAGTGATGTACAATGTAACTCCGTCAGTAGGCTCACTAAGACAATGAACTTCTATTACCAAGATACTACAAATACAAAAATACATGTTAAGAAAATGTTCGAGTTCAACAACACCTCTAACACTTATGACTTATAGAAAGTATAATATCTTCTAAGGGAAACATATTACTTATTTTAATGGAAACACATTACTTTAAATATTACTTCATTGTATTAAAAGGTTCGGAAAATATTTTAACATATATAAATCTAGACTATGAGAAATAAAAGGCAAGCATACAGGGCCAGATTCACAGAATAGATACGACGGCGTATCTCCTGATACGCCGTCGTATCTCTTGTCCTATCTATGCGACTGATTCATAGAATCAGTTCCACATAGATAGCCCTTAGATCCGACAGGTGTAATTGACTTACAGTCTTACACAGTCGGATCTTAGGATGCAATACTTCGGCCGCCGCTGGGTGGAGATCGCGTCGTTTTCCAGCGTCGGGTATGCAAATGAGCATTTACGGCGATCCACGAAGGTTTTCGCATTCGTTACGTCGTCGCAAGTCTTTTTTTCCTGTCGCAAAGTTAGTCATGCTTTAACATGGCTTAACTTTACACAGCCCATGTTAAAGTATGGCCGTCGTTCCCGCGTCGATTTTGAATTGTTTTTTTCCCGGCGTAAGTACGTTACGCACATCGCGATTCACAAACATGTCGGGCCGCCGTAATTTCGCGCAAAGCACGTCGGGAAAATTGCGAACTGAGCATGCGCAGAACATCCGGCGCGGGAGCGCGCCTAATTTAAATGGTACACGCCCCATTTGAATTGCGCTGGACGGGTTTACGTTACACCGCCGCAAGTTTACAGGTAAGTGCTTTGAGGATCAGGCACCAACGCTGAAAACTTGTGGCGGTGTAACGTGTGTCTTTTCTCTCAGTGAGCAGTCAGTCAGTGGTGGAGTAGGACGCTCCGGACCTTCCGCTTCGAGTCTGCTCTCACCCAGGGACCAGACAGCTAGCTAGTCAGCTACCAGCCAGGCAGGCAGGCTCCTTCAAACCTTGCTGCACAGCCAACTTGCAGCTCCAGGACCAGCGCCTTCCACCCCCTTGGACCCCTCTCCGCCGCAGGTAAGACCCTGTCTCTCAGGGCCATCTATTCCTCCCTGGAACCACGGATGGCCGTCCTAAGGACAGCCATCTCTCCAGCTTAATTACTGCGGTCCCCTCTCTTCTTTACCCCCCATCGTCTCCCACACTGCCACCTACAATTGGGGCATCCCCCCGCCACCCCATCGCCACCTCCGAGGCAATTTTCGATGCTCTTTCGCATCCGCGCCAGCCTAGCTCAGATTCGCGGCCGCCGTGCTTAGGAAAGACCGCGGCTTCAGCCGCGGCCTAGCGGCGCGCCGCAGACGCCCTGACACAGGCAAACGAATTTTCTAAATTCACCCAAAACTGCCCTGAAACACCCCCCTATCCTTGGAGGATCCCATCCTCCCCCGGATTCAACAAATCTAACTTAATTAGCCAGCTTTTAGCCCCCTACCTTGAGGCCTGTGTCCTGATCAGCGGCCATCTTGGTACACCCCAGCAATAGTGACATTTCTCCCCCCCCCCCCCCCCCTCAAAAACCAACAACACTTGATCCAGGGTTTATCCGATCGCCTTTCAGGGATCAGGAAGGAATTTTTTTCCCCGCCGCAGCATATTGGCTCAGCTCGGCCAGGGTTTTTTTGCCTTCCTCTGGACCAAGCCGGGGGAGAGGATTCAGAGAATCTTCCCTCCGTCACCACTCCACACCTGCGCCCCCTCCGGTGACTGGCGACTATGGCTAATCGACGATACGCTGCAGAAACCATTCGGGGTCTGAGACGTTTCGCCACATCGTTACCAGCCGTCACCATAAAGGCCTTAAAAATAGAGCATCTTTTAAGAATCGATCGACGATCGATCATCAAAAATTTCAACCATTTACCCCAGGTTAAGCACATTTCATGTGCTTTGATCAACACAAGATCGGCAGTAAAACACCGATCAGAAGTCCATGATTTCATACTACAACACGATCTAGACTGCCTCTTTATTACAGAAAGCTGGCTCTCAGACGACTGCAACACCATTCTCGGAGAACTGGTGCCAGAAAACTATTGAATTATAACGGAAAATAGAATAGGGCAAAGAGGAGGAGGTCTAGCGGTGATCCATAAGACTCATCTTGCGATCACTAAACCGGTCCTTAAAAATCCTCTTCCATTCATGGAAACCCTTACTCTTCAACTTCAAACAAACCCCCAGGAGACTGTTCACATTCTTCTCTGCTATAGGCCACCCGGGCCAAAATCGCAGCTTCTGCCTTCATTAACGGAGTTTTTTTCCACTTATACCCTTAACAGCAAACGCCTCTTGCTGCTCGGAGATTTCAATCTCTGGGCCAACTCCTCACAAGACCCCATTGCTGATGCCTGTATTGACCACCTGGAAGGGTTAGAGCTACAGCAACTTATATGTGGGCCTACTCATGCTTCAGGACACACGCTCGACTTAATTTTCAGACAAAATCTGAAGATAAGCATTTTGGAAAATGAACCATTGCCATGGACAGACCACCATGCAATTAAATTCATAATTCCCAAAATTCCCCCACAGATAAAAGCACCCAAGCCGGTGACCACACACTGGACTAGATCACAGAAGAAGCTCCATTCGGAACTCTTCAAATCTACCTTGGGAGTTAAAATCAAAACAATCCATCCACTTCAAACAGCTTCAGATACACTGGATGCCTTAAATGCAGCCCTACTAGAGTCAGCCGACTTAGTAGCACCGAAACGCAAAGCCCGCACCCAGGAAAAAAAGTCCGGCTGGTTCAACAACCAGCTGTCACTACTGAGGCAAGAGCGCAGAAGGGCGGAAGCCGCCTGGAAAAGAAGCGCTTCAGAGGAAAACCTCATCACCTACAAGATAATAACAAGAAAATATCATAAAGAAATCTTCAAAACCAAGAAACAACATTTTTCTATGGCGATCAACAATGCCCTAAACCGCCCCCGTGAACTTTTCAAGATGGTCACTCAGACCATGAATCCAGGATGCCTTGAAGCCCCCAATTCAGACACCCAAGAGTTTTGTGATGAATTATCGGATTTCTTTATCAATAAAATTGAGGGAATCCGGGAAAGCATTCTGCAAAACAATACCCCCCTCAGCCCACCACACAACACCGAGAGAAAACTTCTACAGGCAACAAAGTTCACTCTGAAACCCATCTCCATCGATGCTACAAAAAATATCATCGGCACTCTGCGAAACAGCACTGCGCCCAATGATATTATCCCAACTAAACTGCTGAAGGAATGTGCTGACATCCTGGCACCACCTATCACGCAGCTTATAAACCAGTCATTTAAGGAAGGCATAGTGCCCTCCCTGCTGAAAGAGGGCACAATCCAGCCCATCTTGAAAAAACCAACCCTCGACCCCAAGGACCCAACTCACCGTCGCCCCATAACAGGCCTAAATGTCTTCTCCAAGGTACTGGAAAAAACAGTGGTACAACAGCTGCAACAGCATCTAGATACCCATAATCTACTGGATCCCTTACAATCAGGCTTCCGTCCCGGACACGGGACAGAAACAGCTTTACTCAAAATATGGGACGACGCCCTTGAGGCCGCAGACGAAGGAGAATCTTGTCTCCTGGTTCTGCTGGACCTAAGCGCAGCCTTCGACACAGTAGACCACAAACTGTTACTGAGGCGTCTGGCTGAGGTAGCCAGAGTCGCAGAAGGTGACATACCATGGTTTTCCTCCTTCTTGGAAAACCGTTCACAAACAGTTAAACTGGGATCTTTCGTATCCGAGAGGCGCACGGTGTCATGCGGAGTCCCCCAAGGATCCCCCCTGTCACCGGTGCTTTTCAATATCTATCTCCGTCCTCTCTTTGATATTATCAGTAGCCAAAAACTACTCTATCACTCTTATGCAGACGATACGCAACTGTATTTTCGCATCTGCAACAAAAAGGATCATCATTCCAGTTTAGAGAAATGTCTCTCTTTGATAGAAAACTGGATGTCTAAGAGTTATCTTAAACTCAACAATTCCAAAACAGAACTTCTCCTGTTTCAGGCCAGTCGCAAGAGTCAACTGGCAACAACCTGGACACCCCCGCCCATTCTGGGCCAAATCATCACCCCTAGCTCCAAAGTCAAAAGTCTTGGGGTCATTTTTGATACCTACATGACAATGGACGCACAAATAGGGTCAGTAGTCAGCAGTTCTCACCATCTACTGCGCCTACTACGCAGACTTATTCCATTTATCCCTAAGGAAGACGTAGCAGTCGTGGTGGGAACAATTGTGAACTCCAGATTGGATTACGCAAATGCCCTCTACCTCAGACTCCCAAAGTACCAAATCTCTCGTCTGCAAGTCGTTCAGAATACAGCCGCCAGACTTGTGACTGGGAAAAAAACATGGGAATCAATCTCACCTTCACTGAGAACCCTTCACTGGCTGCCAGTAAAGGACAGAATTGCTTTTAAAGCACTCTGTCTGACACATAAGTGCATCCATGGGAAGGCTCCGCAATATCTTTGCGACAAGATAGAACCCCATAATTCCACTCGCCTTCTGCGATCTACGGGCCAAAACCTGATCAAGGCACCCAAAGCCAGATACAAATCCAAAGGAGAAAGAAGGTTTGCATTCCAGGGTCCAAGACTATGGAACGCTTTACCAACCAGCATTCGGTTGGAGGAAAACCACCTGGCCTTCAGAAGACAGATTAAAACTCTGCTCTTTTGATGTCAAGAGACAGGAACCATCAAGCGCCCAGAAGCGATTCAGTTCGCATGTGCCGCGCTATATAAGTTTTTCATTCATTCATTCATTCAGCGTAAACACGATACGTTACGCCGCCGTAGTTTTTGGTCCACAGTACTTGTATAAAGGACATTTGCCTGAACAAGGTATTAAAAATAAACAAGAAGTGAAATTACATTTATAATTAAAGTGCCAGTTAGGCCCCTTTTCACACTGCCGCGACTGTGATTTTCAGGGATTTTTCTGTGTAAACTTGAGGTCTATAAACCTCAACCCGCTTGAAAGTTGGACCAAAGTAGTACAGGGACTACTTAGAGTCGCACAGATATGAATGGTTATCATTGGGAATCATGGGGTATGGCTGGTCATGCGACTCCGATGTCCAAAGTAGCACAAGTGTGAAAGGGGCCTTCAGTTTCTGGGTAGTTAATTTTCTACCTCCATTTAATGGATTAGATCTTGACAATTTAAATAGCAGAGGCATGATTGAGTAAGGAAGTTAAAGAGAATGTATAGTGGTTTTGAATGCAATTTCTGTCTTCATTGTTAGGGTCAAGACTACAAATTACAGGACTATTAAAACACTGCATTGTTAAAGTGCAACTTCATCCAAAAGTTGTAAAGTCTACCTCCCCCTCTTAAAATTTTGGCATGTCTTTTTGGGGGGGAAGGGGGGGGGGAGTGGGTAACTGTTTATGACAGTTCAGCCCCCAGTCTTCTAGGACACGTCACAGGAAGCTTCAGGACCATTCACAAAGTGCAGCTTGAGCATGCGCAGTCGGAAGCCGGCTTTGGAAGCTGCAAGCAATCGCAGCTGGCTTTCGAAACATGCCAGCGTCTGGAACCGAAGACTGCTGAAGAGGACAGTGCTCGAAACCCTGGACTGGTATGTGCCCCATTATTAAAAGTCAGCAGCTACAGTAGCTGTTGACTTTTAGTTTTCAGCGTGACAATCCTCTATAAAGCGGGAATAAACCCATCCATAAAACAGTTTCATTTCTCGCATGTGCCAGAGATGTAACACTATCAAACCAGCCAATGGCTGGTGTCATAACTGATCACATGTGCAGCATTACAGCAGTTGTAGATTAAACAGAGGCAAAGATGGCAGCTTCCTTGGCTGAAAACAATAGGGGGGGGGGGGGGGTTTACTTACACTTTAATATTGATTTCTGCTTTTCAGCTAGGGGGTGGAGGTGTGGGCAGTTTTCTTTTTATGTTTTTCAGACGATCAGTCTATATTTTTTGAGAAAAAAGCCTATGAAATTCAATAGGCTATAAATGGGTTTCCAGCAGACCAATTGCATGTTAAATAAAGAAGTATCTGCTGTGCGGTCTCTTTCACCAACACGTTACTTACTGGAAATATTTAGTCATGAATATTCCCCCCCCCCCCATTTACAGTTATAAAGTAAATAGTTGATCTCTTCACACATTCGATTAACAAAGTCCAGGGTGCACACGGCAAGGTATATTCAGAAAAAAAAATTAACGTCAGGGTACTCACAATGGTGTCGCTAGGGGGGTGTGGACTGCACCGGGTGACACTTGCCAGAGGGGTGACACCAGGGCCAGTGCTACCATAAGTATGCACTGCGCGCCTGTGTGGGCTGAGAGGAGGTAGGAGCCGTGGCACTTTTTATCTCCCATCGGAAATGCAGGCGGCCCGTGCCCTATCTCTGCTCTGCCTCGCAGTAATTACCAAGGGCAGATAGCGGGACTCTGCCTGACTTGTCGCCAGGAGAGTCATCTTTCTCGGGAGTCGAGCTGCAAGTGCTCAGTGTCCAGTCCTGTCCTTTTTCCCAGCCCCTCTTTCGCTCCACCAGCTGTCCAATGCCACACCTATCCGATTTGTGTCCTCCCAACCCTCTGCATACAATGCCTGCAATGAGCTGTGATCAGGGTTTTGTGAGCAGCTGGGCAGGAGATATGAAACAATGGCTGCTATATCTGCATAAGCCACCTAAAGGTGAGAGGAGGGAGGTATAATTGGTAAGTGAAACTTTTGCACACAGAACAAAATCCCTATCTTCCCCCACAACCTTTTGCCCTGTCCCCCCACTTCTGCCTCCATCTCTCCATTCTCTCTCCCCTTCTCATTTCCTCCACTCTTTCCTCTTTAGCTCCACCCTCTCTCTCATTCCCCCCCCCTCTTTCTCTCCCCCCATCTCCCCCCTTTCTCTCTCCCCCTCCCTGTTTCTCCACCCACTTTATCGTTGTCTCCTCCTCCCAACTCTTTCCCCCCCTCTCTCTCCCCGTATATCGCTTCTTGTTATATACAGACCAGAGTATATAATGTACAGTATGGTGTCATGGTACAGATTTTGACATAATAGATATGCATTAAATCTTTGGACGTTATGATTCCTGGTGTGCTGGCGAGTATATATATATATGGTACAGATTGGTCTGTATATAATGTACAGTCTGTACCCTGACACTATACTGAACATCATATAAAGACCAGTGTATATATAACATACAGCATGGTGTCGGGGGGTGACAACCCTAGTGATGCCACTGTCACAATGTGATAAAGTGGAGCACTGA
The DNA here is from genome assembly GCF_905171775.1 of Rana temporaria. NCBI lineage: Eukaryota > Metazoa > Chordata > Amphibia > Anura > Ranidae > Rana > Rana temporaria. The sequence goes on along the minus strand of NC_053491.1, from coordinate 63,986,115 downwards.
CCCACCGAAACATCAGTGAATAAAGCCTTGGATTATTTATGCACTTGGATCTGTAGGAAATTTGCACTAAAACAAACCTATGCTTTGTCTATTCAAGGCAGCTCCCAACGCTGCTCCATTCATTGCCAGAACCCAAGAATACAAGAGGTATGAAGGATCATACGGCTTTCTGGGCAGTGCAATCACATGGAGAGCCCAAATGCTGGGGAAGTTACAATGTAGGAAATTCATACATACAAAACTTACAAAGGGCTTTCCTTTTAACGCCTGGAGGCTGAACAGAGCGGTGAGGAGCAAATGTAAAAAAAATGCTTCTGTGTATATATAAATAAATAATTTAAAATAACTTGCACAAATAAAAACAATTAGAGCAGAAAAACATTTTACTTGTAAGCATGCAAGGACTGTAGTTTGCAATATCTTCCAGAACCAAATGTACTTTAACATACATAACTGCTTTAAATAACCACTAGCTGACCAGCCACCGTCAGTCTACGGCGACAGTTCGGCTCTCCCGCAAATCGCTGTAGCTGTACGTCGGCCCTCTACACAGATAACTTCTTGATAGCCCCCTAGTGTTAACCCCTTCCCTACCAGTGACATTCACACAGTAATCAGTGCATTTTTATAGCTCTGATCGCTATATGAATGTCAATGGTCCCAAAATGTGCCAAAAGTGTCTCCGATCTGTCTGCCACAATCCCGATAAAAATTGCTGATCGCCGCCATTACAAGTAAAAAATAAAAATATATAAAAATCGCATAAAACTTTCCCATAAATTGTACAACTTTTGCGCAAACCAATCAATATACGCTTATTGTGATTTTTTTTGGCAAAACCAATTAGAAAACAGACAAGTAGAACACTTCAAAAATGTATAACAAGCAGAATTTAACCCTGTATAGGGTCTATGGCTACAGGCAAAAAGGGTAAAGGAAGGACTAGACTCCTGTCAAACCTCTGCCTTTAATCTTCTGACACTACAATCCCAGTAAATTCAAACTCATGTGAAACAAACACGATAGAGTCCTTATCCCTATTCTCTAACAAGTAGAGTCCTTGGTTAGTATATGAGGGGGGAGACAGGCCACAGTCCCAACAGAGGGATATGCTAAACAGGAGCAATTTGGGACTTTAAAATGAGGCAGTAACCTGGTAAGGTCAGGTGTCTCTATCCCTATCTAAATGATTGAGGAAAATAGCAGTGGGACTTTAAAATTAAGCACATAGGTATATAAAGATAAATTTGTTTTTTAATAAAAGCAATATTCTGATAATATAATAGCGATCATAATGCATGATGGAATCAGTACAGTAGATATACTAATACAAATTCAGACATGTTAATTAAAAACAAACCATCACATAAAAATGTATTAGACAGTTGATAGCTCATGTTGCATATATGAGAGGTATAACGAATAGAAACACAGCATTGAACAGCTCAATCCATGAAACGCGTAGAGATGTTCAATACCATGTTTCTATTCGTTATACCTTTCATATTAGCATCATAAGAGATCAACTGTCTAATACCTTTTATGTGATGATTTGTTTTTAATTAACATGTCGGAATCTGTATATCTACTGTATTGATTCCATCGTGCATTATGATCGCTATTATATTATTATCAGAATATTGTTTTTTTTAATACTGTTATTAATAAACAAATTTATCTTTATATACCCATGTGCTTCATTTTAAAGTTCCATCACCATTTTCCTCATTCGTTGTTTATATTTCATGTCTGAAATTTACAACCACTTCAAGTTTTAAAATTAAAAAGTACACATATTTTTGTCCTGTGTAGAATACTAATTTAAAGTGATTATATGGAGAGCATCTTTAATACTGCAACTCAGATGCACCCACCCAACGTCAGCTTCAGTCTGACATAGATCAATCAATATACTGTTGATACATCAAAAGTCATCACCTACTTTTGCCACAAAATAGTCCCACATGCTTAGTTCTGGAGGAATGAACTTCTCCTTGTATGTTGGTCTCTCAGCAGGAACTGGGGGTGGAACAACCACATCTTTAACTGGTCTACCAGGCACCAGCATCCTCATGTTAAAGCGACGACGATGCTTATCTATTTCTTCTGATAAAACAGGTATAGCTGTCAGGAGAGAGCAGAAAACTCACTGGACTTATAATGAAGCAGCTACACATTCCCAATAACTCTGCATGCACAATTAAACATCCACTTAAAGAAAAATATAGATCTGAAAGCCTAGATGTAGAAAAACACAGTGATTAAGTGAGATTTTATTCAGTTGATTTACCATGCATTATTTTCAAAGTGCTCTTTCACAGATCGGTAAGTGATTGAAGGAAGGAATACAGTTCAGACTCTGAGCACAGCAATCATCAACACTGGTTTCTCACCACACAGTTGAGACTCTTGTCCCATATCAATAACAGAAGCATTGCCTTTAATGTTTAGCATAGCAGTGTCTGATGTGGGTTGTTCTTCATTTGGAAAAGTGAGAGCACACTGGGTTTTTTGTTGCTCCCTACCTGGATGAGATACATTAAGTATATATATATGAACAAATCTTCAATGACTGGCTGTACCATATTGTTTTGTACTCATGATGCATATAGTCAAAATGTTATAAGTAAAGAGACGAAAACCCAACTACAAGTTCATCACTAAGACAGCCAGCATAAACAGACACGTCACTTAAATAATTGGAAAGCAAAGTACCTGGAATGCTCTCTGGTGGTTTTCTTGGTTTTACAACAAGCTTGACTCCACCTCCAAAAACAGCTGCCCACATTCGGCCATTGAGAGGATGGGCAGCCAATCGAAACAATTCTGTGCTAGAGTCAGTAGCGAGGGCATGTATCAACAAGCTCACATAGACTGCAACAACAGCTTCACACAACATGACATTGAGCTTGGGCTGGTCTTCATCCTGAGCTGTGTTTAGTAGGTTTATAAGGGAACTAACACCTGGGGGTAAAAATAAATAAATAAATTAATTAATTAGTATAGAAGAGACAAAATGAGATGGTAAAAATTTTATTGGAAAAACAGACCCTTTTTTTGGCAAAATGAATAGGTGAGAAATCAAACAAGTCCTTTTCATTCAGAGCCAACTCACACTAGAAAGTGGTGCATTCCCTTGTGCGTTAATGGAACCCTAAACTCATTTTGTAAACCCTCATGGTACCACAGTACCATGCGATTTGTTGCAATGCAATCTTCAAAAGTAGCACCTGCAATCAATGGGCTGTCAAAATTGGAACATGCGCATTCTAGTGTGAACCGATGTTCTATCGATATGTGCCCATGCAGAACAGAATGGCACAATGTCACTCCCGATCAGCTGGAGTGACATCACCATAGCGCATGCGCACATCATAGGAGGCATTTTTCGCATTTGAGATACCATTTCTCTGGCACAATTTAATGCTATACAAACAGCGCATTTGTCATATTGTGCCTCTCTGTTGTGCCGCGAGTTTACAGTAAGGCACAATCTGACATCTACGGTGTTCCTCCGCTCTTTGCATAGCTTTCAATTGTGCCCATGAAATGGTATCTCCCCAATTGTACCCGTATAATAATATCTCCCCAGGAGAGAGCGGGGGACCAGTGACGGCGCGCCGCGCTATTCGCACATGCGCAGTAGGGAACCGGGAAGTGAAGCCGCAACACTTCACTTCCCGATTCCCTCACCAAGGACAGGTGCAGCCGAGGGACGAACGATTGCTCAGCCTCGACTGCCGACATTGCGGGCGCGCTGGACAGGTAAGTGTCCATATTTTAGAAGTTGTCAGCTGCTGTATTTGTAGCTGCCGGCTTGTAAAAACAAATTTTGGTGAAATCTCCTTGGAGAGGATCTGCAAAGAGGAGTGGGACCTGAGATGTGTGCAAACCTGGTGGCTGTAACGGAACGCCCCACACTCCGATTGAGTGCTTCCGTCATATACCGCTCCCCATCAGTCTGGATATAGATATCAGATATTCCAGCTGCCCTCAACACACAACGAGACGAGACTTGTTTGTGTGCTGAACATGGAGTGTTTAAAAGAACCAAGAATGCAGCCGTATATACAGTTTAAAGAGGTAACCAGAACATAAATTAACATGAGCTAATTAACTAATCATTTACCCAGACAAGGTGACTCCGAGATATGACCTTTCAAGGTAGACATCCCGGCTCCTCTCACCTGCTATACAATACACATTATCATATGTGTAAACACAGGACATCTTTACACAATAGCCGGGTCAATTAGCACAGAGAACAGAGAGATGGCTGGAGGTAATGGCATTCGCATCTAGCAGTATGAAAGAGTCACTCTTACAATTAACCCGTTGAGTTCAGAATCAACAACTAGTAAAATAGTTCTACAGATATCCTGGAATATCGTGGATAATGAATATATAGTAATCCCATCTCAGGTAGTCCAAGATATCATTTCTCAGTCATCCTATGCCCCTATTGGTCATTGGATGATTTTAGACACAAGGTGGTTCGGGGATGTCCCGGGTGAGTCTGTCACAGTGGCCAACTACAAGAAACATCTGACCTCTGTGATTGCCAACAAGCGCTTTGCCACCAAGTACTAAGTCATATTTTGAAAAGGGGTCAAATACTTATTTTACTCATTAAAGTGCAAATCAATGCGTTTTTCCGTTTTTTTTTCTGTTTCTCACTGTTAAAATAAACCTACCATTAAAATTATAGACTGATCATTTCTTTATCAGTGGGCAAATGTACAAAATCAGATTTTCCCCTCACTGTAATATACACAAGACAAATGACTATTATTGTGCGGTTTTTGAAATTTTTAATAATAATAATTGATATTGCTAAATAAGTAGTGTTAATGTCAGAAATTTTGAGTTGCCCTGTGTTCTGTGCACACTTTGGGCCTGATTTACTAAGCTATGTGCGCTGCGCTGGTTCATGCATTAATTAGTACTCCGGGTGGAGGCTTAATCAGGCGCATGAACCAGCGTAGCAGCCGGCGCATTGAAACTAATATGTAAAGCCGCGCCGAACTCCCTATAGAAGTCTATGGGAGAAATCAAAAGTGTTCATTTTAAAGGCTAATCTGCAAGTTTAGTCCTAAAAAGTGTTTGGGGACCTCAGTCCTGCCCCAGGGAACATGTATCAATGCTTTTTTTATTTTTTAAAACGGCCGTTTTTTCGGGAGCAGTGAAATTAATAATTCTTAAAGTGAAACAATAAAAGTGAAATATTCCTTTAAATTTCGTACCTAGGGGGGGTGTAATGTCAGCATGTGAAATAGCGCATTTTTCCCGCACTTAGAACTCCCCCTGCACAAAGTGACATTCTGAAGGAAAAAAGTCATTTAAAATTTCACACGCGGCTATAATGAATTGTCGGCTCTGACAATTCTAAAGGGATTCATTCATAAAACAAACAAAAAAATGTGTAGGGGTTCCCCCAAATTAAATTACCAGGCCCTTCAGGTCTGGAATGGATATTAAGGGGAACCCCGCCGTAAAAACCAAAAAAAAAAAAGACGTGCGGTTCCCGGCAAATATCCATTCCAGACCCTTCAGGTCTGGTGTGGATTTTAAGGGGAACTCCACCCCAAATTGAAAAAAAAAATGGCGTGGAGTCCCCCTAAAAATCCACACCAGACCCTTATCCGAGCACGTTGACCTGGCCGGCCGCAGAAAAGAGGGGGGGACAGAGTGCGGCCCCCCCCCTCTCCTGAACCGCACCAGGCCACATGCCCTCAACATGGGGAGGATGTCCCCATGTTGATGGGGACAAGGGTCTCATCCCCACAACCCTTGCCCGGTGGTTGTGGGGGTATGCGGGCGGGAGGTTTATCAGAATCTGGAAGACCCCTTTAACAAAGGGGACCCCCAGATCCTGACCCCCCCCCTGTGTGAAATGGTAGAGGTACAATGTACCCCATTACCATTTCACCCCAAAAAAAATGTCAAAGTGATAAAAATGACAGTAGCCGGTTTTTGACAAATCTTTTAATAAAATCTTCTTTTCTTCTTTCCTTCGGGGTTCTTCCGCTGCTTCTTTCTTCTCGTCCACATCTTGCCCGACGTCTTCTTCTATCTTCTCCGTCCGTCCTTCCGCCTTCTGGTCCCGCATCTTGCCCGTTGTCTTCTCCGTCCGCCTCCTCGTCCGCATCTTGGGTCTTCTGCGGTCTTCTTCTCGGTCCGCCGCCTTCTCGTCCCCTGCGTTTGAATTGTAATTGGCCGCCGTTTTCCCGCTCCTGGGACCCGCCCCCCTCTGCCGCCACAAGTAAACTCCTTAGAAGGTCATGTGCGTCAGAGGGGGGCGGGGTCGCAGAGCGTCACACAGCGGGGGAATTCAATTTCAATCGCGCCGCCCGGAGAAGAAGTTCACGCCGTGTCACACTCATGTGACCCCGCCCCCCTCTGACGCCACAAGTAAACTCCTTAGAAGGTCATGTGCGTCAGAGGGGGGCGGGGTCACATGAGTGTGACACGGCGGGAACTTCTTCTCCGGGCGGCGCGATTGAAATTGAATTCCCCCGCTGTGTGACGCTCTGCTACCCCGCCCCCCTCTGACGCACATGACCTTCTAAGGAGTTTACTATGTGTGGCGTCAGAGGGGGGCGGGTCCCAGGAGCGGGAAAACGGCGGCCAATTACAATTCAAACGCAGGGGACGAGAAGGCGGCGGACCGAGAAGAAGACCGCAGAAGACCCAAGATGCGGACGAGGAGGCGGACGGAGAAGACAACGGGCAAGATGCGGGACCAGAAGGCGGAAGGACGGACGGAGAAGATAGAAGAAGACGTCGGGCAAGATGTGGACGAGAAGAAAGAAGCAGCGGAAGAACCCCGAAGGAAAGAAGAAAAGAAGATTTTATTAAAAGATTTGTCAAAAACCGGCTACTGTCATTTTTATCACTTTGACATTTTTTTTGGGGTGAAATGGTAGAGGTACAATGTACCTCATTACCATTTCACACAGGGGGGGGGTCAGGATCTGGGGGTCCCCTTTGTTAAAGGGGTCTTCCAGATTCTGATAAACCTCCCGCCCGCATACCCCCACAACCACCGGGCAAGGGTTGTGGGGATGAGACCCTTGTCCCCATCAACATGGGGACATCCTCCCCATGTTGAGGGCATGTGGCCTGGTGCGGTTCAGGAGAGGGGGGGGGCCGCACTCTGTCCCCCCCTCTTTTCTGCGGCCGGCCAGGTCAACGTGCTCGGATAAGGGTCTGGTGTGGATTTTTAGGGGGACTCCACGCCATTTTTTTTTTCAATTTGGGGTGGAGTTCCCCTTAAAATCCACACCAGACCTGAAGGGTCTGGAATGGATATTTGCCGGGAACCGCACGTCTTTTTTTTTTGGGGTTTTTACGGCGGGGTTCCCCTTAATATCCATTCCAGACCTGAAGGGCCTGGTAATTAAATTTGGAGGGACCCCCTTTTTTTTTTTTTTTTTTTAATGAGCAATGACTCTATTCTTTATAGCCATGAGTACTTTAACCACTTGCCCACCGGGTTAATTCTGGCACTTCTCTCCTTCATGTGAAAATCACAATTTTTTGGCTAGAAAATTAATCAGAACCCCCAAACATTATATATTTTTTTTTAGCAGACATCCTAGGGAATAAAATGGCAGTCATTGCAATACTTTTTGTCACACCGTATTTGCGCAGCGGTCTTACAAGCGCACTTTTTTTGGATAAAAATCACTTTTTTGAATTAAAAAATAAGACAACAATACATTTTGCCCAATTTTTTTCTATATTGTGAAAGATAATGTTACGCCGAGTAAAATGATACCCAACATGTCACGCTTAAAAATTGCGCCCGCTCGTGGCATGGCGTCAAACTTTTACCCTTTAAAAAACTCGATAGGCGACGTTTAAAAAATTCTACAGGTTGCATTTTTTGAGTTGCAGAGTAGGTCTAGGGCTAGAATTATTGCTCTCACTCTAACGATCGCGGCGATACCTCACTTGTGTGGTTTGAATACTGTTTTCATATGCGGGCGCTACTCGCGTATGCGTTTGCTTCTGTGCGCGAGCTCGTCGCGACGGGGCGCTTTAAAAATTTTTTTGGGGGTTTTCTTATTTATTTTTATTTAGTTTTATAATGTTTTACACTGAAATAAAAAAATAAAAAAAAAATGATCAGTTTTCTTCCTATTACAAGGAATGTAAACATCCCTTGTAATAGGACTAGTGTGTGACAGGTCCTCTTTATGGAGAGAGGCGGGGTCAATAAGGCTGGAAAGCATGGTATTGCAAAAAAAAAAAAAAGATCTCATGCTTTCAGCTGCAATCATGTTCGTTCACCACAGTGGTGTAGTGTATAGCACTTTGACCTAGCAGCAAAAGAGTCGTTGGTTCGAATCCCGCCCGTGACAGCATCTGCATGGAGTTTGCATGTTCTCCCTGTGCCTGCGTGGGTTTCCTCCCACAATATAAAAACACGCTGTAAATCGGTTCCGGTCTAAATAAGCCCTAATATGCAGTAGTATATTAAGGTTTGGTTCTGCCCAAGGCCTGACTACATATCTGCACCTCCTAATAGAAAAATGACCCACCCCTTCCTGTCAAGGTCACACCCTGTTTTTGTATAACCCCGCCCAGTCATTTTCAGGGGACCCACACACTAGTTCTGGGGGGGCACTGGATTCCCTTAACCACTTCCATACCAGGCACTTACGCACCTTCCCGCCCAAGCCAATTTTCAGCTTTCAACACTGTCGCACTTTGAATGGCAATTGCGCGGTCATACAACACTGTACCCAAACAAAATTGGCGTCCTTTTTTCCCCACAAATAGAGCTTTCTTTTGTTGTTATTTGATCACCTCTGCGTTTTTTTTTTGCGCAACAACTAAAAAAAGACTGCAAATTTTGAAACAAAAAAACCTTTCTTTTTTTAGGTTAATTTTTTTGTAAATAAGTTTTTCTCTTTCAATTACGGGCACTGATATGGCGGCACTGATGGGCCCCGATGAGATGGCACTGATGGACATCGATGAGGTAGTACTGACGGCACAGATGAGGTGGCATTGATTGGCGGCGCTGCTATGCGGCACTGATGGGCACTCATAGGCGGCACTGATGGGCACTCATGGGCGGCACAGATGGGCGGCACTTATGGGTGGCACTGATGGATACTTATGGGCGGCACTTATGGGTGGCACTGATGGATACTTATGGGTGGCACAGGTGGGCACTGTGCATGGATGGGCACTGTGGGGTGGCACTGATTTTCCCAGTCAGTGCCCATTTGTGGGCACTGATTGGCATCTTTTTTCTTATTTTTTAATGCTTTTTGTTTTTTTGTTCTATATTTTTTTTGTTTTTGCACACCCTGGTGGTCCAGGGTGGGCATCCCTGGTAGTCCAGTGTGGTGATCCGAGGGGGGGCTGCGCTGATAAACAATCAGCGCGAACGCCCCCTGTCAGGAGAGCCGCCGATCGGCTCTCCTATACTCGCGTCTGTAAGACGCGAGTGAGGAAGAGCCATCGATGGCTCTTCCTGTTTACATCGTGATCAGCCGTGATTGGACACGGCTGATCACGTGGTAAAGAGTCTCCGTCTCCGTGAGAGACTCTTTACCGAGATCGGAGATGCAGGGTGTCAGACTGACACCCCGCATCACCGATCGCCGCGCTGCGTGCCCCCACAGGCGCGTGCGGCATGAAATCCTGCAGGACGTCCTGTCAGGATTGTGTAACCACTTCCCGGACGTAAATCGGCCATAGGCTGGGCGGGAAGTGGTTAATTTGCATAGTTTTTCTCTCACTTCCTGTTTGGCTATGGGGCAGGAAGTGAAGGCAAATCTCCCCAATTGGACACAGATAATACAAAATAAACTGACAGGGCCTATAACCCTCCCTCACTCTATCCAAAATGAAAGAAAATAAAACTTGTTGATTATAGTTCTTGTCAGGGGCGGACTGACCATTGAGTCACTCGGGCACTGCCCGAGGGCCCCATGCCACTAGGGGGCCCCATCCGGGTTGCCAGGCTCAGTAAAACCAGGGACAGTATGTAAAAATCTGTGTTTTTTTTAGATCTGTCCCTGATATGTCCGAAAATGACATGCTTTTAATGTGAATATCCCAAGATTTTAGCTGCCCGCCTCTGCACTACCTCCTGGCGTGGTGGTCATCTGTAAGCCCAGGGGCCCCATAATCTTCTATTGCCCGGGGGCCCCATGAGTTGTCAGTCCGCCCCTGGTTCTAGTTTAAGCACAAATTTCATAGAGTTTTATTGAGAGCCCTAAGAAAATATAACCATGCCAATAGGCCAGGATAGAGCGTTGCTAATATGTAGGAATGTGTGTGTTAGAGCACCCCACCCAATGTTAACTAAAAAATTATTAATTTGCAAATAAGTATTATCTGCTCATTTTTTTGGGGATGTCTGCACCCCTGATAGTGACAACATTTGTGAGGTGTCTTCACCCTTTCTAATTCATTCACTTCCTGTCACATAGCCAAACAGGAAGTGAGGGTAAAACCTTACTAATATATTTTCTTGGGGACACAGAGATCAATCTAAATAGTTTCCCATTATGTAAATTGCACTCTAGCATTTTGCTGTGTACACCCCAAATTATTAGGGATCTTGGACTTTGGGGTCCATTTACTAAAGGCAAATCCACTCCTACAAGTGCAAAGCAAGGAAGAAAACAAAACAACTTTGCTTCTACAGGATTGGATGTTAAAACCATCAGTGCTTCCTCTCTGATTTTCAGCAACTATGCTTGTACTGCAGAGTGGCTTTGCCTTTACTAAACCCCAAACTAAATAATCATTTGGGGCAGGGATCCTCAAACTACGGCCCTCCAGCTGTTGTAGAACTACACATCCCATGAGGCCTTGTAATGCACTGACATTCACAGACATGACTAGGCATGATGGGAATTGTAGTTCCTGAACAACTGGAGGGCCGTAGTTTGAAGACCCATGATTTGGGGTGTACACAGCAGTGCTGGAGTGCAATTTGCTTAATGGGGACACTAGTTAGATTGACCGGTGTCCCCAAGAAATGACACTGGTAGGGTTTTAACCTCACTTCCTGTTCAGCTGTGTGACAGGAAGTGAAGCCAATTTTAAGAAAAGGGACACAAAGCTCAACACAAAAATAAAAAAACACAAAGCAGGGGTTCTAACACTCACTTGGCTTCCCTCAAACACCCACAATTTGAATAGGATTGCCTTGCGCTAGATTTAAGCACAGTGCTGTAAATCAGCACGTCAAGCCTGTCCACCAATAGCAAACCCCCCCCCCACAGGCCATGTTTGCAGGTTTTCCTTCATCTTGCACATGTGCTTTAAAATAGTCTGGACAGCAATTCTTGATAAGAGAAATCCCCAAAACATGTCCTGTCGGGGGTACTTGAGGGCTGAGGACCACTGCAGAATAAATAAAATACTTACCAGTTTTTGTCTTTAAAGTCAGGGAGAATAAACATGGCAAACATTTCATGATTACACACCAGGAAAGAAGCTTAGACAAAAATCACACATAATTTGTTAGGCCCAAACCTAGTTCAGCTGCAGCTGTCAACATATGTAGCATGAAAAAGTAACAAAAGACAAACTTAACAATTTTAAAGTAATTTTTATTGGTCAACAAAACAAGAAAAGCAAAAAAAGACAAACAAACAAAAATACATTTCAAAATTCTAAATAACCATAGCTTTACACATTTTTCATAAAATAAGGCCACATAGACAAATACATCAAAGTGATCATCATTTAAAAATAAACCAAAACCATTGGCAAAAAGCAACAAACCACATTTGTGTTTAGCAACAGCATTTCTGCCTGCCTGCCTGCCTGCCTGCCTGCCTGCCTGCCTGCCTGCCTGCCTGCCTGCCAGCCTGCCAGCCTGCCCCTTCTGAGGGCAGCTGAGGACTGATCGATCCAAGCTTTTTATAACAGTGCTAGTAATGAAGCAATTGAAATCACATGACCAAATTGCAGTCTCTAGTTTGGGTGAGCTTGTAATTGGGCACACCTGCAATTAACCCAAACCACGCTCTATGAGCATCCAATGAGTGTTTTTCACCTTTTAAAAAGAAAGGATATTTTTTTTCTAAGTGTTTGAGCATGCTCAGTTCATCACACATGTAGGAACCAAGCTGCAATGGAATGAGAGCTTTTTTTTTTTGGTTTCCCCTGATCTGATGCTTTCCAGCCTGAAGGGGAGGTGTTAAAGACAGAAGTAAACACGCACATTTAATAATCTATTTGTGTGAAAAAAAAGGTTGCCAATTTTGTTTGGGAGCCACGTCGCACGACTGCGCAATTGTCAGTTAAAGCGACGCCGCGCCGAATCACAAAAACTTGCCCGGTCATTGACCAGAAATATGGTCCGGGCTCAAGTGGTTAAAAATTAACAAAACACAAAAGTGAGCCCAATTTTTGGGGATAATGTGAAAGATGATGTTACACTGAGTAAATAGATACCTTACATGTCACACTTTACTATTGGAAACACTCCTGCAATGGGGCCAAAATGAATTCCGTGAATATCCCCATAGGTGACCTTTTTCTTTTTTTTCCAGGTTACCAGTTTATAGTTACAAAGAAGGTCTAGTGGTAAAAGTATTGCTCTCGCTCTAACGCACGCGTCAATACCTCACATGTGTGGTTTGAACGATGTTTATATATGTGGGCGGGACTTGCGTAAGTCCCGCCCACATATGTAAAAATTATTTTTACTTTTTGCTATAATAAATATCCCCAAAAATATATATTCAAAAAACTAAAAAAACCCTCAGTTTAGGCCGATACGTATTCTACATCTTTTTGGTTCCAAAAAATCGCAAATAGCGTTTAGTGTTTGGTTTTTGCAAAAGTTATAGCGTCTACAAATTTTTTTTTGTTGTTGTTTTAACTAGTTATTGGGGCGATCAGCGATTTTTATCGGTACTGCGACATTATGGCAGACACATCGAACAGTTTTTTGGAACCATTGGCATTTTTCTAGCGATCAGTGCTGTAAAAAATGCATTGCTTACTCAAAAAATGCCACTGGCAGGGAAGGGGTTAACACTAGGTGCGAGGGAGGGGTTAAATATGTTCCCTGGGTGTGTTCTAACTGTAGGGGGGGGGGACTGACATGTGTAAATGACAGATCGCTGTTCATGAAGGGGAACTCCAGACCCCCGGAAAAAAAATAAGGTGGGTTCCCTCCAGGTGCATACCAGGCTCTTAGGCTTGGTCTGGAACATAAGGGGTTAAACCCGCGCAAAAAAAATAGCGTGGGGTCCCCCCCAAGATCCAAACCAAGCCATTATCCCAGGCACGCAGTCTGGTCAGACAGGAATGGGGGTGGGGACGAGCGAGCGCCCCCCTCCCTCCTGAGCCATACCAGACCACATGCCCTCAACATGGGGGAGTGTGTGCTGTGGGGGAGGGGGGCACTGCCCCCCCAACCCAAAGCACTCTTGTCCCCATGTCGATAGGGACAAGAGCCTCTTCCCGACAACCCTGGCCGTTGGTTGTCGGGGTATGCGGGCGGAGGGCTTATCAGAATCTGAGAGACCCCTTTAATAAAGGGGTCCCCAGATTCCGGCCCCCCACCCTATGTGAATGAGTATGGGGGTACATTGTACCCCTACCCATTCACCTGGGGAAAAAAATGGAAAAAAATAATACACCACACATGAATAAATTAATTTATTAGTCAGCCGGGGGTCTTCTGCCGGGGCCCCCCACCACCACCCCATTAGGCCCCGGGCTTCGCCATCTTCTGCCGGAACCCCCTTCACCAGTGAGGCTCCTGCCTTTGGGGGAGGGTCCCGGGCTACTACGACGGTTTCTGCGGGGGGGGGGTGCACGGGCACCCCACCCCCGTCTTCAGCGACGTAATTCACCGGGACCCCCTTCACCAGGGAGGCTCCTGCCTTTGGGGGAGGGTCCCGGGCTTCCACGACGGTTTCTGCGGGGGGGGTGCACTGGCACCCCACCCCCGTCTTCAGCGACGTAATTCACCGGGACCCCCTTCACCAGGGAGGCTCCTGCCTTTGGGGGAGGGTCCCGGGCTTCCACGACGGTTTCTGCGGGGGGGGTGCACTGGCACCCCACCCCCGTCTTCAGCGACGTAATTCACCGGGACCCCCTTCACCAGGGAGGCTCCTGCCTTTGGGGGAGGGTCCCGGGCTTCCACGACGGTTTCTGCGGGGGGGGTGCACTGGCACCCCACCCCCGTCTTCAGCGACGTAATTCACCGGGACCCCCTTCACCAGGGAGGCTCCTGCCTTTGGGGGAGGGTCCCGGGCTTCCACGACGGTTTCTGCGGGGGGGGTGCACTGGCACCCCACCCCCGTCTTCAGCGACGTAATTCACCGGGACCCCCTTCACCAGGGAGGCTCCTGCCTTTGGGGGAGGGTCCCGGGCTTCCACGACGGTTTCTGCGGGGGGGGGTGCACTGGCACCCCACCCCCGTCTTCAGCGACGTAATTCACCGGGACCCCCTTCACCAGGGAGGCTCCTGCCTTTGGGGGAGGGTCCCGGGCTTGTACGGTGTCTTCCGCCGGAGGGCGCCACTCTCCGGGCTTCTGCGATGCCTTCCGCTTCTGCCTGTCTCCTCCGCGGAGCACAGGGCTTGTCTCCGCTGTCTTCTCCCTTCTCTTCCATTCGATGTTGACACGACGAGGTCCGGCGCTGGAATGCCGTCTGAGCAGTGGGCATGGACTTATATAGGGCAATGCCACCATGTGACCTCAACCCATGTGACATCACATTCCCATCATGCCCAGGGAATGTGATGTCACATGGGTTGAGGTCACATGGTGGCATTGCCCTATATAAGTCCATGCCCGCCGCTGACACGGCATGTCAGCGCGGAACCTCGTCGTGTCAACATCCAATGGAAGAGAAGGGAGAGGACAGCGCAGACAAGCCCTGTGCTCCCGGAGGAGACAGGCAGAAGAAGGAAGAGAGAAGAAAGAAGACGGAAGAAAGCCCTGGCTCCGCGGGGGAGCCAGGCAGAAGAGGGAGCAGAGAAAAGACCTGGGAGTTGGCGCACCCCCGGCAGAAGACCAGGAAGACCGGAACCCTGGCGGAAGGCACCGGAAAGACCGGGGGATAGGCGCCATCCCCCGGCAGAAGACCCCGAAGTCCGGATGCCCCTCCCTAATGAAAAAGAGCTTAAATGGGGTGGGGGCATCCGGCGGAAGGCTCCGGAGAGGACCGAGGGATGGCGCCCTCCCCCGGCAGAAATCACCGAAGCCCAGGGTCCCGGCAGAAGATCGGGAGAGAAGAAACCCCCCCTTCTAAGAGAGCTAAAGAAGAAAGGGGGGGCTCCGGAGCTGATTAATAAAATATTTTATTGTGTGTGGTGTTTTATTTTACTTTACATTTCCCCCATGTGAATGGGTAGAGGTACGATGTACCCCATACTCATTCACATAGGGTGGGGGTCCGGCATCTGGGGGCCCCCTTATTAAAGGGAGCTCGCAGATTCCGATTAGCCCCGCCCGCATACCCCGACAACCAATGGCAAGGGTTGTCGGGAAGAGGCTCTTGTCCCTATCGACATGGGGGCAAGAGTGCTGTGGGGTGGGGGGGCAGTGCCCCCCTCCCCCACAGCACACACTCCCCCATGTTGAGGGCATGCGGTCTGGTACGGCTCAGGAGGGGGGGGGGGCGCTCGCTCGTCCCCGCCCCCATTCCTGTCCGGGCCAGACTGCATGCTTGGGATGAGGGCTTGGTTTGGATCTGGGGGGGACCCCCGCGCCGAATCGGCGCGGGTTTAACCCCTCACGTTCCGGACCAAGCCTAAGAGCCTAATGTAGCCCTGGAGGGGGACCCGCGCCGATTTCAAGTTTGAAATTTGGCGCGGAGTTCCCCTTCAGGGCTGAAAACAGCTCGGAGATTCCCGTGCGCCGCGTCACGCAGCGCATTCACGGGTACGCCGCTTGGTATTTACCAAGATTTTCACGGCGTACTGACAAGGCGCACGGGAATCCCTGACTTTTCTCTCTGCGCATGCCCAGTATGCAAATGAACCTCCCGAGGTTCAGGCGCACTGTGCAAGCGTACGGGGATCTGTTTTCAAAAAACACTTTCCCTTTCAATTCGGCCCGCCAAACACTTCAAAACACATGTCACTTCACTTCCCCTGCATCCCCCCACCTCCCCCCCTAATAAACTCCCGCCCAAACCCCCGCAATTTACAGTTTAATGTGCCGTGCGCCAGGTCTGTACTGGTGCACAATGCACCCTCTCCTGGGCGCACGGAGCACATTAGTAACTAGGGAAATACACTGCACTAGCAGCGTATTTCTTTAGTAAATGGCAAAACGGCTGCTACTCCTGCTTTTACTCCATGAGTCATGGAGTAAAGGCTTGGTAAATCAGCCCCTTTGTGTTATTTCAAGGAGAGAAATTACCCCTCCTTGTCCTTATCCCAGGACAACAAAATGTTTAGCCTGTATGTTGTGGATATGGGAGAGGAGGTGGATCTCAGTAGTTTAACAAAAGAAAACTGGCATTTTTCTGTACCGAGTACATTTTCCTATACTTGTGTATCTCTGCACACATACAATACAATACAATACATTATCGTTTTTTTTTTTTTTTATTCTGCCCTGACAAACCTTCTTGAGGGAAGTTGGTTGTGGACAGCCTGTGTGCAGCCTGTGTGCATTATATGTAAATACCTCTGTGACTAAATTACTTAAATTTGCTGTTCCTGCCTGCCAGAATTCATCTTTTTACTTTAGTTGTCAATCCTTTTAAAGTCACAATATAGTTGAATATACAAGTAAAATCTTTACATATTTCCTGAATTCCTCATTCATTACCTAAAAATAAAATAAATTGTTTTGAATGTATGTCCTCTTTAACCTCTTGACCACCGCCCCATGTCAAAAAGACGTCCTGTTTTGAAAGTTGAATATCTCGATAACGGCAGCAGCTGCTGCCACAACCGAGATATTCATCTTTTCAGGGGGCGGTGGTGTACACGATAACGGCGGTCTCCGTGGCGGATTCGCCGCGAGATCGCCGTTATCGGTGGCGGGAGAGGGGCCCCCCCCCCTCCCGCCGCTCTCCCGCGCCCTCCGCCGCTTACCGGAGCCGTCGGTAGCGGCGGAGGGGATCGGATGTGTCCGGCAGCTGAGCGGGGACGGGACTGAAGGAGAAATCTCCTTCACCCGTCCTCATAGCTCTGCTGGGCGGAAGTGACGTCAAAACGTCAGTCCCGCCCAGCGTCTTAAAGAAACATTTTTTTTTTTGTCATTTGAAAAAATGACATTTTTTTTTTTTTGCATTTAAGTCTAATTATGAGATCTGAGGTCTTTTTGACCCCAGATCTCATATTTAAGAGGACCTGTCATGCTTTTTTCTATTACAAGGGATGTTTACATTCCTTGTAATAGGAATAAAAGTGATCAATTTTTTTTTTTTTTTTTTTTCAGTGTAAAAAATAATAAAACTAAATAAAAATAAATAAGAAAACCCCAAAAAAATTTTTTAAAGCGCCCCGTCCCGACGAGCTCGCGCGCAGAAGCAAACGCATACGCGAGTAGCGCCCGCATATGAAAACGGTATTCAAACCACACAAGTGAGGTATCGCCGCGATCGTTAGAGTGAGAGCAATAATTCTAGCCCTAGACCTACTCTGCAACTCAAAAAATGCAACCTGTAGAATTTTTTAAACGTCGCCTATCGAGATTTTTAAGGGTAAAAGTTTGACGCCATGCCACGAGCGGGCGCAATTTTTAAGCGTGACATGTTGGGTATCATTTTACTCAGGGTAACATTATCTTTCACAATATATAAAAAAATTGGGCAAAATGTATTGTTGTCTTATTTTTTAATTCAAAAAAGTGATTTTTATCCAAAAAAAGTGCGCTTGTAAGACCGCTGCGCAAATACGGTGTGACAAAAAGTATTGCAATGACTGCCATTTTATTCCCTAGGATGTCTGCTAAAAAAAAATATATAATGTTTGGGGGTTCTGATTAATTTTCTAGCAAAAAAATTGTGATTTTCACATGAAGGAGAGAAGTGCCAGAATTTACCTGGTGGGCAAGTGGTTAATGGCTTAACAAGGGGAAAGATGTTGAGCAGGAATATTCAACTCTAAAAAAAATGGTGTGGTAAATTCTTAACAGTATGTTTAAATAGGCATAGTTAAAAATAAAATTGTACAACATAGCTAAAAGCAATAAAGAAACATATAGGATGTTAATAGCAATTGACCTCACCTGGCCAGGAGGCAGGAGGTGAATTTGGAGAAGCATGTTCTTCAATGCTCTCGGTCCTAAGCCGTCTTCGTTCACTTAAAAGAAGTCCTTGATAAACCATTCCCGTAAACTGATTTGCTTCTACTTGACTGCTGCACAATAATTGAATATGATCAACCAAATAACCAGAAAATTACATTCCAAATTCATGAATAGAATAGCATAAATATAACATAACTTGCTGTACTGAAGACTATGCTTGGGTTGCAGAACATGTGAGGGAATGAGGATCATCTATGGCATATCAACCAAACTACTACTAAGGGTTTTCTCATTACAAATGTAAAAACAAAACACAGTGAAGAAGAACCTGTATTGGTGGCAAATTGTCAAGCATTTTCTTGTGCCTCGGTAAATAAGCTTAAAGCGTATCCAGGGACAAAATATAAAATGTTTGCCCCTACAACCACTTTAAGAGCCTGCCTTCTAAACTACAGAAGTACCAAGAGGAGGTGTTTCAGAAGGTGGAGTCAGTACAGGAATCACTGCATTTAGGCAGTGCGGTACCATGGGATATATAGTCTTTATAAATTAAAAGTAAACAGCAGAGAAGCATGCATAGAATTCAAGAAGTTGTGGAAAGAGATGGCCGGCAGATAGTAAGCAATCAAAACATAAAAAGGAGATTTTTTTTTATGCAACCAAGCTTATTATGTCAAATATAACGATTGTTTGCATTGCTATTAAAATGCTGATGCTCTAAAATGAAAGTGTATGCGTGACAACAGAATTCCTTTAATACAACGTTAAACGCTAAACTGGCTGAAGTCCGCTCTCTGACGATGTCACAGAAATCAGTCCAGGCACCGCGTCATCATGACAAAGTCTGGATCCACCAGGTGCCTGGACTGAAACCCATCTCAGCCTCTTAGCGAGCCTGAGACGGCCGCTGCTCCCTCCCCATCCACAGCTCAGCACTCCAATGATCTTGGGGCGGGAGCAGAGTGGAGATCGGTGACTGACAGGCAGAAGCTCTCTGCTCGGGGAGCTGAGAGAACTGAGCCATCTGCGATGTTTGATTCTCAGTGCAGAGGCGCCGGGGGACAGATGCAGCATCAGTCCGAAGCTGCATCCACCTAGGTAAGTTTGATGGGGGAAAAAATAAAAACCCATACTTCTCTTTTAA
This sequence comes from Rana temporaria, assembly GCF_905171775.1. Taxonomy (NCBI): domain Eukaryota; kingdom Metazoa; phylum Chordata; class Amphibia; order Anura; family Ranidae; genus Rana; species Rana temporaria. The sequence goes on along the minus strand of NC_053491.1, from coordinate 63,966,762 downwards.
GATCTGCATGGCCGCCCTGAGTTACTGACAAAGTGCTTGAACCACTAGTTCATAAATCAGCAATAAAATACAGAAAATGAATGTGTCATATCAGAACACTTAAAAGTACACTTTTGGCAAAAGCTAAAGTAAATGTAGAACAAAAGAAGAATTCTCTGTGTGTTGTGAAGGTAGCCCTCATCCCAGTCAAAGAGAGTGCTACAGGATGAGATAAGGGAGCAGGGGGAGTCCTGCTCCCCTCTCTGTCCTTCAGCAACTGCAAGCTGCAACACAGGACACCCACATGAGAAGTGGATATTTCTGCAGAGAGGGTCAAATAGGGACATGGGTGAGAGGAGGCAAAGCTGGGCTGCCTTCCAGTATGTAACTGATGAAGTACCGAATTCTTCTGTACACAGATGAGAAAGGAGTACGACCAAGCTGGAGAATACTTGCTGCTGTAAGAGCAACTTATTTCTAGTCCACAGCACTCCCAGATTGTTTCCAAGTTGCTTATTATAAATCAGGTGAATAATGGACATAGTGAGGCCAGACAAACATTTAAGAGGCCCTGTGACCACATTTAACCATCTAGATTTTCTTAATGTAGAGGAAATGGCAAGTACGGACCTCACTATTAAGATGGCCATACACTGTTAGAAATTCATCCAATCAGCTGCAGGCATTGTTTTGGGTAGTCTGACAGCTGCTACTTGTGGCTGTCAGAATACAATAGTCAGGTTGGGGAGTTTGTTCATCTGTGCTGTTAGCAAATGGAGGGATATGCTGGATTCCTTTGGTTTAGCCCACAGGCTGAAGGAAAGAAATCTATTAGTATATTTTTTTTTTGAGAAAAAAAACATTCCCCCCTGGATGACCCATGTGCATTGCGAGGATTTAAAATGTTGTTACAGATTCGTACCTTCTGTTATTCTGAAGAAATCCCTGTGTGTTTTTTCCATATCCATGTGGGAAAGTGAGTCTAATGGGCGTGGTTCCATAATTGTCAATCAGCTGCAGCACCTGCAGGGCTCTAATGAGGAAAGCTGCTGGGCCTGCATCCCTTTAGATGTTAATTCATATTGGGAGTATCTCACCAAAATGACATATTTTTTACTGGGGAAAATCAGTGAGCCAATCACACAAGCAGGAAATTATGTTTCTGGGGGGTCGCTCTGTACACATTCTGTGTACAGAACACCTCCAGGTAGCCATATGGCATTGCATTTTCAGAAAATTACAGAGCTGCAGATTGAAAAAGAAATGTAATTTTTTATGACATTCAATTGCAATATGACTTGTACCACAATTGTATACGCTATATTTTTATTTTTTATTTGTTATTTTTTTCCCCCAATAAAGTGGAGTTAACCTTGAAACAGTGGGAAGGCCCACTGTGGAATCACATTTTTGGTATGCTGAAGAGTTATAGGCTCTTTTAGGGCATGTTTCGACTTAGGCAGGTTTTGTATTCCTTACAAACCTATGGGAGTGCAAATCCAGCTTGAAGCTGATCAAATAAAAGTTAGAAAGAGGTCAACTGCAGGTGACATGCACCTTTCGATGAATTCTTAGGCTCCATGCACACTGGACGTTAAAATAATGTTATTAAAACAAGCTTTGCAGCGAGTCTTTTAACGTTTACCATTTTTGCAATAGCGCTTATCAGCGTTTTCCCGTGTTAGCATTTGTTTTTCCAATAGATCAAAAACTTTAAAAAATGCTGGTGAGCGATGTTTTTAAACGTTTATGGCGGTTTGGCATTTTTTATGGTCAGAAAAACGACTCCTGAACATGATTTTAGGGTGTTCAGAAAACAGCCCATAAACTCCACTGCTGATAAACATCCAAAAACTTCCATGAGTGCATAGACACATAGGATAACAGAGGGGAGTTTATGGGCTGTTAAAAAAACTCCAAAAAACTGATATTTATGAGCATCAGTGTGTTAAGGCGGAGGTTCACCCAAATAACATCTATATCAGACTAAATTCTTTATACTTCAAACATGTACAATTGGCATTTTTTTTTTTTTTTTTAGGCTGCGTATACCTTATAATCTATATTTGCAATCCAGCTTCCGGGTACTTCTCCCGCGGGAGTAGGCGTTTCCAAGCTGAGCCGCAATGTAATCTGGGAGTTCGCCCAGATGATTGATGTCTATCAGAAAATGTTCCCCCCCCGGCGGATAAGGCCCCGCCCCCCGTATTGCGTAGTTGCGTCACAGAGTTTCCGAAAGTACCCGAACATGCAGAGCTGCGCGTCAGGTCTATACGCCGCCTGCGCAGTCAGCTCTACACGGCTCCTAGTCTGTGCGCAGGTGCCGTCTGGAGCCGACTCGCAGCTCTGCATGTTAGGGTTCTTTCGGAAACTCTGTGACACTCGTGACGCAACTACGCAAAAAAATGCCAATTGTACATGTTAAAACAGTGTTTTTCAACCTTTTTTCAACCAAGGCACCCTTTAAAATCTGTCTGAATCTTGAGGCCCACTAAACCAAAAATGCGGAAAAAAAATGTATGCCACATGCTATTTGCACAGTGGTTTTGCATATTATATAATATACATGGGCTATGTGGGTTATTATTGATAATGATAACTGTATACTTCAATACTGCAGTTTGGCCGCAGTGCAGGTGTAGCGCAGGGTACCTGCGGTTTTCACGTGGTTTCTCATAAACTTCTATTATGTAGTACATTTTTGGTACATTTTCTGAAAGCACACCAAAAATGAGGGACATAATAGAAGTCAATGAGAAACCACATAAAAAACGCAGGTACCCTGCGCTACACCTGCGTTGCAGCCAAACTGCAGTATTGAAGTATACAGTTATCATTATCAATAATAACCCACATAGCCCATGTATATTATATTACATTTCAAAAAAAATTACCATGCCTGCATAGAAAAGTGAGGCAATGAAAGTGCCAACAAGTGTTATGTAGTTTTTTTTTATTTTTAGAAACACCATGCCTGCAATAAAACTATCATACATTGAAAATAACAGGTACAAGTACTGTACCTGTGTCTCCTCACTGTTTTGTTTCCTCACTGTTCTTTCACCTCTACTCGTGTTGTTCTTCTTCTCCTCCCCTCAGGGAAACGCGCGCCAGTCAGCATCTACTCTGAGACCCGCGGCTCACACGTCATAGATAGTGGTACGTGCGCCCAACCCTCCCATAGCAACTAATGACGTAATCGGTTGGCAAGACGCGGTCGGAAAGGCCCGCCTGTGGCAGCAGGAACTGAGCTTTACACAGCAGACCGGCACCGCTGTAATAACAAATATTAAACAAGTGGCCAGCAGTAGTTAAAACATCAGATGGCTGCCATAGCTGCCTATATTGGGGGTCATTTTGCCGCAGCACACCTGGGGACTCTTCACGGCACACCAGTGTGCCGCGGCACACTGGTTGAGAAACGTTGTGTTAGAAGTATAAATAATTTAGTCTGATATAGATGTTATTTGGGTGAACCTCCGCTTTAAGTGGATGTCAAACTGACTTCTATTGTTTACATTCTGACACATCCAGGTGTATGAGAAGCCCTCAGCTGATGCCTGTTCTGTATGCTTCAGTGTACCATTTTGCTTGCCTTTTTACAGGCATTAGGAGAATATAGATGTTAAAATTGGTGACATGCCCTCCAAGTTATACACACTGCTCTCGCCGCTGAGACGTGTCAGATCTGACTCCACTAAGCTCCTCATTCGCCCAATACATAATTAACAGATTTGCCACTGACAGTTCTGTCTGCAGACTCTTTTCAGGCTGCCCTTCATCCTATTCTCTCCCCCAGTCCCTGTCATCTGATGTCACACCACATTGCCTGTCTGGAGCCTAGGTGGGCCTCCCACCCTCCATCCTGATGGGCAATTCTATTACAATACAGAGCAGTGGCGGCCCGTCCACAAACTCAACTTAGGCGCTGGACACCAGTGCCCTAGGAAGCACCACATCAATGCAATCATGAGTTTGCAGACATGGCGCTTCATTTGCGGGCTTTTAACCCGCCTTGCAAAGCGCCGATTAGCTTCCCGTCCCTAGATACACTATGGGCGTCAGCATTGCTTTAGATGTTACTTCCAGGTTTCGTCTTACAGACGAAAACCGGAAGAAATGTCACATGGGCAGCTCCGTTCTTTGGACGGCCTGAGCGGAGCTGCGAAGAAGGTAGGAATAGCTGCTGCCGGCCATGCCATACCTCCTGACCCTGTATGTCACAATCATCCTGTCTGACTCCTGATCCCACCGTCCCCAATTACTTGTCAGTCAGCATCAGCAGTGCACTGGAGTGGCAGTGCATTAACATGATCCCCCACCCATCTACCTCGGAGCCTTATTGTACTTACACTGCTGCTGGGACTTGTAGTTCCCCATCTTCTCCTGGGGCTTAGGTGCATGCAATCCACCATCTTTGTCCAGTTTTCTCTTACTGCTGGGACTTGTAGTCTCATAGATGGTGGATTGCATGCACATGAGCCCCAGCAGGTTATAATATAAGGCTCCGAGGTGGATGGATGTCTGGACACCCATCCACCTCGGAGCCTTATTGTATGTTTAACCTGCTGGGACTTGTAGTTCTCCATCTTCTCCTGGGGCTCAGGTGCATGCAATCCATCATCTTTGTCCAGTTTTCTCTTACTGCTGGGACTTGTAGTCTCATAGATGGTGGATTGCATGCACCTGAGCCCCAGGAGAAGATGGAGAACTACAAGTCCCAGCAGGTTATAATAAAAGGCTTCGAGGTGGATGGATGTCTGGACACCCATCCACCTCGGAGCCTTATATTATAACCTGCTGGGACTTGTAGTTCCTCATCTTCTCTTGGGGCTCAGGTGCATGCAATCCACCTTCTATGGGATTACAAGTCCCAGCAGTGAGAGAAAAACTGGACAAAGATGGTGGATAGCATGCACCTGAGCCCCAGGAGACGACGGAGAACTACAAGGAGGATGAGTGGTCATGCCCTTTTTTTTAATGCTGGGACTTGTAGTAGTGTTGCACTTGTAATAATAATAATAATAATAATAATAATAATACGAAGAGGCTGGAGCCTGGAGGAGAGTGCCCTGCCACCCTGTGCTAGTCTGGGGGGGGGGGGGGGGTGATTGATGTGTCCACCACCCCACTGCCATGTGTATAGTGTAGCACTGTAGCTGACCTGATTGGGGGGGTTGCAGAATGCAGATACGTGCTATTTACAGGGTGCAGAATGCAGATACATGCGATTTACAGGGTGCAGATATGTGCCATTTACAGGGTGCAGAATGCAGATATGTGCGATTTACAGGTTGAAGAATGAAGATATGTGCGATTTACAGGTTGCAGAATGCAGATATGTGCCATTTACAGGGTGCAGAATGCAGATATGTGCGATTTACAGGGTGCAGAATGCAGATATGTGCGATTTACAGGGTGCAGAATGCAGATATGTGCGATTTACAGGGTGCAGAATGCAGATATGTGCGATTTACAGGGTGCAGAATGCAGATATGTGCGATTTACAGGGTGCAGAATGCAGATATGTGCGATTTACAGGGTGCAGAATGCAGATATGTGCCATTTACAAGGTGCAGAATGCAGATATGTGCCATTTATAAGGTGCAGAATGCAGATATGTGCCATTTACAAGGTGCAGAATGCAGATATGTGCTATATACAGGGCGCAGCATGCAGATAAGTGCTATTTACAAGTTGCAGAATGCAGATACGTGCGATTTACAGGTGGGAACCCCTTATTATGGAGGGAACCCCTCATTTTTAACAGTGTGATTTTTCAGTTTGTTTGCGCCGATCTGTAAGGCTGCGCTATATACCATGATCTGAGATGCTGGGGCTTTATACTCTGTCCTGTGATGCTGGGGCTATATACTCTGTCCTGTGATGCTGAGCTGTATACTCCTGAAACTGAGTGGAAGCAAGTGGAATACAGGGGACAGAGTATGTGGATTCTATACGGGGAGTGGCTTACATGAAGTGGGAGGGGCCAAACATGGAGGGGCGGGGTTTTGTGCCCCCCCATCCTAAAACGTCACCAGCCGCCACTGATACAGAGGTGGGGAAGGCCTCTGACTAATCTATATATTATAAGCTCTTAGCCCTGGTTCATACCAGTGCGACTTGTCATGTGACTTGACAGTTCAAAGTTGCATGACAAGTCGCACCCCATTTGCGGCAATGGAACTGTTAAAATTGCTGCGACTCGAGTCACACTTATTTTGTAGGTTCCTGCACTATTTCTGTGTGATTTCAGGGGGACTTGACCAAGGTTTCCCAGCAGAACATTGCCTAAAGCATCATAAGTATTCACTGGCTTTCCTTCTTCCCATAATGCATCCTGGTTTTACCTCCTCCCCAGGTACGCAATGCACACGCCCCTGGTCATACATATGATATAAAAGAAATGTGATTCATCAGAACAGGCCACCTTCTTCCATTGCCCAGTTATGATGCTCACATGTCCATTGTAGGCAGTTGTGGCGGCGGGTACGGATCAGCAGGGGCACCCTGACCACTCTCCCGCTAAACAGCCCCATACACAACCATCTGCAATGCCCATTATTTCTGCTTTCAACACATCATGGACAACATGTTTACTTGCTGTCGAATATATATCCCACCAACTTTCAGATACCATTGTAACGAGATAATCAACATTATTCACTTTACCTGTTCATGGTCATAACGTTATGGCTGATCAGTGTTGCATCTAGCAGCACAGGTATTTACAATTATCATTACAGGCAAATCTTTTACAAATGTATTTAAACCCTATTTGCAGCAATGCTATGATTTTAAATAGTTCATTTGGACCACAACTTCCTCTAAATGGCTGAGCTGGAGATCTTAAAGTAAACCACCTACCTCTCCACCTCAGAGCCAATCAGAGGAAGCCTGGTATTCATTTATAAAAAAAAAAAATACAAAGCTTCCTATAAATGACCGAGCAGTGCTCAACCTGACTCAACTTTTTTCTGGAACAGGAACCGGAACACAGTGCGGTAATCTATATGTAGTGGATAGTACATACAGTCAATACAGTGCTGACAGCCGCTGCATTAATCAGTAAGTAGGAAACAATTTTTTTGGGCAAACTTGGTCCAAACTATATAGTCCTAGAATTCCTGGAGTTAAGCTTTAAGCAACCAAGTTCACACATCTGAAGTTGAGGAAAATTGAACCAAGTGAACATATGGTGGCAGTTGCTGATGCTGCCTGACCAATCTGTGATCACTTAGAGGGGGGATATACTGGACTGTCTTGGTACAGATAACTGACACATATGGAAACGTAAAAAATACTTTATTACATATAAAAATTACACAATTCTAAAAACACCCTACCCAAAAACCAACAAGTTACTACTGACGGGTGACCCCGTGAAGCTTCTGTTGAGGTGGAGTATAGCAGCTCCTCTCTACTGGTTTCACGGACTTAAATGGTTCTTCAGGAGGAATGATCTATATAGCAGATAGTATAATAGACCAGAGTATAATAAAAAGCATACAAAACAATAATACAAAAAAATTGTGTACAATCATTGTTTAGAATAAGAAGACCTTGCTGGGTGAGCAGATCTTCTTATTCTAAACAATGATTGTACACAATGTTTGTATTATTTGTATTATTGTTTTGTATGCTGTTTATTAGTCTATGGCCTATTATACTCTGGTCTAGTGGGGTATTGTGTGTTTTTTAGAATTGTATAATTTTATATGTAATAAAGCATTTTACGATACCATATGTGTCAATGTTATCAGTACTGAGACAGTCCAGTAGATCCCCCCTCTAAGTGATCACAGATTGGTCAGGCGGCATTAGCAGCTGCCACCATATGTTCACTTGGTTAAATTTTCCTATTCTAATTTGGATGATGGTACTTTTTGTTAAATTATTACTGAGTTCAACATGAGGCTACTCAAATTTTGCCACACATCTGAAGTTGTTGCAATCAAGACAAACATGCTGAGCCAACGGTATTTCTATGCACCTGTACAGTAATAATGTTTAACATTGTTCTGTGTGGAAGAAAATATTTTTCCCCAAACGCTAACCATTTATATGGATATGGGACTCCTTCACACTGGAACGTGGGGAACTGGTGTTCTGCGAGTGTTTCATGCACCTCGTTCAAAACTACTGGGTGTGCAAATTGCTAAGGGTGTCAATGTAATCCTAACAGCACCTAACAGCACCCCAGAACACAAATAGTGACTTTGCCTGCACCCAGAGGTGTATTTAGGTTTTGTGCTGCCCAAGGCCTGACTAAACTTGCGCACCCCCTAATTTAAATATGACCCATCCCTTCCTGTCAAAGCCACACCCCTTCTTCTTTAAGACCCGTCCTGTCATATTCATGGGAAGAGGACAGAGGGATGCCGTGGGTGAAGGACAGAGGGACGCCCTGGGAGAAGGACAGAGGGTTGCCGTGGGTGACGGACAGAGGGACGCCGTGGGAAAAGGACAGATGGATGCCGTGGGAAAAGGACAGAGGGATGCCGTGGGAAAAGGACAGAGGGATGCCGTGGGAAAAGGACAGAGGGATGCCGTGGGAAGAGGACAGAAGGACGCCGTGGGAAGAGGACAGAAGGACGCCGTGGGAAAAGGATGCCATGGAAAGAGGACAGAGGGACGCCGTGGGAAGAGGACAGAGAGGGACATTGTGGCGGTCAATAAGGCCTAGAGAATAGCAGGTTAGGCACTTCCTTAGGCTCAGTCCCTGGGAATAGTAATGGATAATGGCCAACAAGCCCTCTTACCAGACCCAGCGAAATTGCAACCGGCCGGCCGCCCCCCGCAAAGTGCCGCCCTAGGCCTGGGCCTTGTCGGCCTAGGCCAGAATACATCCCTGCCTCCACCAGATGTACTGTGGTACCATGCAATTCGGTGAAGTGCGTTTTTGAAAAGTAGTGTACGCACGACTTTTGGTGCAATCTATCACGATTTCAGCCATTTCAAATGAATGGGCTAAAAATCTCACTGCACCGAGTTGCAAAGGAATTGCACAGAAGAGCATTCCTGTGCAATACAGATGTAAACTGGCCCGTATAACAGAATAATACAATTAAAGCTATACTGACCAAGAGGTGGCTAAAATGGTAACTATAAAGCCCTGTTCATATCTGAGCGACTCAGAATCATAGGCAGAGATGGCAACATTGTCTGCGAATCTGGATCGTGCTAAAATCACAGCAAAACACGTGATAAGCGTTCGGGTGCCAGTTATTTTATAGGTCACCCCAAATGCACTATTCAAGGTGTATTTTTTTTGCCCCCAAACTGTGTGGTCCAATACTGCACCAAAGTCGGCTCCAAAAAAGGGTACAGGAGTTTTTTTGGCCTATTTGTGAAGTGGAGGGCAATTCGATTGAATGGCGTCGCTCCAAAAACAAAGAAAGAGAAAACAAGCAAAAAAAACAATTCCGGAGTCGCAGGATGTGAATGGGGCTAATGGTTGCGTGTCAATTTAAGCCTTTAGTTTATAGAGTACCAATTACAAGGATTCCCAGAAAGTGAAAAAAATTAAAAATTGGCCAGTTTTGAAGTGTCTAGATTCTGGCACGTAGAAAAATAGACTTTTACCTGTAGCTGTGACTGTCACAGAGTGCTTGATATATAGATGCGGAGAGTGAAGCAGCTAGCAAGTGAAGAGTGGAGACCTGGAAGATAAATATGTTTTCAACTCAAAATGAGACTCACTTATGCATAAAATACAAGTTTGCAATACAGCAATTGGATATTTGAAATCATAGCTTTATTAATATTCATATAAGCCTTGAGAAAAAAATGGTAGCTGCCATTGCAGATCCTCTCCTAATGAAAATTGTAGTCGATTAGTTGCCATGGCAGTTCAATGGCTTTAGTACTTTCTGAGGATTGAAATGGAAGCACCACCCCACTGCTAGGAGGTCCAGATACAAAACGTTTTTCCATTAGACGTCAGGAGTGCAATCCAAAAAAGTAGCCAGCGTGTTTCGCTGTGCTCCATTCATCAGGGCTTGACTGGCAACAATGTGAACCAGCCAGAGTAAACTGGACCCACAATGGTATTTTTTCCAGTGTGAAATACAAGCACAGTTCTCATCAGAAACTTGTTTGTTGCCAGTCAAGCCCTGATGAAGGGGGCGTTTGGACCCCCGGAATGCATGAACTACTTCTTTGGATTTTACCCCTGATTTCTAATAGGGTAAAGTTCTATCTATATCTCTTAGCAGTGGTGTGGCACTTGAATTTCAATTCTCGTTACATTATACTACAAGCCAAGGAGACTGTGGAGGTTCTCTGGGGTGTAGAAGCTGCCTGCCTAGGAACCAGATCATTTACACCAACATCAATACCTTAAGATAACAATACCAGCAAGATAACCCTACAGCTCCAGAGCTATATTTCCATGTTCCTAAACAGTTAGTACTTTGACTGACCAGCAACAAGTATGTAGTGTGTTTAAATCTGCATGCTTGTACCGGGTCAACAACTTAAAAAGTATGAAAGCCATAGGCAGCCAGCAACTAATATTTTATAGGAAGAGGTCAGCAATGGCAGCCGCTTATTTCCCCAAGTACTTTCTTCATAAACAAATCCACAATGTATGACATGCATCAAATACTCTTGAGGATTACTGACATCATGCCGTCCATCATATAACATACTCGCCTTTGATTTTGTAGAAGCTAAAAGTAACCAAGCATGTTAATGTTTGGCAGCTTAACCTAAAGTATGTGCAAACTTATTGTCAGAGAAACCTTTTATACCTGAAAATTATACCAAAATGTTCAGGTTCACTGAAACTTTGGAGAAAAATACTAATTTTCTATATATAATATAACCTTTATTTCACTAAAATAAACTGTAACAACTATTAAATACAGCTAGTAACACCGAGTGACTAGAAGGACGATTGCTGCTATACACAGCCCATTTTCAGGTCATTTGCTTCCAAAAAGGTGCAAGACACTTCCACCATATTATTATGCTGAAATGCAACATCAACTTTTTAGATTGTGAACCCTTTAAAATAAATATAAACTCAAGTAAAAGGTAAGCAGGAAATGTATTCAACAGTATTAAAGGAGAAGTACAGCCAAAGCTTTTTTTGGCTGTACTTTTCACCGTATTCACCGCTCCTAATGTGCTGCAAAGAAGCTGCTGGCAGGACTTTTTCTAACACCCTGCAGCGCACCGCTCCAGTGTGAAAGCCCTCGGGCTTTCACATTAGATTGAATGGAGCGGCTCTTTCAGGGCGCGTTCCAGGTGCTATTTTTAGCACTATAGCGCCTGCAAAGTGCCTCATTGTGAAAAAGGTCTGACAGTCACGGCTCTCTGCTCTCTGGGAAATGAGAGATCAGCTCGGGGTAGTGCCAGCAGGATCCCAGCTGCACCACTGCAGATGGGATCTGTGCTGCAGCCAGCTAGGCGAGTATCATAATAAGGACAAACTGGCTCCTGCAAAACCCTTAGAAAACATTGATGTCAATCTATATTTCAATAAGAATACAATCTAAAGGGGCTCTTTCACAGGGGCTCTTTCACACCAGACAGACACCACCTTGCTTAGCGGGGGATTGATCCGGTGATCCCTGGTGTTAACTGGATTGGAAACCAAAGACACAAAGTTGCAAGTAATGAACCCGATTCTGACTTTAACATTGTGCAGAATACATAAAGTGTGCCCACTTACCTTTGGATCCTGGTTGTCAGGATGTGGAGCATTCATCTGAACAATGGTATAAAGAATATCATGAATATGATTATTCAGGAAGAGCACAGGGTTGGCAATCACAGTCTTTGTCACAGCAATGCTCGCAGATAGTAATGGGAGAGTTGTAGGCAGTGGGAGAGGTGACTGAAGCTGCTTTACAGTTGTTTCCTGTATGTAAAGGAAAGAAAAGAATAAGGCGATTTTGGTTTGTAAAAGTCACGTTTTACCCTTTATCTGAAAATATTACACAAGTCCTGCTAACTGCTTAAAAGACCAAATACTCATGTGCCAGTCACTGTGCTATACTTCTCTATCATCTGCACTCCCTGCATCCCCTAAAAAGCATGGATAGTCAATACAAATGGCCAGAATGAGGAATAATCTAAAAGGAAGACGCACATAGCATGTTGACAGCCAATTGGTCCTCTAAAGCTGGGCAACCTGGGGTCCTCCAGATGTTGTGGAACTACATTTCCCATGAGGCATTGCAAGGCTGGCAGTTACAATTACACCCAGAGGCATGATAGGACTTAAAGTTCTGCAACAACTTTAAAGTATCTATCACTGCCAATAAGGAAGCAGCCTGAAGATTCCACCCAACCTTATTTAGACTGAAGCCTGGAAACATAACTAGCTGCAGCTATCATAATTTCCTAACAGTGTGTTGCACATATGTATCTACCCAGTGATATATCTACATATACAATGTTTTTTGTCACAATTTACATTGCATAAGCGCTACACTTTTTTGTATACTTTTCGTTTTTGCTTTTTTATTCATAATTAGCCGTGTTAGCAGCTGTATTTCCCTTAGGCAGCGCAGTGTTTACTATATTTTTCCATCGTTCTCTATATTGAATCCACACTGCTGCAGCCTTAATTGTTTATATATTTTGAGAAATGGACGCATTTGATTACCGGGCTTCCCGTACTGTTAACATAGAGCAGGGGTACTGAATTAAAATTCACGGGGGTCCAGTCGGAAAAAAATTCTTCCAGCGGAGGCCCGAATGCCAAATTGGTGCTATGACGCCACATGATATCCTCCACTTGACAACCTCCCATCACAGCGCCCCCCCACCACCACCACACACATGCACACACCTTTATGACCCACACACATCGCACTTTTTTTTCCTTTCAACTTTATTGAAATGTAAAAATACCTTTCATTAATTTTTATGCACCACAGTTAAATTGCGATGCATAGAAACAGAATGCATTTTGCAACACACTGCTCAGTACGCAGGGGCGCTGTTGCAGTGTGAACAGGACACATAGAAAACAATTGTTTTCTATTGCCCTTGCAGAGACTGACGCATCACAGACCCCCCCCCCCCCCCATCACAGACTGACCGCCAAAATCACAGACCCCTCATTACAGCCTAATCCCCCCCCCCATCACAGACTGACCTGACCCATCACAGACTGACCTGACCCATCACAGACCTCCTATCACAGACTGACCCCCCCCCCCCAAATCCCCAACCCCCTATTACAGACTGACCCCCCCAAATCACAGACCCCCTATCACAGACTGACGTGACCCATCACAGACCCCCATCACAGACTGACCCCCCATCACAAACTGGTCCTGACCCATAACAGACCCCCTATAACAGACTGACCCCCCAAATCACAGACCCCCTATCACAGACTGACCCCCCAAATCACAAACTGGTCCTGACCCATCACAGACCCCCTATCACAGACTGCCCCCCCATCACAAACCCCCCATGACAAACTGGTCCTGACACATCACAGACCCCCTATCACAGACTGACCCCCCCATCACAAACTGGTCCTGACACATCAGACTCCTCATCACAGACTGACCCCCCAAATCACAGACCCCCTATCACAGACTGACCTGACCCATCACAGATTGACCCCCCCATCACAAACTGGTCCTGCTGACCCATCACAGACCCCCTATAACAGACTGACCCCCAAATCACAGATCCCCTATCACAGACTGACCCCCCCAAATCACAAACTGGTCCTGACCCATCACAGACCCCCTATCACAGGCTGACCCCCCCCCATCACAAACTGGTCCAGACGCATCACAGGCTGACCCCCCCCCCATCACAAACTGGTCCTGACCCATAACAGACCCCCTGTAACAGACTGACCCCCCCAAATGACAAACTGGCTCTGACCCATAACAGACCACCCCTATCACAGGCTGACCTCCCCCCATCACAAACTGGTCCTGACCCATAACAGACCCCCTATCACAGGATGACCCCCCCATCACAAACCCCCATCGCAAACTGGTCCTGACACATCAGACTCCCCATCACAGACCTCCCCTGTCCTGCCCTGTCCTACATTACATTGCATTGCACTGCACTCCCCCCTCCCCACAGAACCCTACCTTAATCACGCAGGAAATGAAGCATGGCCGCTCTGGACAATGGGCGGGACTTTGCCCATTATTGCTGGGACCGCCCCCGCTGCCTAGCAACCAATCACCCACTTTTTAACTTAAAAAGTCCCGCCCTTTGTCCAGAGCAGTCGCGCTTCGTGTCCTGTGTAATTAAGACAGGCAGTGTGGGGAGAGGGGAGTGCAGCGATGTAAAGGGAAGGCACGGACCTGCCGCACCTGCCATGCTGTGTATATAGCGGCATCCGCAGCGGCAGGCAGGCGAGCGAGCCGCTGACAGATGACACACGGGAAACTACTTGGCAGGGCTGCGGTCCGGATAGAATGGCCACTGGGGCCGGAACCGGACCGCGGTCCGCCATTTAGCGATGCCCGACAGAGGGTGTTTTCCTATCACAGGGAATGACACCGAATTAGGGGGTGTTTTTCTACGGTTAAAAAATATCATGACCTCCGAGTTACATCTACAGTGGGATCTCGTATTTCTCGAGCAATATATTTCTGAAAGTATGCTCCCTAGGAGCCTTCTTTGGGATATTCACCCCCAGCAAGGTGACCCCGACCTAGACTCTTGGTACAAGTATTTTAATGATGCGGGTATCAATTTTTTGAGTTTCCTTATTTAAAAAAAAAAGGATTAGATTACATGCTAAGATACTAAGATACTAAGATTTGTAGGTAAAGTTGATCCAGGGTAAATCCGATTGCCTCTCGGGGGATCAGGAAGGAATTTTTTCCCCTGCTGTAGCAAATTGGATCATGCTCTGCTGGGGTTTTTTGCCTTCCTCTGGATCAACTGTGGGTATGGAGTTGGGTGTATGGGATTGTATTGTGTTTTTTATTTTGTTTGTTTATTTTTTTTGTGGTTGAACTGGATGGACTTGTGTCTTTTTTCAACCTGACTAACTATGTAACTATGTAACTATGCTTTAGATAAAGAGATTAAAGAACTCAAAGAGAAACTCCTACTACATAAAAACTCCCTGGAATACAATTTGCTTTCCTCTAATCTTCAGAGCCATCTGGAGAAGCAGGACAAAGATCAGCGATCTAAAAAACATAAGAAATATTCCAGGGATGTGGGGGATTATAAATCCAAAGCCGTATTTGGGTGGCAGAAATCACTCGTGTCCATCACTCCGATGGATACTGCCCCTGGCGTCATGACAGGATCCCCTTTGTTGCCTACTCCCTCTGTTGGTTCTACGGGTTTAGCAGCACAGTTTGGTGTTAGACCAATACCTTCAATGGGTCCGAGCACCACTCAAGATGCGCCCCCCTTACCACAGAGATTGCACCATCAGAGTTCCCATACTCTAGGTAAACGCTCAAGAGGGAGGGGCAACAATAGAGGCAAACAAGGTGGTAGAGGTCAATCTAGGGGGAATTCCCACCACCCAGGGTCTCGCCAATATCCAGATCAAAATGGCTATTCATATGGTGCCTCTCCAGTCCCTTATAGAGAACACCATGATACCCATCAACAACAGCCATATCATTACAATACTTCCTCAGTACCTGTTCTCTCCCCTCAGATATCATCATGATTATGAACAGCACCATGCACGGAATGGTTATGAGTAATCACCATACCGACATAATCATCATGATTCTAACTCACATGGTGGACAGGGTTTTCGCGAGGACCATGCTTCACGCAGAAAAGGTCCAAACCAAAGAGAGGGTGCAGAGGACGACGTAGAATACAGAAGAGAAAAGAGAAGGAGGGTATAAGTGGTCAGGGTGTCTTTAATTTGAGTACTATTGTACTTACTGCAGCCAAACAGTCGATATTAGATAAGGGCCTCAAATTTGCCCCACCTAAAAAGTTGAACAAGTTTGGCACATTTATTGACATCCAGAAATATATAAGAAAAATTTATATACAGCGGTACATGATTTCCAACACTCACAAAGTTGATAATCGTGCTGCCACCTCTGGCACAGTACATTCCGGATTGTCAAATCCGTCGCTTTTTAATCCGCCAGTATCTGTGGCTCCAGCTGTAAAAGTTTTTAAAGATTTAGTTTTGAAGGCTCTATCACAATTAGTTGAAAAACTATCCTTTCATCAGCCTCTGTCCAATACCGGACTCTGATCCCTGTGTGACAATAAGGATCTGGTCATCCGCCCGGCGGATAAAGGAGGGGGCATTGTCATTTTAGACAAAGCACAGTATGAGACTAAGATGCAAAGTATTCTCAGTGAGCCGGGCACATATGTGGAAATTCCGAACAATCCCACCTATGTGTACAAGAAACAACTTCAAACCCTGGTAGATAAGGGTTTTGATCTCAAGATCCTTAATAAAAAGGAGAGTGCATATTTAGTTCCCAAAGTTCCCAGAATTCCCACTATTTATTTTCTCCCTAAAATACACAAACATCCCACTCAACCACCAGGCCGGCCTATGAGTGGCATTGACTCTGTCACTTCACATATAGGCCGGTACATAGACCATTACCTTCAGCCTCTCGTTAGACAGACACCTTCATATTTGAAGGATACAGTAGATGCAGCCATCTACTTGAGGGCCTTGAAGTACATGATGGTTACATCATGGCTACAGCAGATGTAGCCTCACTATATACTAGTATACCTCATCATTTGGGTATTGAGGCAGTTCAACATTTTTTAGGAAGAGAGCATTCTCTTGCTTCTTTTCAGTGTGATTACCTCATTGAGTTGCTTGAGTTTGCAACAAAGAAAAATTATTTTTGGTTCAACCAGCGTTATTTACAACAACGCGGAGTGGCTATGGGTGCCAAGTTTGCACCTAGCCTTGCGAACCTTTTTATGGCCAAGTGGGAGGAGGATGTCGTCTATGCCCATAACTTTCCATCCTTGGTTGTATGGGCCAGATATATAGACGACATCCTCCTCCTTTGGAAGGGCAGCCCTGAATCTTTGGGGTTGTTTTTTGATGGCTTGAATTCTAATGATAGAGGCATCTCTCTGACATATGAGTTCAGTACCAGCAAGATTTATTTCCTTGATTTAGAAATTTCAATTGAAAATTGAATTTGCCATTAACTAACTTATTTCAAACCTACAGATCGCAACGGCCTCATTCCTATGGGGAGTTGCCACCATCCATCCTGGCTTCGTTTAGTTCCACGCAGCCAATTACTTAGGCTTCGTAGGAACTGTTCTGACACTCACACCTACTTAGCTCAGAGATTTTAAAATCACGGTTTGTTGACAAAGGTTATTCTATCTCAGATGTTGATCTTGAACTTCAGAACGTCCTAATGTTGGATAGAAAATCTTTGATATCTGTTAAACCTAAAACGCATTACAGATGACAGTTTCAAATTTGCCATGCTGACCTCATACTCAACTCAATACAAGCAGGTTAGGAACATAATGAATAAGCACTGGAATGTCCGCAGGGGTGACAGTATTTTGGGTCCTTTACTACCGGAACAAGCAAAGGTTGGTATTTAAAGGTGTACCCTCATTACAGAGCCGAATTGTTCCGAACATTATCAATCCACCTGTTCGGAACTCCTTTTTTCATGACATGGTAGGATTTTTTCCATGCAGGAAATGTCAAGTATGCCAATACAATGCGTTGGGTAAACGTAAGATCACCCAATTTGCATCTACTGTAACATCCAAACAATATACAATTAAACCCTTCTGCACCTGTGAGACCAAGTATATAGTTTATTTAATTACTTGCCCTTGCGTATGTATGTATGTCGGCCGTACCATTCGCACATTTGCGATTAGGGTAGGTGAGCATATTTCTTTAATCAAAAGCGGTGATACTAAACATTCCTCCATGGAGAGGCGGAGCCATGACCAGGGGTGTTTCAAGTTTAGAAATGTACTGGATCTATGAGCTCCAGTCCCATTCCCCGTTAGGCATGAATGTCGAGTGGGACATCAATGCCTTCATTAACCAGTCTTAACATTGTTCTTTCCCACATACATTATTTTTTTTCTTTTTTTTCTTTGGGTAATTAATAATATATCTTTGCACTCTATATTGTTGTTACTACATATTTGATTGTTTACATGTATGATTTGAATAAGAGGGGCATGTGTGCCCATTTGTGAGAATCCAACTCTTATCGACATGTTGCGTATGAACAACATTTTTTGCACATGCATAACTCCAAAGGTATTCATTTTTTATCTGGTTTCTTATCATTATTTACATAAATATCTTTTATATTCGCTTGTTGCCGATACACACGTGACAAGTGCAATATTTATGACACACTTGATCAGTTTTCATGCATCTGTATATATACTTACATGTATTTTAGATGGCATGGATTCATTCTGGTTCACATTGTGTGCTATTTTGTAAATCTTTTTAACCATATTCGTTTAACAATAATATTTTTATATGGGTCCATGACTAGTGTTATTTATATTTGGATTTTTCCATCACCATTTAGTTTTTAATATTTGCCATCCTGTATGTCACTTTGTATCGTTGACACTTATTTGCATTTGGAGCGCACAATGCGTTTCCATATTGAGGCTTGGTGTATATACATGTGTTTATCACGTGATACTCTAGTCACGGCCCATTTGTTTTTCCTTCCGCTCAGTGGACGTGGATACAATCTACACTCCTTGTTTGTGTTTCATCCTAAAACGAGGCTTGGTTTCAAATCGAGACGCCTCCTTCATTGGACGTTACGTTTTAGGAGACTATAGTCTCGTGTTTTTTCTCTTACATCCCGTCCTCGTGGTTAACTGTAGGACTATACATACCATAATGAGGCTTGGAACGCACGTACGCCATGACACACATTCCGGAAGTGGACGCGGTTTCCATTGCTGTAACATGACGGTAGGTTGGATTCTCATTTGATTGGGGCCAATGTTCTTCTTGTCTATAAATTAGAGGGGGCTACAGTGGAGCGACACCCCAGATGAAGTGTTGGTACACGAAACACGTCGGGTCATCTCCACTGCCGTCTCACCTGTGTATACACGCCTGATTTTACAGCCTACATGTGAGTGTATCTGCTGTTTTTAATAAATCCTGTTTTCAAAACTAAACAAGATTACGCTATGTGGCCACTTTTCTCCCCTATCTCTTTTTACTACTGATACCACCGGAGAGATATTATTTAGGAACCTTCCCTCCATCGCATGTCTTTCCATCCTTCATCAGAGAACGAGATGTGTATACCAACATACCTTCTGCTTTCATGATCGAGAATCGTAATTTACAAGCCTGATTTGACTTCTGGCGACATATGTCACCATAAGTCCACTTACTCTGGTAAGCCTTCATTTCCACTGGTGGTGGTTATTTTCACATAAGGAAGAAATCAACATTATATGTTTGAATCAACCTTTATTCACGTGGTGGAATCCATTTTCATGGACTATATTGTGTTGCACTTTTCATTTTTTCCACGTTTTGACTAAATTCATCATTTATTTGGTGGAACTTATCAGCATGGACTTTATTCATTTCTAACAGTGTATTGCACCCATTGATATATCTACATATCACATATACCGGTACAATGTTTTTTGTCACAATTTACATTGCATAAGCGCTACACTTTTTTGTATACTTTTCATTTTTGCTTTTTTATTCATAATTAGCTGTATTTCCCTTAGGCAGCGCAGTGTTTACTATATTTTTCCATAATTTCCTAATAGAAACCTGCACAGAGTGAAATATGAATGTTAACCTCCACGTAAATATACCAGTTACCTGGCTGTCTCTATCATCAATACCTTTGACCCAGAACAAGCATTGAGTTCAGGAAAGTCAGAGTGATGTAGAAACTGTTATTCTGCATGCTTGCTCCAGGTCTGTGTCTTAGAATGTACTAAAGCCATTTGAAAATCCTGACAGTCGGGTAACGGTCATTTCTTGAAAGACAGGTCAGTAATGGCAACTTTTGTATGCTTTCAGTACATTTCCATCTCTTGCAGCAAGTCCACCTAAAACAATAAATTCTGCTGGCAGTGAGATGTGGAACCCTGGCTGCAGGCAACATTCTCGGATTCTGAATAGACACTGAAGAGTACCATCTCTCCAACTTTACATGCTTGGAGCTCTGCTGTAAAGAATAAATTAAGTTTTCCACCTCCCTCCCATGGAGATGTTTGTTGTGTGGCCTGCCCAGTGCCACACTGCAAATCCTTAAAATCTTCCTGCTGCTCATCCTGGGGCATGCTTGACCTCAACTGCATTTTTAAATGATTAGTCTTTTCATAGAATTGTCAAACTCCACAAATGCTCTTGACATGGTTGTTCTTTTCTACTCAAAATTTGCAAACCCTTTTTATGGGGTAAAACCTTATGCGGCTAAAAACATTCTCAGGTCAAAGCCATAATGATGCTCAAGCTGGCAATATATGGATCGAAATTTGGCCAGTTCAGCAGGGACTGGAGGAATTATAACCCTTGTATGGCCAGGGAGGTTGTACAGAAATCAATCTACTTATAAATTTCTGTACAACCTCCCTGTCAAATTTCCCCACTCCGTGTAACAGGCTATAGCCTGCAATTCTGATCACTGTATTCTTATTGCGGGGTAGTCTCCTGGCTCAGGGGGAGGGTTACCCCATCCGCCTCGAATGTGTGAATAGGGGGAATTGGGTCCGTATTTTTTGTTCAACCTGCTGGATCGATAGAGGTATTCTATCGATCCACCCTAACAGGTGAATTGCATTCAAAAGTATATCACATTGTGTCTAATTTTGGTTCACACGTTGAACCCTAGCGCCCTCATTCACATATTTATCATACATACACAGTTCACCCCTGTAATCTGAGGAGCAGCTTATATCTATAAATGTGTTTATTATTACTTACCCAATTTTGTGGTTTATGTGCACACTGCACTGTATTTAATTATTATTTGACACGGAAAACACCCCATTCTATATCAAAAAACACATTAGAACTGCTGTTTTGCTACTTGTAATTTAATGCAATGTAACCTGTAATGCCAATGGCCACCACAAGATGGCGATCACAGAAGGAAGCGGAGACCTGCAGAAGGCCGCGGCCTCAATTACCGGCCAGGACGCGCCGGACGGTAATTGAGGCCGCGGCTTTGCGGCCTTCTGCAGCCCTAAGCTTCCCCAGGTGCCAGGTCACAATTTCTTGTAGCAATTGCGACCGGGCGCCCGGATTTTGTCGAGGCCTGTATATACAAATTTATACATTTAATGAGGTGAGAGTCGAGAGAGACCGGTTGTGAATATCTATTGTTATTTATCCTATCCAGATTCATTCATTGATGTGAAGATACTGTCTGATTTTCCATCTCTATACCTCCACTTTAAGGGACTTTTTGTGTTTACCACAGCACAGAGTGCTACATATGGACATTCTCTGGCACTATTGTGCATTTATTCACAGATGCTGAGTAGCAAGTATTTTTGTCTTGCTTTGTTTGTGTTTTTGGGTAATTACCACATCAGCGCGAGATCACTTTTATTTGACTAGTGAAGGCTGAAAAGCCAACATTCATGATAAGGCTCGGTTTACACCGATTCCAAAGTTGTGCGATTTTCAGTTCACTTTGATACTGTGGAGAAAATACTTTTTGATAAGACTTACACACTCTATGGCATTGAAGACATTTCAAAGACGGATCAAAGTAGTGCAGGAACCTTTTCTGAAGTTGCAGGTACTCCTGTAGTGTTAATTGGAACAGTTTTTATAGATACACAGGGCATTTTACATGTCCTGCAAATTGGAATCTCACAAGTTGGATCCTAAGTCACAGGAGTGTGAACTGAGCCTAAAAAGCACCTTGTAAAACACATTAGTTTGAGTAGCACAGGCCTGTGTCTCATTTATAAAAAATATAAAAAAAGTAAGGATATAGAAAGCAGCAAAGAAAAAGATGCTTTTTAAACTGCCCTCATTTGGGATTTGAAATGGATGAAAGACTTGCAATTGTTTTTCTGTAGAGTCAAATATTTTTTTTCTTTTCTATTTTTTGAGAGAATTGAAAAGGAAATTGAAAGACCAGAGCAGAGTAACAATGTTGTTAACTGGGTCATCTGCAGATTAAATGTAGTCATACATAACCGGCAAAATAAAATGTTCTCGGACACCACAGGTTATTTTGTAAATCGGATAGCAAAATAATTAAAAGTATACAGAGAAGTGAGGGAACTATGGCAACCAATATTATATACAAGATAGCAGCATGTGCTATTGGTAATCCACCAAAACAGTTCATCATACTGCCGAGGAGCAATATACATGAACACCAAACTGAACTAAAATTATATTACTTTAACCCTATTTTTTTTTTACCAAAGTATGTTTATAAATGGAGGATTGATGGACTGTTATAACAAATAAGTGTATAGGCCCCAAGGGGGCAGTATGCATAGTTTTAAGGTGCAAAAAATAAAAAAATAAAGTATACAAAGAATACGCCATTTTTATACATAAACAGTATAAAACTACTTATACTATTAGGGCTATAGATATGGATATGGGCTATAAGAATGGTTGCCTCTACATGTTTCACCACAAACGTGGCTTCTTCTGGAGCTTTTGTAGGACCTTTATTTTAAAACATTACCACCTGTTGTATGGTCTCCATTCTGGATACTCACCAAGAGGTCCAATGGGGGACGTCTGTGCCACAAGGGTGAAAGGAAAACCGTTGCCCTATAGTTACACCTTTTATTTCAAGAAGTTTGGGCAAATCGATTGATCAATATTTAATCTTTTCCCATAAACGGACTAAATCGATTACCAACATACTTCAAGGTGCTTGTACCCTCCAACGTTTCCCTTTTTTCACTTTGCCACTGTTGCTTGACTCAGTGTCTGAGAATGAAACCATATACCCAGGGAGGATCAAAGAAATTTGCTCTGTCCCAAGGGATAAAACCTTTTTGGGAAATGAGTATTGAGCCTCACCAACAGCAGGCTAAGTGGCCACTTAGCCTGCTGTTGGTGAGGCTCAATACTCATTTCCCAAAAATATGACATGACCATAAAATGACCATTGGACTATCTATAGCCCTAATTGTATAAGTAGTTTTATACTGTTTGTTTATCAATAAAAATTGTATATTCTTTGTACAATTGATTCTTTGATTTTTTTGCACATAAAAGTTCCGCTTACTGCTCCCTTGGGGCCTAGACACTTAATTGTTCTACTCTATAGGAGGTGGTGCATTTATTGTAATCTCTGGGCTTCACAAATTGTTTATATATGCACATTGGCATTATGAATTTATTGCACACAAGCACTTGGTACTATGAAACGTGTTTATTCATATCTTTGTATTGAGGCACTTTAGGTATAATATTTATAACAGTGCAGTGACAGGTGATATTACTAGCTTGGGTACAGTGACATATGAAAACACTATTACTGGGAGCAGTGACATCACTAGTACAGTGACACATAACAGGTGCTGACTCTGACACCAGAGCACAGGAGGATCTTGGCACAGCCAGCACGGGTCATTTATCCTCCAGGTAATCAGGGCTCCTCTGCACTTATCAGGAAGGGGGTGACAGTGGGGCCGAAAAAACAACTAATCGATTATGAAAAATAATTGTCAACTATTTTCAGAATTGTCATCCATTAAATCGGTCAACCGATTAGTTGGCCTGCATACAGAATGCCTTATTTGTTATCATTTTAGGAAATATAGTGCAGCACACATACAGCTCAGTACACCGTCCATACATGTCAGTAAGTGCCTGAGAACTTGTGAATGTGTGAGAAGCAATGCCTCATGGGACATGTAGTCCTAAGCAGGAAGTGAGTGGTTCTAAAGGCAGACTTTTTTTACCTTTCTATAGGGACTCACCATACTGTACACTGTCTGAAAATTACCAAGAAATTAGAATTTTTCCTTTGAATTTTCCTGTCACTGTGGTCGAAAACCGTCGATTTGACCCCACTTACGATTAAAAGAAATTCAACAAACGTTCCCAATTTATTTTATTTTATAACCACTTAAGCCCCGGACCTAAATGCTGCCTAAAGACCCAAGGTGTTTTTACAGTTCGGGACTGCGTCGCTTTAACAGACAATTGCGCGGTCATGTGACGTGGCCCCCAAACAAAATTGGCGTCCTTTTTTTCCCCACAAATAGAGCTTTCTTTTTGTGGTATTTGATCACCTCTGCGGTTTTTATTTTTTGCGCTATAAACAAAAATAAAGCGACAATTTTGAAAAAAATTCAATATTTTTTACTTTTTGTTATAATAAATATCCCCCAAAAACATATATAAAAACATTTTTTTCCCTCAGTTTAGGCCGATACGTATTCTTCGACCTATTTTTAGTAAAAAAAATCGCAATAAGCGTTTATCAATTGGTTTGCGCAAAATTTATAGCGTTTACAATATAGGGGATATTTTTATTGCATTCTTCTTATTTTATTTTTTTTTACTACTAATGGCGGCGATCAGCGATTTTTTTCGTGACTGCGACATTATGGCGGACACTTCGGACAATTTTGACACATTTTTGGGACCATTGTCATTTTCACAGCAAAAAATGCATTTAAATTGCATTCTTTATTGTGAAAATGACAGTTGCAGTTTGGGAGTTAACCACAGGTGGCGCTGTAGGAGTTAGGGTGCACCTAGTGTGTGTTTACAACTGTAGGGGGTGTGGCTGTAGGACTGACGTCATCGATTGTGTCTCCCCTATAAAGGGGATGACACGATCGATGCGCCACCACAGTGAAGCACGGGGAAGCCGTGTTTACATACGGCTCTCCCCGTTCTTCAGCTCCTGGGAGCCATCGCGACGGAGCGGCTATAAACAAATAGTCGCGCCGTCGTCCCGGATCGCTCCCCGAGCGAACCCGACCGCCGCATGTTCGATCGGACCCCCCACCCGCTAGAAGGCAAGGACGTACATGAACGCCCATGTGCCTGTACGTGCCATACTGTGGACGTACATTTACATGCGGCGGTCGGGAAGTGGTTAAAGGAAGACATTGTTTTTGTATGTCCAGCATAAGAGACAGCAGGCGCAGGTAGATTTTATCACCTGCCTATGACAAGGGAGTCTGTCATACATAATATATTACAGTGCTCTCTGAAAATCCACCAAAAAGTCTTATCTTTTTTTCTTTGGAATAAAAAGTTTGATCTCTGAGTCTGATAGTATTTACCAGATTCAACCTCTAATAGTATTTACAGTATATCTCTTCTGTCTGTTATTAGAGAGGATTAGAGATTTTGCTCCCTAGTCATATAGTGTGTCATTTATATTTACCACTGCATAGAGATATTAAAGAATAAATTGGCTTTTTTTTTAATCTTTACATATTAACTGAAATATACACAACGCTTTTTTTAAGGTTATTATCCGATTATGAAAATAATCGTTAGATGCAGCCCTAGATGACAGTAGGGCCGAAACAACTAATCGATTAATCGACAACTAAATCGATTATGAAATTAATCGATTACAATTTTTCATAATCGATTAATCGCCCAGTAACATAATGGGGTTAAAAAAACTAAAATGAGCCCTTTATAGTACAAAAAAGCAAATTGCTACTGTAACTATTACTTTCACTGTCCCACAGTAAAAAAATGAACCCCTTACAGTAGCGATTATTTGCTCTTGTTGTACTTTTTTTTGTTTTTTTAACCCCATTATGTTACTAAACATCTCAGGCCTGGGTCACACCTCTGTTTTTGGTGCTTGTTGCAGAAACACACTACAGTTCATTTACATGTTTTCCTATGGGACACGTTCACATCCATGATTTTTTTTTTCAGCTGCTGCGTATTTGGAAAGGGCAAGGACTTTTTAACACAAAACGGTGCTATTTCGTTTTTTTTTTGGTTCAATATACTTCAATGGAGAAGCTGCAGAAAAGCATGTTTTTGCGGCAATTTGTGTTTTGTAATCTGCCCAACAAAGTGGCCCAAAATTTTTTAAAAATGCACATTTTTTTTTTAAGGCTATTATCCGATTAATCGAAACAATCGGCCAACTAATCGATTATGAAAATAATCGTTAGTTGCAGCCCTAGATGACAGACAGTCATAATGTCTAAACCACAGTCTGTCTGCAGGCATAATATGACATTAGCCACACTGCTAGGAGTGACATCCCCCGGTGGTTCCACTTGCCTGCTTTTTCTGGAACTCATTCCCTGACGGAGCCATATTCTAGTATGATGCCGGGCGATGCAAAGGACATTTCGGCAGGAGCAAACACATCCCATAGACATATCTGGGAGCATGCTAGGCCCAGTGGAGCCCCCACAATCCTAAACATACAGGCAGCTGCAGAGATGAGAGTGGGGTGGGGTCTGCACCGGCTGGTATGCTGGTATGTGAATGAACAGGGCGGAGAGACAGTGTGAAGGGACTATGCACAGGGAGGATGTGGGGGGGGGGGGGGGGGAGCTTCCGCTGTAAGCAGTTGCAAAGGTAGAAGGGAGGAGTCTGTACACTGTACTGACAGATCCCTGATATTGGGACACAAGCCAAGAGGCAGATATGGCACGATAACTGTAAAATGGGACTGTCCTGGAAAATCCGACATTAACCTCTTTATCTACATTCTGCCATTGGATGTGACCTCCTCATTAATGGCTATTTCTCCTTGCTGTGTGTACAACCGGTACAATAATGCATTACCAAACTCCATTTATAACCACCCAATACCAGCATGCCTATTTATTATCAAAAGAAAAAAATCTGGCAAAAAACTCAATCACCTCCAGGTGTCCTGGCATTTTTATTTGAACAGAAAGTAAGGGAAACCCATGTATTTTCAACATCTTTTTTTAGTATATATTTTTTTCATACAGCGCTTATTAAATACCACTGCTCTGTTGTGTTGTCTGGAGTTGTGCTTCCTGCTATCAAAGTGGGATGATTTTCCTTTATATGTAGTAACCTAATATGAAATGTTCTAAAGATGAACAATTACTGTATTTTCAGCACTGGATTCATCAAAAAGTCAATGAATTTTAATTATCCGTTACCTGGACTAGACTGTATCTAGTACACATTCTATTAAGAGTACAACAGATCTAGAGAGATCCTGTTTTACTACCCTCCTGAACTCTGAGTAGTCCAGCCTTTGGCCATTTAGCTGTGAGTGAACCACAATCAAAGAATGACCTCTCCACTGGAGGATAATAGGGCATACTGGGACTAGTCATTTCCTCTATGGGGGCTGATCACACCAGGATAACATGCTGTATACTTTGCAAGGAAACACACCAAAGTAGACATCAGACCAAATAGAAGCATATGTTTAAATGAAATGGGCTCAGTTACAGTGTCTTAAAAAAATATTCATGCCACATTTTATCATGTTACAACCAAAAATGTAAATGTATTTTATTGGGATTTTAAGCGATAGACCAACGCAAAGTGGCACATAATGAAGTGAAAGGAAAATTATAAATGGTTTTCAATTTATTTTTTTACAAATAAAAGATCTAAAAAGCGTGGCGTGCATTTGTATTCAGACCCTTTACTCAAATACCTCTAACTAAAATCTAGTGGAACCAATTGCCTTCAAAAGTCACCTAATTAGTAAATATAATTTAGGCTCAGTATAAATACATCTGTTCCGTGAAGCCCATGAAGAGGTTTGTAAGAGAACCTTATTGAACAAAGAGAATCAAGAAGGCCAAGGAACACACCAGACAGGTCAGGGATAAAAAATATCCCAACTTTTGAACATCTTACGGAGCACTGTTCAATCCATCATCCAAAAAATGGAGAGTATGGCACAACTGAAAACCTACCAAAACATAGCCGTCCACCTAAACTGACAAGCCGGGCAAGGAGAGCATTAATCAGAGGAGCAGCCAAGAGGCCCATGGTAACTCTGGAGGAGATGCAGAGATCCACAGCTGAGGAGGGAGAATCTG
This sequence comes from Rana temporaria, assembly GCF_905171775.1. Classification (NCBI taxonomy): domain Eukaryota; kingdom Metazoa; phylum Chordata; class Amphibia; order Anura; family Ranidae; genus Rana; species Rana temporaria. The sequence goes on along the minus strand of NC_053491.1, from coordinate 63,938,847 downwards.
TCAACAGGACAACTATTAGCCGTGCACTCCACAAATCTGTTTTTTATAGAAGAGAAACAAGAAAAAAAGCCATACGAAGTCCCATTTGCAGTTTGCAAGAAGCCATGTGGGGGACACAGCAAACACGCAGAAGAAGGTTCTCTGATCAGATGAGACCAAAATGTAACTTTTTGGCCTAAAAGTAAAACGCTATGTGTGGTGGAAAACTAACACTGCACATCACCCTGAACACACAGGGACAGGGAAGCTGGTCAGAGTTGATGGGAAGATAGAAGGAGACAAATACAGGACAATCTTAGAAGAAAACCTGTTTACAGTCTGCAACAGGGTGCCTTGGCGCGGCTCTGTGGCTCACGCATGCGTTTGCAAATGCGTGCGGACTGAACCCCTGTTTTTAACACATACTGTAGACAGGTTAATTGGTTTTCTGCAAGCTGGTCGGTAAGTAGGCTTGGTTTTTCCCTGGGCATTCCCCAGGTTTTTGTTGTTATCTGCTTTAGCCTTCCAATGCTACTTACTGTTATGGCCAGCTATAGACGGGGGCAGTGGACATGTTTATGCTTCACCTGTGGTGTTTATATTGGTCCATCAGTGCACCAACACCTTTGCAGCCATTGTGCTATATGCTGGGTGCTTGGTGTGCTCTTGTACCTTTAAAGGAGGGGTGGCTTCCCTTCAGTTCACCTGCCCCTGTCTATCCATTCAAATGCATGTGCCTCCACTGTGGGGACACTCATTGTTTAGTGTTAGGACCACAGATATTACAGGGTGCCTTGGCGCGGCTCTGTGGCTCACGCATGCGTTTGCAAATGCGTGCGGACTGAACCCCTGTTTTTAACACATACTGTAGACAGGTTAATTGGTTTTCTGCAAGCTGGTCGGTAAGTAGGCTTGGTTTTTCCCTGGGCATTCCCCAGGTTTTTGTTGTTATCTGCAAAAGACTGGAGCCTGGGGTGGGGGTTTACCTTCCAGCAACATAATGAACCTAAACATACAGCCATAGCAATGAAATGATTTAGATCAAAGCATATTCATGTGTTAGAATGGCCCGAGTCAAATGTTCAGACTACAATCCAATTGAGAATCTGTGACAAGACTTGAAAATTGCCCTGTTCACAGACGATCTGCATCCAATCTGACAGAGCTTGAGCTATTTTGCAAAGAAGAATGGATGTGCAAAGCTGGTAGAGATATACCCAAAAAGAATTTCAGCTGTAATTGCAGTGAAAGGTGGTTCTACAAAGCATTGCCTCTGGGCGGCTAAATACAAATGCACCCCAAACTTTTCACATATTTTTTTGTAAAAAAAAATGAAAACCATTTATCATTTTTTTTCCACTTCACAATTGTGCGTCACTTTGTGTTGGTCTATCACATAAAATAAAGTTTTAAGGGGTACAAAAGCTCCTTCAAAGCACTGCATGTGCCAATTTATTGACTTTACTTGGTAAACTAAAACGGGAAAACTTCTTACCTGCTGAGATTCTTGCAACAAAAATTTTAGCTCCATTCTTACAGAGGCTAAGCCGCCACCTTGTGCACCATGTAAACTGCAGTAGCTTAGAAATACTCTTAGAAGAGCTTGGTTTTTTTGCAGCCACCATTTCCGTTTTTCAGCATGTTCCCTCTTAGCTTGTAATCTGCGACGTTCTATTTGGTGACGTTCATATGATCCAATATCACTTTTTTCAGACATTTCTTGGGTATCCAAACTATCTACAGGAGGTGGAGTTTCAATGGTGAAATCCTTGCTGTCAGCTTCATGGTTAAATATTTTGTGCATCGCAGCAATTTCCTTCTCCAGCCAGTTGTAAAGCTGAAACCTCAATTTTCCACCATCAACTTCATGCCCTGTAGCCAGCGTTCTTAGCTCAGTCATAAGAATTTTTAGGCATGCTCGAAATTTTAGCTGTTCAGCAATTACATCCGGTTCACTTCCAGTCTGTGCTAAATTGTCCACTGTTGGCGTTTCTGAACTGACATCTTTAAGGCTTTGAATTTTGTGGTCCAAGTTCAAATTCTTTAAAACTAATCCCCCATTATCTTCATCACTCCCTTTGTCTTCTTCCCAATCCAGCTGAAGAGGTTCATCCTCAATTTTTACTACTGGTGCACCCCAGTCAAAATCAGCTAAAGAATCTTTTGCTGCCGCTGAAGCTGGAGTGATCCAACCTGGTTCACTTAATTCTTCCAAATAGTTTACTTTGCCTATGGAATGTATACTATCCTGTCCAACAGAACTGAAGCTCAACAGATCCTCATAGTTCGCTGCTGATTTGGTTAGTTTTGGAATCTTGGAGAGCACTTCTAAAGCAAGCACAGGGCACCCCACTTTGAAATGAGCATTAGCAGTGGTAAAAAATAATTTCCTTTCAATTAGATTTATTTCATCCACATGGTTTTTGTCAGTTTTCAAGCTGGCTGTTACAAAAGTAGCTTCCGGGGTATTAAAATGCCGGCGGATTAGCAGAGGATGAGTCCGAAGGTAGTTGTAAAAACTGAAGACCACAGGGTTGCACGATTTGATGAGGACTAATATAAATAAAAAAAAAGCACAAATTAATTTGATGGCGACCAATTCATTCACACAGGGCAGCTGATACACTGCCAGAATCACAGTATGTTGGAGAAGGCATTTCACTTAATGTTCCTAGCAGGGTACATGCACTAGGCTTAGAGAAGGGAGGCTGAAGGAAACCATTTACAATCTCTCACAAAAAAAATCATTTTTTAATATCCACTAACATTTTTCATATATTTTCATTTAGGTGGACCTAAGCTCAAAAGCTGAACATTTTCTATGGTTTAGGGAACAACCAAAAGTGTTATGTATGCCTAAGCAATGCCCTAAAAATTTCATTTTTGTCTGAAATTACTGCTTAAAATAGCAGTGCACTTACTTCCTGGTATACAAGTCTGTCTAGGCACTCCTGTACCTGCAGTCTCATTGCTGTATATCTGCAGCATTGGTGTGCACAGCCTATTGCATTAGAGTGTGCACTCCAGAGCACAAACACACATGCGTGTATATCAACAGAGCAGTGGACAGTGTCAGTAGAGCAAAGATTGGCAACAGTAGGGCAGTGGACAGTATTAGTAGTTTTTTATTTTTCCCACTCATGAGAGGAGAGGAGGGAAGCTGGCAGCACTGCAGGGGGAGGCAGAAAGCAGGGGGAATCGGCACCACACAGGGCAATTAGGGTGTGCCCAGGCACACCTGGCACACCCAGTGCGCACGCCTATGATCTGCAGTGTGAGATCTTGAGCACTGTTGCTGCTGCTTCGTAAACTCAGATGATTTTATGATATATCATTGCTGTACTGTTTCACCTTACTAGAGGTAATGACATAAGGAAACAAAGCCCTGCCTCTATCAAGATGGCTGCCTCCACGTAGACACACGGCACAGAGCAAGACATAGTAAGTCAGTAACAGGGACAAATCTGCTGCCGGTAGATCACAGGCAATACTGGTAAAAATGTTCTTTACCATCTGCCTGCCTTTTTTGGGCGCATCTTCCAGCATTTAGTTCTTCATTAACCACTTAAGGCCTCTTAAATTTGGTGTTTACAAGTTAAAAATAATTTTTTTATGCTAGAAAATTACTTAGAACCCCGAAACATATATATATTTTCTAACACCCTAGATCATAGGTGTCAAACACAAGGCCCGCGAGCTGAATCCGGCCCTCGAGGTCATTTCATGTGGCCCTCGCACCTCCAGTCCTCCTTCAGACCCTTACTTTCTGCTTTTGCATCCAGCTTCTTCCCAGCAGCAGCATAAGGTAAGGGGGGTGCACTGTGATGTAAGGGAGAGTGGGGGACTCAACTTTTGATGATGGGGTGAACCTTGACATCTAATGTAAGGGGAGGGGATGCGCTGGACATCTAATCTTACAGATACAACCGGCCTTTTGAGGGCAATCATAATGCTGATGTGGCCCACGATGAAATTAAGTTCGACACCCCTGCCCTAGAGAATAAAATCGCGGTCGTTGCAATACTTTTTGTCACACCGTATTTGTGCAGGAGTCTTACAAGCGCACATTTTTTGTAAAAAATGAAAATAAAAAATGTTTTAATTAAAAAATAAGACAACAGTAAAGTTAGCCCAATTTTTTTTCATATTGTGAAAAATAATAGTACGCCGAGTATATTGATACCCAACATGTCACACTTCAAGCGATACGAAGAGAGGAAATGGATAGCCGCACTCCAATAACCAAAAAGGTTGTCTTTTTATTCAAACGAACAGCAAATACATCACTTCACAAGGTCACAGCAAAGGAACAGCCATGATTAAGCACTAGCTCAGTGCGAAACGCGTCGGCTGTTCCCCTGTTCCTTTGCTGTGACCTTGTGAAGTGATGTATTTGCTGTTCGTTTGAATAAAAAGACAACCTTTTTGGTTATGGGAGTGCGGCTATCCATTTCCTCTCTTCGTATCTTATGCATGGTCAGTGCATTGCCAGCACCCACGGTATCCTGAGTCAGTCTACTCTACATAGCGACCCACCTGGAGCGGTGATCCTCTCTTTTTCCTCATGTCACACTTCAAAGTTGCGCCCACTCGTGGAATGGCGACAAACTTTTACCCTTAAAAATCTCCATAGGCGACGTTTAAGAAATTCTACAGGTTGCATGTTTTGAGTTACATAGGAGGTCTAGGGCTAGAAATATTGCTCTCGCTCCAACGATTGCGGCAAACAGTGTCAAAATAAAGAAAATAACATAAAGACGAGCTCGCACGCAGAAGCGAACGCACATATCACATATACGTTTGCTTCTGCGTGCAAGCTCGTCATTTACTTTATTTTGACACTGTTTTTAAAAAATAAATAAAATGTTGGGTCACTTTTATTCCTATTACAAGGAATGTAAACATCCCTTGTAATAAAAAAAGCATGACTGGTCCTCTTAAATATAGTGAAAAGGACTACAGCGCTACTAACAAATAATATCAAAGAAACCACACAAAAAATAACGAAATAATACAGCAGCAATCAAAAAACGGTGAACTAAACCAAATAATAAATGAATAAATACTGATGCGCTCGTATTAACTCATGTGCAATGTGAATCGTACATATACAATCAAGCAAAAAACCTGGTATTCCCATGACTAAGTCACGTGACGAGCGACGATACATGTGGGGGAGGAGCCTACAGTGACGGACCATCGGATGTCTATCCCGAGTGAGGAGTCCACTTAAACATACCCGGTCTATAACATAAGCGAGGATACGTGAGTGCACTAAGCGCAGCCTTTATCCACATCTATATGGTACAATATTGCGCTATGTTTCCTTTTCCTCCTCTTTTGCATGTGACTGAATGAAACTGGAAACATCTGATCGCTTGCTGGGAGGTTGTTGTAACCTGATCACATTGAAGTGAGAGCTTGGCAATTAGGGAAGGATCACTGCAGACTGGCTGATTCAATCATCAGGACTTTTTCATGATCTACTCACATATATGAAGAGTTTCTTTACCAGGTTTTTTTGCTTGATTGTATATGTACGATTCACATTGCACATGAGTTAATATGAGTGCATCAGTATTTATTCCTTTATCATTTGGTCCTCTTAAATATGATATCTGGGGTCAAAAATACATCAGCTCTCATATTTAGACTAAAATGCAATCATTTTTTATTTATTTAATTCCATTCTAAAAAAAAAATATATAAAAATGTCCCTTTATGCATTAAAGTGGATGTAAACCCAAAAATTATGAGGTGATCCACAGTTCATTGTATATTACCAGGATGTGTTATGAGGGGGGAGGGGTGGATTTCTCACTTTTTATACTGTGGATCACCTCATATTATGATAAACATAACATAACATATGATACACATGTCCAAGCTAGATATGTAAATAACCTGTCACTCAAAGCAAGGAGGGAGAAAAGGACTTTTTATTTAGACAGGTTTAGACAATAAAAGAGGATTGCTCAGAGCTGGATTAACTCAAAAAAATAAATAAAGCATTTTGGGGTTTACATCCACTTTAAGGTGAAAAACCTTCTGTAGAGCAGCAGCCCACCAGAGCCCCCTTTTACTTACCTGAACCTAATCTTTCCAGTGACAAGGATGAGCCCAGCAGCTCCAGCCACTGTCTCGGGTCCTCATTGGATAGATTGATAGCAGCTCCCGCTGCTGTCAATCAAATCCAGTGACAGGGAAGCCGGGAGACGGGGCCCAATCCTGCTGTCTGTGTCAATGGATGCAGCAGCAGAACTCGGGATGCGGCTCTCCACGGGGACACTCGAGAAAAGGAGGACCCAGGAGCACCGCTGGGGGATCCCAGAAGAGGAGGATGGGGACCACTCTGCGGAAAACCCTTGCTCAGAGGAGGCAATTATAACATTTATGTTTTATTTATTTTTTAAATAACAAACAAACCTTTACAAGGAGTTCTATAGTCATAGCATACACTTATTTTATACCATCAGAATTGTAATTTTGACAATCTAATATGTTTTTTTTTTTTTCCCCTTTCATGTTGTGAGTCCTGCCTCTCTGCTGTCCATCTCTTTCAATAACTTCCCGATTTCCCTGCATGCTCTGAAGCTTCACCTTTGCTAACTTCAATTTCTAAAGACTACCTTACTGCCAACAAGCAGTGACTCCAGTACTGATTCCACTTCCTGGAATCTCCTCCTCTCAGCACTCCAGTAGTTCAGAAGGCAGGATCTGTGAATACTGAGACACAGCAGTGCCTACCCACAGGCCATTTTTTCTTTTAAAATTTTTGGATACAACAAAATTTAAAAAGACACAAAAGACTAAGGCCCCTTTCACACTGGGGCGGGAGGCGCGGTTGGCGGTATAGTGTCGCTAAAAATAGTATTAACCCCCGCTAGCGGCCGATAAAAGGTTAATACCGCCCACAATGCGCCTCTGCAGAGGCGACTTGCGGGCGGTATTGCCACAGTTTCCCATTGTTTTAAATGGGAAGGAGTGGTGAAGGAGCGGTATACACGCCGCTCCTCTCACGGCTCCAAAGATGCTGCTGGCAGGAGATTTTTTTCTCTCCCGCCAGCACATCGCCTTAGTGTGAAAGCCCTCGGGCTTTCACATTGAGTATGCAGTTTTTCAGGCGTGCCATTTTTAGCGATGTAGCGCCTGAAAAACTCCTCAGTGTGAAAGGCGTCTTAAAGGCAGTTGACTGGGTAACAGACAAAGCTTGCTTAAAAGAAGAAGTAAACTCAGCCGCCTTGCATTTAAAAAAAATATTAGGTCAATAGGTGAGGTCCCCACAATATAGATTGCTATATCAGAAACTTCTAAATATGTTATTTTTTTCTATTTTTTTTTCTCTTACTTTTTTTTCAGATGCCTGCGCCATATTAGCTCCTGTCCTCTGATTTCAGCTTGGTATCACTTCTGCCCGCTTTCTATGCCACTGGCCTGTAATCTCGTGCATGCTCAGTAAGATTTAGCCAAGCCTCGTTTTTGTCATCAGTTGCTATAGGAACATTGTCCTGTATAGCTAGTTCCTGCTCAGACGACGTCCAAGCATCTGCAGTCTCGCGATATTAAGCTGTGATGCCGCACGTGCAGATGACAATAGGATGGCGGGGGCTGTTTTAATTGATGGCACCCAGATCATGCCATGAATGAAAAATTGTGCATGCGCCAGTGACATCACTAAAGATGAAAACGGGCTATATCTTTTGACAGGCAGAAGTGCTGACGATATAAAAAGCATGGCACAGAAAGTTGCTACACACTGTATATATTGAAAGAAAAACTATTGATTTTGAGTTTACAACCACTTTAAAGCAGGTGTCAAAACACATATGCAGTTTAACACTGGAAGACATACACGAAATACACATCCTGTGCTTTATACATTCTGAAAGTACAGAAGATTTGCTGATCTGACAGAAAGGCACAAGTTCCTTATTTCTGTTGTAAACTGACAATACGCTGCATTAAACATGTGTTGTCAGTACTCACAGCTGTCTTTTGCTAAACTACTCAGACCAACACCCTACAAGGCCAATTGATCTGTAGTCCCATGATAAGAACTAAGAGGTCTAATCAGACTCTTGGAGCAGACACAGGACAATTTTGAACAATTTCAATGGTGAATTTAATCAAACCAAAAGGGTGGAAATAAGAGAAGATCGCTATTAGGGTTTATATAGATTTTAAAGTGTAAGTTCACCTTTAGTAAATCTTTAAATTGGGTGCATGTGATCAGCACAGGGCCAAGCAGCACTGTCCGGACAGAGGGTCAGGGGTCCTGTATTGTCATAGGACAATCGTGGGAGAAATGAAAACTCCTACAAGCTTTAACCAGACACTCATACAAGTCACAAGACTGTTATATACTGCTGATGAGAAAAGGTATTTAGCAGTTTATAGTTACTAAAATAATTATATTTCCGTGTTCTGTGTACTGTGGGAGACCTGATATAGTGAATGCAGGGTCCTAGGTTTAGTAACACTTTAAAGGCAGCCCATACATTAATCTTTTTTTCTTCAACCCGCTGGTTGAACAAAAGAACAAAAAAAAATCCTTCCTGCTATTATATTGTATTACTAAAGGTAAACGTACGTTCAATTATTTCTTCAATAATACACCAAGCATATGGTTATGGTGCTCCTGTGATTTTAACATTTTGGGGACAAATATTTAATGGGACAGAACATGGAAAATAAATATAAAACTTTAAAACATTCAAATTGTGAAAGCTAAAGTAATCCCTACCTGTGAGCTGCTTCTGACACAAATCGTTGCTGGTCGTTCTTGAACTTTGCATGTCACGTTCAACTCCCTACATGGGCAATTTCAGTTACACAGATACAAATTCTGGCCAACTTCAAAAGCTTAAAGAGATAAAGTCTTTTTTTTTTTAACCCCTTCCATACCAGGCTAATTCTGGCACTCCTCTCCTAAACATAAAAATCATTTTTTTTTGTTTACAATCGCGGCCCAGACGTTACGTCATAACACCGCGCCCGGGCCTCAGACGGTCAGAGATGACCATCTGGTCATTGTAAATCTCTATGGTCATCATCCAGCGGCAGACAATTCTTTCTCCGGGTACCCGATGGCATAGGAGACCCCGGAGAAGCACTGGATGGTGACGGGAGGGGACCTCTCCCATCGCCTGTAAGAATGATCAAGCTGCGAAACTGCCGCTATGATATTTCTTATGGTGCACAGAATCGCCAGCTAAAAAAGAGGATCTCTAAATGATACCTGTACCTGCAGGCATCATTCAGATATTCCCACTGAAAGTCAAAAAAGTGGTTAAATAACGAACATATTTTACTTACCTGCTATGTGCAGTGGTTTTGCAGAGCAGCCCAGATCCTCCTCTTCTTGGGTCCTTCGCTGGCGCTCCTGGTCCCTCCCTCCTGCTGAGTGCCCCCATAGCAAGTAGCCCCGCCGCCTCTCTCTCCTCATTTGCTCACTGACTTTGATTGACAGCAGCGGGAGCCAATAGCACTCGATGTTTGTCTCAGCCAATCATTAGGGAGAGTCCCGGACAGCAGAGTCTCTCGTGCAACATAGTTGGATCAAGATGGGGCTCCGGTAAGTGTTAGGGGGGCTGCTACAAACAGAAGGTTTTTTATCTTAATGCATAGAATGCATCAAGATAAAAAACCTTCTGAATTTAGAATCACTTTAATGTTTGCGTAGCATACACCTGTTTGGTTAGCATAACCTCTGATTATTGGTGGAAAGGTCTAACATTTCAGTGGAAAAGAGATCTGAAGGGGAAGCCAAATAAAACATCGGAGAGCTTTATTCAAACCAGCAGCATATGACTATTGTTATCACTATTGTTATCTACAAGGTGCCTTGACGCCAAAAATTTGTGGTACTGTATAGTACAGTGTATTTAAATGAGCATCCCTGCACTGTTACTGTAAACCTCTACACTGCGCCAATGTACCTTCCAATACATACGCTACAAATATAGACTTTCCAAAAGTCAGTAATGACATGAGGTTACAAATCTTACACCACTCCAGCAAAAGATCACTTAGACACCTAGCAGTGTGTAAGATAAGGGAGGGTGTGCCTACTCTATGTATAACCCATAAGTCATTGTGTACTGGCACAGTTAGGAGGTTTACAGTAACATGCACAGTAAAGTCGCAGGTATGCTCATGCATCATTCACTGCTACTTTGCAGCATCACTGTCAGTTGCTAACACTTTGGCTCAGTACAGGTCAAATTAAAGATCCAATACCAGCCAATGTGATTAAAGCTCTGGCTACAGAAATCTACTACTTTTAATTGCTTCCAAGGCTGAAAATGCATTGTGCTAAAAAGGCTCATTAACTTCATGTATCTTAAAGAAAATTATTTCATTATCAGCCTGAGAGAAGATATTTTGGCAAACAGCTGCTCAAAGGATTTAAGCACAGTGACCCTTTTGAAAATCTACAGGACTATATGAGGAGGTGATGTCCACCTTGCAGTTAAAAGAAAAAAATATATATATATTTTTTTTAATACAAAGTAAGCAATAATATTTAGTGTATTGAAAATTCAGCAGAAAAGGCAAAACACTATATCAGTGCAAATCTACCCACCAGGGTTTTCATCGTCCTCTTTAGGCGTTTGCTCCAACAACGTGTCCAGGGCCTTTGTATAGTCCTTCATGATCCAATAAGCAATGCTTCTCAGGAATGGATCGGGATGAAGTTTTGTACAGCAGAAACCTGATCCGTCTTTCTGACATCCCAGCACTCTCTCATATAGAAGGGACTCGTGTGTAGAAGAGGTATCGAACTCTGACTCATACAGTCTGGCAATGACCATTGCTAGCTGAATGTCTTCCATTTTCTCTAAGCACACCTAAAAGAAGAAAAACGTTAGGTCTTTTAAGTAACAATCATATAACTGACTTTTTGTGTAACAAAAAGGTAAAATGTGATTTCTTTATACCTCAATAGCATCCTTTAGAGAGCCAGCTAGTAAAAAGAAAGCTGCAGATTGTTCAAATCGTTGCTTGCCAAGTAATGAGAAGGCATTCTTCAGCGCTGCTTTCCTCCAGCGGTCCTCCTTAAAATTATGACTGAAGAACTGAGTCATCTTTTCATCATGCTGTGACCTAAAAATACCAATGTCAGCCTCAAACTATTGTAAACTAAATTGAATTCAGACTGTTCTTAAAATTTCATTTTATACCAAATTATCTTCAAACTATACAAGGGAGTAATAAACCAGATTAAGTGAAGCTGCAACTACTTAGAAACTTAGTCACACACTAGGGCTTTGAAACTGTGCCTCATCAGTACCACCCCATGCCTCTTGATATTCTTCACTAAGGGCAGGCCATTGACGGAGAAAATTTCTTTCCTGCAACCACAGGTAATCAGGGGAATCAGTCCCCACTGGAGGAACACAATGATTATTGCTAGCGGCTATAACAGACGATAGCCATATTGGCATGTAAAATCCAGCAAGCTGGTTGATCGATCAATCAAATTGGGTACATTCAGCCTGCCCATACATGGCTTGAGATTTGAACAGACTATGGCCAACTTAACTAGCCTGCAGAAACCGATATTTTGGCCAATAACCAGCTTTCCATACTCATGCACAGCAGGGGAGACGGGTCTCTTAATGGTAATGATCCACAATGAGCTGCACTAAAGCTACCCCACCTACTACCAACATAGATTCTGAGCAACAAGACAATTATTTTGCTCAACGGAGAGCTTTGGGACTATATTCTGCACATTTAAAAGTATGTGTATATATAACATTTTCTACTTTTACCTGAATAAGCCCCAGAGAACAGCTTTCTTTTTCATTGCAAGGTAGAAAATTGCAGCATCTAGTGGCTCATTGTTTCTTTGGAAAGCTGCTTTACCAACCTGTAAAAACAGACCACATCAAAGAAAATTGTCACTTTTTTCAAAACAAGTTTATTTTTGCAAACTGCATTCTTCAACAGCAAAAACTGAAATAAGGATTTCCCCATAAAGACTGAGATGTAATCTTGTCTGTTTAAAAGTACATACTGTGTATATTTATTCATTTATACAAGGTGGCGTCCAGCTTAAAGTATGTTAAGGTGCTCTTAACTAACACAGGGTTGTTCTTTTTACCACAACTGTCATTTAACCTTTACCTTACCACTTTGTATCATCCAAAGTAAAACGAATGGAGTCCTGGAGACCTGTGAGTCAACTAATACCTTTTGGTTCATCCTTGTTTTGGTTACTGTGTTTGCATAGGCCATTAATTACCAATTTTTTTACCACTGATACTACAAGACTTATTGGAGATAAGATATTTTATATCTATATTTCTCTTTGGAACCTCTTGAACTAAACAAAATGTGTGATGTATGATTTGGATGATTTTAAGATAAAAGTGCAAAGAATGACCTAGATTGACCATCAAGGATTTTCAGCCCACCTGCGACGCAACGTTTCAGACAGAGCTTAGAATTGATGTCATCACGTCCGCTCTGATAAGCAGCACTGCTTTTACTCTGCTCTTTAAGCTGAAATGTAAGTACGGGTACCTTTATTTTAAATAATGGGGCTTTTAACATTACACTGTGGAGTTCCTCGGTTTTATCCTTCATACCGGATTTGATTTAAACTGATCTGGCTGAGATTATAAGCGGCAGAGGTTTATCTGGACTAATAATGGGTGTACCTCGTTACAGTTTAAGCACTGTTAGACCAAATATGTTTAGGGGACGAAGACTCTGATAAGCAGTGGAATTGTGTGTTGGTGGAACACTGGTGCAATTGCATCGAGAGAAAAACTGCATTTGTATGTGCCAGCTTTGCGTGCATTCACGGATTTCTATGGACAACTTGTGTTTTGTTTAATTATGGAATGTTTTTACTTTTGGATTGTTCACAATATTGTGGTTTCACCTGTAGAGAGCTTATCAATCTCCTTTAGACCCCATTTACACCTGAGCGTTTTGTATCTTGAAGCCTGAAGCTACAAAATGCTGGAGGGGAAAACATCTATTATTCTCTATGGAGATGGTTCACTCCAAAGCGCCTGAAGCCAGAAGCTCCAAAACCCCAGAAGCTCAAACAAGTTCTGGGACTTTTTTTAGGCAGATTTGTACGTTTTTCTGCTTTTTACATTGGTGACCTTTTGACCTGTACAAAATCGCAGTAAAATTGCGTGACTTTCTGTCTGAAAACGCTATTCTCAGGTGTAAATGGGGCCTTAATGATTTTTTACATGGATTGTTGTTTGAGTCGTGCACCATTATTGCACTAGTAAGAGGTATTTGATTTAAAGAGAGCAACATTTATTTTATAATTTCCTTTGGGTGCTTAGGGCAGGGCACAAAGAAGGTCAGACAATATAAAGTTGGAAGGCTGATACCACCTTTGGGAGAAAGGAGAATTTCGAACGTAAGACTACTTAATCCTTGTGAAGGACTCCTTACAAGATAGGGCCAACTCTGAAACATGTATGACAGATGTGATGGCCACTTGATCACCCAAGAGTAATTCCCCCATGGGCTAAAAGGGTGGTTTATGCAGGGCAGAGGGGACCAGACTGGCATCCCAAGGAAGCACAGGGTGCTTTAATAGGGTTCAGATCTGTGAGACACCTTAAATAAAAAAAATTTATAAAAAAAGGAAGTAAACAGAGTCACTTTTCCAGTGCTTAGGTATGACGATAGTCCTAATTAAACAAAGCAGCTGCTACATTGGTACAAAACATCAAAAAGGCCAAGCAAAAACGATCTAATAATTAATCCTTCAGGTTTAAGCAGCACTAAATATTTAAAACAGGATAAATCTAATAATAGTATGTGCATTCACGTGAGGGATAATTCGGAAAATCAGTGTGACAAGTTATGTACAGAGCATCAGCTGTTTGGATGTTCGACCATCACCACACCAAGTGATTCCGCTCCCCTTACGAGTTGAACTTACCGAATTCCCAATAAACAATCGCCTTTGCATATATGTTAAGCCTTTGCGATCGCTGCCAAAGGGACATCAGCCCGGAATTCGAATATCGATCAGCCAAAAGAACATGGACATGCTTGTTAACAAACAGTAATCTCATTCCCATTAAATTTAGAATCTTGTCAGTCTTGTATCTTTACATGGATTTTCAGATTACATCACTTCCTGTGGCTTGTATGAGCATTCCATTTCTGTTAGGTCATCTCCAATTATTAGATCTTTTTTTGCTTACCCTTTTTAACGTTTTTTTTTACAAACTGGAGATAAGCCAAAGGCCTTTGGAATATGATGGACAAGACCATGCAAGGTTCTGAGTATTCTCTGGGATGGAAATGCCTGTATTCACACCTGGTGAAAAAGTATCTCCAGGTGCTGAAGTAGATTTTTCTCAAAGTAACTTTTCTGGCCTTAAGTAATATGAGTGTGGCAGGGCCAAACATAGCTCTGTTCTGCAAGACATGGGCTTCAACAGCCATGCTGTTAAAGACAGTGACTGAGAAGCAGGATTGTACAGGGGGGGCTTTGGGACAGCAGGTTTGGCTTGTTTTGGAGTTTGAGTACATGTGTACACCAGGTTCTTCTAGGCCAGTTTGGTGCAATTAATCACCAAACTCGTCTCTTCCTTTATCTTAAGCAGCAGTCAAGGAATAATCCACACTGGATTGCATATATTAGCTTGAATGGAGTCCATGGAATTACCAGAACATTGGATCCCAGAGCTAGAGGAACCTTGGTCCTAGCCATAAAAAAGGGTAACTTCTTGAACATGGAAGCCAGGATGTCCACACCTGGGGCCCCTTATTTCTGACATAATAGGTTGAAGGTGTCAGGATGGAGAAAGCCCTGGACACTGGAATGAATGGTGCAGCTGTTTGAGGGCAGACTGCAGTCGCTATTTTTAACGCTATAGCACCTTCAAAACGCGCTCAGTGTGAAAGGGCTCTTATGCCGCGTACACACAATCGTTTTTCCGCATGGAAAAAACAAAGTTTTTTTAAAATATAATTTAAAACGATCGTGTGTGGGCTTCACATAATTTTTCAGGTTGTGAAAAACGACAAAAAAAAGAATTCGAACATGCTGCATTTTTTAACGACGTTTTAAACAATGTTGTTTTTCGAGTTGTAAAAAATTATCGCGTGTGGGCTTAAACGACGTGAAAAACCCACGTATGCTCAGAAGCAAGTTATAAGACGGGAGCGCTCGTTCTGGTAAAACGACCGTTCGTAATGGAGCTAGCACATTCATCCCGCTGTAACAGACAGAAAAGCGCGAATCGTCTTTTACTAACACGAAATCAGCAAAAGCTGCCCCAAGGGTGGCGTCATCTGCATGGAACTGTCCCTTCATAGTGCCGTCGTACGTCACCGCGCTTTGCTAGAGCATTTTTTTTCTTTTACGATCGTGTGTGGGCAACCCCGTTTTAATGATGAAGTTGGAAAAGATGTTGTTTTTTCTAGAGGCTGAAAAACATAGTTTTTTACATGCTGAAAAACGATCGTGTGTACGCGGCATTAGATTTATTTCCTACATTTTCTCATTCCCATTTCTGACCCTTGTTCATTCTCTGCACTCTCATTGATGGTTCCCAAACACCCACTATTACCAAAGCCCTCCCTCCCCCACTTGGCTCTACAAACTAGTTACCCAATCAAAATAAAGGCACCAAAAATGGCACCTAAAAAACAATTTTCTGTGCGTGCTTTGTCTATTAGAGTCATCCAGGGGCTCGGTTCAAAAGAATGAAAGAAGTAATGCAGCAAGAAGTCTTATCCTGACCCTTTACCGTTGACCAATAAGACAACTGAAGAAAGTCGCAGCAACAATGCTATCTCTGACCTTTGTTCACTAAAACTAATGACAGTATTTTACAGCTGTTGGCTGCAAACCCTCCAAATGCATACCTGTGGCCACATGCATGGTCTTTGGACTACAGTTTGAAAACCACAGCTTTAAACTGTGGCACATTTAAGGTTTCCGGTGCCATTTTACAAAATTTCATACAGCAAAACAAGGTACAAGGTAAGTAAGAACATGCCTACCTTTTCTATGCATCTGCGGAGAGTGTTTATATTCCTCACCCACCAACCAATTCCCATTGCTCTAAGCTCAGACCACTGTGGATCACCTTTTTGAATGGCTGGAATCATGTTGATTAATTCTTCTTCGGCCTCCGAGTGAAAAGCCCATGCAAAGTGACATGTTGATAACCCTAAAACATGAATACAATTGATGTAGCAATGTTGAATAACTACTCGAGTCTTAGCTCTTACATTGGCAATACACAATATTTCTAAAGAAGTATACCAACATGATGGTCATACGTGTTTCAATTTCATTATCCAATCGATGAGTGATTTGATCAAATAAGAAATCGGTTGAACAGCCTTAAATTCCCCATCCGATTGATTTAGATTGTGTCTAAATCAGATTTAATCAACCTGAGTAATTGAGTCATATAGATCAGGATGGAAAATGAATGTCAATTTTGCATCAACCAGCAGTACCAAAATGATTCGGGAAAAGGAAATAGCTGCTCCAGGTGGGAACCCAGATGAATATCCTCTTGCAGATAACTCAGGTGCAGGCAATGCACTTAGCAAATCAGGAACAAAAATTGTCTCTGGACAGCCGCACTCTGAGTCTGAACAAATTGTAGCCATTATTAAAAGAAGGACAGCACTACAAGTCACAGCAAAATTTAGCTATGACTAAGCACTAGTTTCCGTGTGAAACGTGTCAGCAGTCAGGTTTTTATTTCATTTTGCTGTGACTTGTAGTGCTGTCCTCCTTTTAATAAAGGCTACAATGTGTTCAGAGTGCGGCTGTCCAGAGAAAATTTTTGTTGGGGACAATCTTACTATTGCAATGCCCTTGTGCAAGTTCTGGTGTTCTGATGACCAGGACAATGACAAATAGATTTACTTACTGACTGTTGTATGGGGGGGGGGGGGGTGCATGCCCGTTTATGAGCTTGCTCAGTTAATTAACCTTATTGTAATAAAATATGCTTTGTATAGAAAAGTTAAAAGGTAGAGTGAAAATATGCACCTTGATGAAGCAGCTGAATACGATACAGTGGAGGCAGGGATGTTAGAAGACATGTGTGCAGTCGCATGGCCAACAGGTACCTTAAGCCACACTCATCAAGATTGTCACCTCCTGCAAAACAAAGATTTAGACAGTTATATAAAAAAACAACTGCAACTTGAAAAAGAATGGCAAAGGGAGGCGAACATGTAGTGCTAAAACCTATTACTAATTCAGTTTCAGCTTTTAGACATTTCATACTACTATACTCATAATAGCAGACCTGCTGATAGTTGATACAGTTTACAGTCCACCAATGGTCTTTGTGTCAGTGTAAGAAAAAAAGAATCCTGGCTAAAATTGCAATTTAAACGTGGCAAAGCTACTATGTAATAAAATGTGTTGTTAATATATATATATATATATATATATATATATATATCCAAGTCAAAACTTTTTTCCTAGTTTTGATAAACTATTGAATATAAAACCTGTGTCAGTTTTTAATGTTGTCTGTGTCCTGGCTGGGAAACCTTTCCACATTTTTCATGGTGGTGCTTGTCACTGAGACAGATAGCAACCCTAAAATATAACGGAGGTCACCAGAACAAGATAAGGGAAACCTAATGGGGACACTTAGTCCAATGATAACCATGAAAGGATTTCTCCTCATACCATGTTGTGTCTGTGGGATCAGGAAATATAAGATCTAGGTTGTACATGAGCTGTGTCTTCTGCCCGAGACAAGATTCAGCCACGCCATTCTGGCTGAATGATTGGGGAGAGACTTCACATCAGGGAAGGGCAAGGTCTAATCTATTCCTCAACTGCCCAAATCAAGATGGAGCCCACAGCAGTTGGGCTTAGGTTAGTTTAAAGAGGCACTTAAAGTGTATCCTTGTCCCCATGAGGTTAAATGATGATGGTGATCAGAGTATTATGTAGGGTGCCATTTCTGTTTCTGAAAATGTTACTTGCATGCTTATCTTGCTTATACGAGTTACTGTTTTCTAACCACTGACACAGAACAATTCTAAAGACAAGGAATTCTGACACTGGTTGCTGTATGCTTGTCCTGGGTCTAAGTTAAAATTACTTGAGCCAGAGATGGCTGGTGAAATTGGCATGGTTTAAAATGAAGCCTGTATAATTCTCTGACAGGTCTTTTTTCAGCCACCAGCACACAGATGTATGCTAGTCGCCAACTGTCATGTGCCATGCTGTATAAATAAGCACATTCAAGTACACTAGCTGTGGTCAGCTCTTTACTAACAGCGATGGGTATATTAAAGGGGAAGGAAACCAAAACATCCACTTCCTTCCAATTATACAGTGATCGTCTGACAAAGCTGTGTTGATCAAAGAAAGGTTGCAATAAGAGACACAAGAAGGTTTTCACTGATGATCACTTGTTCTGGTAATGATGATTACTTGGCTACCTGCTGACTCTTTTGCATCAACATTTGCCCTCTCACTTCTCTCTTTCCTGATGTGCATACTTGTTCAGTAATTCACAGTAATTAAGCAAATGGGTCACAGCATAACAGTTAGGGGCCAAGTATTTCAAAAGTTGGTCAGTAATGGTAGCCCCCATATTGCTCTTTTGACAAATGTATTTAGCATCATAAATATCTGCCTCCCTCTGCTCATAACAATCAAGATGAAGTGAAAGACAAAGAAGGACTGTAAATTGTACCCGAGATCTTTGACCTGTGTGATTAAAATAAATTATTGTCAAAGAAATTGGCAATAAATAAAATTAATCAGTGCGCTAATATCTATTCAGCAGCTAGCAAAAAATATAGGTAACAAAAAAAAATGTACAAGACCATTCATGAATTATTTATGGTGGTTATTCTGTGAAATGCGGTTATTACCTGAATAGTTGTTATCTCTGCTTTCACCAAGCTCTGTGCTGGTTATGGCCACTGTATCAGCAAGAGCCACCAGGAACATCTGCTCCAATCGTGTCAGGCCAGGTAAACTAGAGTGCATGAGATGGCTTGAGAGTACGCTGGCATGCTCACGGCCAAAGTAAGCAGGGCCATACTGAGAAAGGTTGATCACTTTGGATTTACCTTCTCTTTTCTCAGTTTCAAAACCAATGAAGTCATCCGTTGTTACATTCTGCACCTGAAACAAGTCAGAATACTGGTCACCGACTTTACTATCAAAACTAAGCTTTGAGGTCTGGGACATTTTTGTGGTTTCTCCAGGAGCAGAATATCCAGTATCTTTATCTGCAGCAAGCAGAGCATAGAGAGGTAATGGTGGTATGGAGTCGATCTCTGTGTAATCTCGTGTGCCATCTTTTCCAGTGATAATCATGTCCTTCGCCGTGCTGCCACTAACGCTAATTGTCCGTGACAGGTGGCGTTTTGGAGCTCCCTCATCTCCAGCATCTAAATCTTTAACAATTGCCACCTCCCCAGCAATGCATTTGACTAAATGAGAAAGGATGGCTTTTGCTCTTCTAACTTTTCCCAAGTCCATGAGCTCTAGCAGTTGTGTTGGATGATATTGTGGAAGGGTTGGAGAAAGCACGTGAGCAGCCTCAAAAAGACCTCCATCTTGAATCACAGTAGGACTACCGAAGACATCATCTACAATAGCTGCCCCGTCAATTACGCTGGTCTTCTTAGAGATTTGGGCTGATTCAGACTGTGTTGCATTGTCTTCACAGATCACAATTTCACTGTTGCTAGACTTCAGGTTGTGTTTCCACTGGGCATATACATGCATTTCACAATCCATTCCAACAACTAAAATTCCATCTCTGACCCAGGACAAAGATACAGGCAATGAAGGTGTCCCGTCTACAGATGACACCAAGTCAATTGATCTGAGTAGCACCCATTTGGATTTTATGCCTTGTTTTATACTACCACCTAGTGGTAAAGTGATGACAGCAATGCCATCCTTGCTGTTGGTCTGATCAGTAACAATACCCGAAAGTCGTCCATACATAAAAATATTAGAACCAACTCCGACTGTTAGTATATGAGAGCCATCCTCCTTTGAAACCCAATCCAAATGCACTAAATGCTTGATGTTGGGAACCAGATGTTTGTCTGTGTTTAAAAATACATCTGATTTAAAATAGACAAACAAATTACTATCAACGCTCACATGAGGGTCAAGCATGCTGCCAACTTTTAACAAATCATCAAGATGAATTGTTTGTTCCAAGACCCATTCTGATCCTCCTGTGGATTCACATTCAAAGAGACACACATGCATAGAAAACTCTTTGGAGACATAGCCATTATGTTGAATAGGCTGCTTGTAAGCCACAGCAAGTCTTCCTGTATAAGAACAGCTCACTGCAACCGGCTTTCCTGCCACAGGTATGGTACTGCTGCTTTCCTCTCGCCCTTCATTCATCAATGACCATTCCTTCCAGTAAAAGCTTTGCTGTTCCTCGTTACTTACACAATCTTGAAATGTTTGAACATTGCATTTCCAGAATCGCACTTTGTTATCTGAGCAGGTAGTAACTACTAAGTATGGTGCAAGGCACACTGGGTAAATTGAAGAAGAGCTGAGATGACCTATGAGGACAAAAGAAAAAAAGCTTGTAGTTAGTTCTTATTTTATATTGTGAGAAATAATCGTATTATATGAGATCATTTAAAAGGTTATTTTGGACTTCGATTTTAGCACCAAGTTGTTTTCAGCAAGAGCGATCTGATGCTGAAAAGTTCTTTCACATCCTGACTCTTTACCTCACTTAACCCTTCGCTTTTACTCAAACGGATGACTAAAAGCAATTTTTTTTTTCCCCATTTTGAACTGTGGAAGGGTAAAAATACAAAAGTAATAACCCTTGTCAGGTTTCCTGGCCATTGGTTTTCCTTTAGGTAGGATTCCTTTCACTTCCTGTCCCTGGAAAAACAGGACGTGAGAGGAGATCCCTCCAAAGTGAGGGAATCACTGGTTGTCACCAGAACTAGTGTTCCCATTAGAAGATTTCCCCTCTATTACTGTTCTGGTAAAAACCCAAAATTTTGAATTTTCCTTTAAAGTCACTCTCAGTGATAATGGTAAACATAACAAATAAAGAGGGTGAATCTTCCTGATGAGAGCAGAGACTTCCTTAGTCGTGGAGTGTACCTCACATGGTGACACCATTGACAACCATTCAATATTTGGGAAAGTAGGATTATGCTGCAGTGGATCATAAGGAAGAGGGGTGGGATGGTAAACTTGGTTTGCAAGGATTCCCACACATCTACTTGAATTCTGTGACACATTCACTATGAGCTGTGGGTAGACACTGCTATGTCACACATTTCACAGAGCCTGTTCTAACTGAACTACAGAGGTGCTGAGAGGAGGAGTTTCCGGAGACAAGAGTCAATAAATAAATCACTAGACAAGTACCATGGGCTATATAGTGCTTAGAAATCAAAAGTAAAACCGCAGAGAAACTGCAAAGCATTTAAATAATCCAGGAAGTTGTGGAAAGAGATTGCCAGCAGAATGGCAGCACTTAAATTTGCAAGCAAGAGATTTTTCAAGTAAGATTACATTGGAATGTCAAAAAGGGGAATTTTGGCTAACCTGTATATTCCTTAGCTTGGAGTACATGACATGATACAGAGCAGTACTCATAGACCAAGGGTTAATATGCAGGCTACCTTCGGCTGATTGGGCACTGACACAAAATATTGTTCGGCCATACCTAGTGCACACCGCTGTAACCCCACCCACTCTTTGAGACAATTTTTTTGGCAAGAAATAAGGAGCCTTTACAGAAACATAGGGGATGGCCATATGTCTTGTACAGTTGTCAGAAGAGGTTAAAGCAAGACTAAGATGAGTGCTGCAACTCCGGTTCTTGACTGTGATATGAGTTTATGGCATCAGGTTCCTTTAAGGAAACACTGCAAGCCATAATGATGCTATAGCCCTACTGATGCTGTGGGTGGATCTTAAGCCAGCCAAGCCCACAGTACTGATAACCTCGGAGCTTATGATCCACCATTACCATACAAGCACAAAGTATAGCCTCTAGGGGTACTCAACATCTGTGGAGCAGGAAGGGTTAGCAACGACATCCTGCAGATCACTGGGTATGTGCAGCCTGCACAGCTTGTGAGAAGTGCAAGCTGTTTCTGTGTGCCCTGAAAGTTGGTGCACAGATCCAGTAGGGTGCTTGGCCTGTACAGCAGAAAACGGGACAAAAGTGAAACCAGGGGATGTGTGCCACCCACTGCTTCTGGGAGTATATGTTGCAGTCAGCTTTAACCCCAGGGCTCCCCAATAAAAGCCAGGGAGCCCCACTCAATGTGGCTTTTGAAACCCCAATCCATAAAGCAGAAATAAGAGATAGCCTGGCCACCATACACCTCACCAGGACCGCGTGGTTAGAAGGTAAAAGCAGTCCACTCCATAGAGGATGATTTTCCCCCAGGCCTCTCCTTCGTAGTGAGCACAAGCCTTTGGGATTCTTTAGAGGCAGGGGACCTACTAAGTGTGAACCATGGCCCTGAACCTGCAATGCTCTCTGCAGCTTGCACTCTTGCTGAACTATTGGTACCATGGAGTTGGTCCAGTGCATGGGGCACATTACAGGCTAGCTTGACTTCTTATTCCCAAAAGAGTGCCGAGTAAAGGCCATGGATCAGTCAATCGCAAAAGCTGCAAAATGAGCCCTGGAGTCTCTGCAACTGCAGAAACTTTCTAAAGAATAAAGGATCTTTACAAAAGTTTAAAAAGATTTGCTTCTCTCAAAGCTGAGAGGAGATGGTTGTCTAAAAACACTAGAAAAAAAAACTGAGGCTTGCTTGGAGTGGGAGGGGTCATGCAGGGCTGTCCTAAAAGCTTTGCCAGTGTTCAATCTCTTAAAGGAGGCAGCATAACCCTTTGTTCATGAACACCGTCCTGTAGTGTATGGTTAAGAAATTAAAGATGTATTAAACCCAAAAACAAAAATATAGCAGTATATAGCAACATACCAATCATTAAATGTGTTGACTGCATTCATTTTATTTTTTCAGGCTTTTTCCCTCTGTTTTTATTTGGTGATCTGGCCAGTAACACACATCTATCCCAGTGCTCCCACTCTGGATGAATGGGCACAGGGGGCACATTTGGACATGCACATTGCCAGTCTGGGGGGGGGGGGAGAATGTTAGATGTACTAGCAGATTTGTATACGCTAACAAATTAAAGCTAAACTCCAGCTAAAATTTTATAGGCAGAAACAGCTGTTTTTTCTTCTTTTGGGATAAAGGCTTTACATAAATGAAAACAGATCATTGAAAGCACCCCTGTCTGTGGTAAATGGTTTGCCTCATCCTTGTAACTGACACAATCGGCTAGACAGTGTGTTCTTTTGAAAAATAACAGAATTACTGGCTGGATCAACAGATGAAAATAAAAGAAAGAAAGCCTAAAAAAAACATGAATGCATGAATGCAAAGAACTGGTAAGCTGCATTTTAATAAATGTTTTCTATTGGGTAATACCATTTACATTTTTTGTCCTTGCTTTTAGATACACTTTAACTTTTAATGACCTACATATGTATGACTTCAGAATAGTAGTGCATGCACTACTTTTGGAAACTCGTTGCAATCGCATCGCATACTTTTGTACCATGCAATCCGGTGTTTCCGACCTGCGTTTGGGGCGTCATTAACTTACTATTGACATGAGCTACGGATCGCAACTGCAGTGCGTTTTGAATGTGGAGTGGGAAATGAGCACAGAACTGACCTTGAGTACAAAAAAAAACAAATAACTAAAACATTTTAACCCACTTATTGCAAATATTTTGTTTATAAAACCAAGACTCTCTAATGTTTCACATAAAAAAATTAAAATAAATGCAGCCTCACCTGCCGAGGGCGTTGCCCTTATTACTTCTACACCACTTGGTATATCCAGTGGCTGGCTATAAACAAGCTTGGAACTCAGAATCAGTTTGCTGGCAGTCTGAAGATTAGCAATTGAAGCGGAGCGTGTCATGGGGCTGGTTCCAGGAGATGTCTCTGGAGAGGACTCTACATTTGTTTGCCCAGGAATGGTGAGCAGATTTTGGGATGGGGTTGCTTCGACAGGCTTTGCTGAAAATTAAAATGTAAAAGTGTTTACTAGGAAATCTATAAATTGAAGAATTGTGCATTAAGAAACAAAAAAAACCTTAACCGAAAATCCAGGAAAATCTCCACGTAGAAGATATCAATATACGATCAGAAATTGAAGCTTAAATTTTCAGGTATGCAATGTTTATTTCCTCCAATGTTTCCTGCATCCTTTTAAAAGTCTGTACAATGGGCCATAGAAGATAATGGACCTAGCCATAGAAGATAATGGAGCAGAGCTTTACTTGGAAAGATCCCTGCTGAGCCGGCGAGTGACAGGTCCGTCTCCGCTCACTATGCAGAGATAGACCTGTCAGAGCCCCACTCTCCTCTTTAGTAGGGGATCAGATGAAAACAGACCGCCTGTCCGTTTCCATCCAAACTGATCTGCCAGACGGATGAAAAATAGGGTTTCCATTCGTCTGGAATCAGCGCACATGTCTCAGATGACATCTGTCTCGTCATAGACCTGCATGGAGTGTCCGTTCAGGTCTGCCTAAAAAACTGACAGGCGGACCTGAACTGTCTGCCCGTGAAAAAGGGGCCTTACACTGAAGGTACATACAAACAGGGAGATAAGAGAGGGTCCCTTCTTACTCATCCATGAGTCCCTAGCAGAGGGGCAAAGGATGACCCAAGCCAACCAGCTCCCCTGAAGAACTGCCCCTGTTAGAGGAACTTGGCCATTAGAAGGCCCCTGCTACCTAGCACATAGGCCAGACAAAATAATAAACAACTTGCCTGAAGTTTGTCTGGTCGGAGGAAATACATAATACTGAGAGGCCATGGCCTATGGGCAGTCTTTTATAATGTGGATCATGCGTTTCCTGTGCTCGGTGGGAGGAGCCTATCTCTCTCTCTCTGTAAGTCATCCTGGACGATGACTGGGAAAATGTAATACAGGATTGAATTGTACTTCTTTGCACAATGTCCAGAATAATGTATTTTAAAAGAAGTCAGCCTAAAGATGATGCACATCAATTTCTGAATCTATGCACATTACGCACTCTGCAATGTTTCTCAGGTGACTGGCTGGATCCCCCCCCCCATGCTGGGCATGCACGTCTAACATATGCCAGGAATGCGCATCACACTATGGGGGTTATTTACAAAAGGCAAATCCACTTTGTACTACAAGTGCAAAGTGCACTTAAAATTGTACTGAAAGTGCACTTGGAAGTGCAGTTGCTGTAGCTCCAAAGAAGACATGCAAGGAAAATAAAAAACTGCATTTTAGCTTGCACATGATTGGATGATAAAATCAGCAGAGCTTCCCCTCATTTCAGATCTTCACCTCAGATTTACAGCGACTGCACTTCCAATGCACTTTCAGTGCAATTTCAAGTGCACTTTGCACTTGTAGTGCAAAGTGGATTTGCCTTTCGTAAATAACCCCCAATATATTCTCTGACTTTCTTATGCTCAGGGGTAGAAAATAACAGCTTCTAAAAATCATTATTTTACTGGAACAGCATACACATTTTCAAGCATTTTTATTCCAAAATGTTACTTATGAGGAGGGGAATATAACTACCTACACAAAAATATAAACTGTATAAATGGTTAAACCCATCAAGAACAAATATTTCCGTTTAGAGTCCAATGAGTTGCATCAGTCAATTACTTATTACATCTCTCTGGGATCCTGGTGGCAAATTTCAGAATATACGTTGCCGGGTCTATTGATCCACAGTAGCCATTACAAGGAAGACTCTTGCAGCTTTTATATATATTTTACCACAGTATAGTAGGATGGGTGTTGAAAGGACACAGCAACAAGGAAGATAATTCTAAAATACCCACCTTGGCCATTAGGCTGGTACTTACCAACACATGCTTGAACAGACTTTAAATGAAGATGCCACATGTTTAGGACTGAACGGTTGTGTGCATCTTTTTCTATTACAACAAGGAAGAACTTTTCTGAAAAAGGCGGTGGACGGTAACCTGTTTAGAAGCAATAATAAATACATTTTGTTATGCTTATTTATGAACACAGCCTAACAGAACTCAAAAGGTGATCCTTAACAGGAAGAAGTACATTCTTCTATATACATGGTTAAAACAAAAAAAAAATATTATATTTTTAATCACCAAAACGTTTATTGTGTCAGTTTTCTAAATTAGTAGCGTTCGAAATGTTTTAATACTTTAACTCACTTAAACTATCTGCACCAAGTATCTCAAGGTGGCCAAGAATTAAACGTGACAGTGAAATGGGCAGACAAGAAAGACATACACAATATTGGTATAATGTTCAGCGCTAAACCATTGGATGAAAAAGTTTAAAATTTAAATGAAAAGGCATGCATCTGCATGCTGATACATGAAGGTGCAACCATGTGAATGGATTGAAAGTTCTGGGGGATGAACTCCTAATAATTAGTCTCCAAATGGGGGCTGTAAAAGGAGCGAGGCTGCTTCAGGCGTGGGCTGGGGAACCCGATCACTGTGAACAATAGAGAAGCAAAAGGAGGAGAGAGAAGTGTCAAGCCAATCCTTTAAACAGCTTAGGAATTTATTCAGTATATAAAGTATAAAACAACACTATAAACTTGCGTGAAAATTATTAGAGCAGAGAGCTAGAGCAGGTGGGTGCTTCCACGTGCAGTGTCACGGGAGCACAGGAGGACTGCCGTGAAGTCTCTATTGAGGGATCCACGAGTGCTGTGTGTTAGCAGAAGCTGGAGCCTCGGTAAGCCTTGGCTGTATGTCTCTGGGTGGGAGTGATCCGGGGCTGTCAAACTGGGGAGCCGCCCACATGCAATCAGAACGCATTTTAAAGGCACAGCCTTGCCTTCTTCATCAGCTGATGAAGACGACGAGGTCCTGCCATCAAAACGCATTCTGGCTGGCCAGACAACGTGTAGGTGGATCCCCAGTTTGACAGCCCTCGACCACTCCCACCCAGAGACACACAGCCGACATCTCCACGAGGATTACAGAGGCTCCAGCTGCGGCTAACACACGGCGCTTGTGAATCCCTCAATAGAGACTTCCCGGTGGTCCTCCTGTGCGACTGCACATGAACGGTCCCACCTGCTCTAGCACTCTGCAAGTGCGCCAACAATTTTCACGCAAGTTTTTAGTATTGTTTTATACTTATATACTGAATAAATTCCTAAGGTGTTTAAAGGACTGGCTTGGCGCTTCTCTCTCCTCCTTTTGTTCAAAGTTGGCAGACAAACATACATGTTTGTGTTGTTGGAACATTCCAAGTTTATACTTTGGAGATAATGAGCGGATAAGAGACACTTTGGAGCAGATAAGGAGCGGAAAAAGTCACTTTGGATTGTGGACTTATCTTGATAAAGGTGGTTTTAAATCCATATCAACCACCTTTACTCCCCAGTGCAGCCCTGAGATGGGTGTCTGTAAACTAGTATGTGTGATAAAGTCGCCTGTTTTTAGAATGAACAGACAAAACCCAAATATAAATAAAAGGTGTACTTTGTGCTGTGCAGCAAAAACATAGCTAAGTACAAAGGTATATTGCTATACAAACCTACAAGCTGTACACAGGATTTAAATGCCCACACTTCCTAAATTGATATTTATTTTTTTACATCATTACATGCATGTTTTATAATATAGTTCGGTCTCTAGAGTAATTACAAGAGCCAGTTGTAGGTGTATTACTGCCCTAAAGAATTTTCCATAATGGAGGGGAGACATTTACTTTGTTTATGGGAAATGGGCAGAGACAGACTGCTAGGAGGGAAACTTGCCATTGCATTCTTGGGGAATTGGGGTGTGGTTTAGGAAGGTTTTCCCAATTTAACCAAATAATGTTAGTATTAAAAACCTTTAGCTAGCATTAACTTTTAAGAATCGAAGGTAGGAGATAATATTTTATACTGCTTTTCAGCAATTTTCTGAAAAAAGGTACTTAACCAAGCCTGAAAAATTGTCTACATACAGTGACTTGCGACTGTTTCCCTAACTCTGGAATGTGCTCCAGTGGAGTTTAGTTCATCAGTGAGTCTGAACTGTGTGACTATTTCTCTTGTTCCCACAAAAATGTTAAAAGCATTGCTTTAACTAATTGTGATACATATCCATTTGTATGCTATATAACCATTTACTCTTTTACATTGTATATGCGTTTCTCTGTTACTCATATCAGAATATTATGTTTCTCCAAGCTTTGTTATAACACTAAAATCTAATTAAAAAAACGTATTGAAAAAAAAAAGCATTGCTTTATATCTGCAGCTAAAGTCATTAAAAATGAAAAACTCAACTCCAGTTTTTATTAGCAAACACAGTTGGGACTTTTGCCAGGTTTTTATTTTAATTTATTTTACACTGTGCCTTTATTTATTTTTTTAATCAACTTTATTGCCATCAACAAGGGATGAACATAAGCTACAAAAAGCCTTTTTATGGAGGGATCTGGGATCTGTCAGACTCCATATCTCTCCTCTGACCTCCACAGCATCTCACCAAAGATTGGGGGACCCCATTCGGCCGCATGTAAAACTTATCCAGCAGCTGTAAAACCACTCAGATTCGCTAGCAGAAAAATATGGTACCGGGATAACGGTTGTAGCCTCAATACAAGGCAGTGTATATAATTACGGTGGTATTGAGGTGGCTAAATGGCTCGTGCAAATGTGGATTTTTTTTTCAGAAAAATACTTTAATGTTTTGCTTTTTATCTTAAATGATTAATCTGACAGAAATATAAAATACTGTACTTATCAGAGATTACATCAGCCCTATAGATGACTGATAGCAGTGCCTTATTTTTATCTTCCCACTGAAATTTATGAAAAACCTGATACTCTGACAATGTTATGCTGCATTCATACCTTGAGATGGTTGGAAGAAAACCTCGGTTTCCTTTGCTTTCAAATTAGCTTTATGTGGCTTGTATCCTAAAATGAAGTCTTCTTGAAAAACATGAAGCAGCTGTGTTCTTGATCCACACTAAGAAATCAAAGAGAAGCATCAGTCATGCTCACTGAAAGTGTACTAATAAATCCATCTACAGGCATCACATTAAAAAAGCAAAAGGTACACATAGGTGTTAGAGTAACAATGTATCAGTGTCGGGATATGGAGAACTTTACACAAAGGGGTCAGGGGTCACAGAAAAGCCCCATTCATGTTTGGGTCGCTGTAGTAGAGCTACACTTTTTTTAAGTGTAACCTTAGCTGACATACATAACAGTTGCTTTGCCAAAGAGCTACAAATCTACAATTACCAATGTGCTGGTGTGACAAACATACACATAAATGTAATGCCGCGTACACACGATCGGTTTGTCTGATGAAAACAGTCTGATAGACCGTTTTCATCAGACTAACCGATCGTGTGTGGGCCCCATCGTTTTTTTATCCATCAGTTAAAAAAACTAGAAACTTGTTTTAAAATTATATGAGGCCTCGTACACACGGCCGAGGAACTCGACGTGCCAAACACATCGAGTTCCTCGGCCAGTTCAGCACTGAAGCCGCCGAGGAGCTCGGCGGGGCGAGAGCTCCCATAGAACAACGAGGAAATAGAGAACATGTTCTCTATTTCCTCGCCGAGCTCCTCGTCGGCTTCCTCGGCCGAAAGTGTACACAAGGCCGGGTTTCTCGGCAGAATTCAGCCAGAAACTCGGTCGGAAGCTGAATTCTGCCGAGGAAACTGGTCGTGTGTACGGGGCCTGATAGTTAACTTACCGATAGGAAAAAACGATCGTCTGTAGGCACGTCCATCGGTTAAAAATCCACGCATGCACAGAATCAAGTCGACGCATGCTTGGAAGCATTGAACTTAATTTTTCTCAGCACGTCGTCATGTTTTACGTCACCGCGTTCTGACACGATCGTTTTTTTAACTGATGGTGTGTAGGCACGACTGATGAAAGTCGGCTTCATCGGATATCTGATGAAAAAATCCATCAGTTCGTTTTCAACGGATGAACCGATCAGGTGTACAGGGCATAAATGTACAGCCTGAAAGTATGATGGCAGCATTTTCAATTCCCTCATTAAAAAAAAAAAAAAAAACAAGTAATGTTTTAAAGCGGGGGTTCACCCTTAGAGGGCACTTTTCCCCCTTAGATTCCTGCTCGTTATTACTAGGGGAATCGGCTATTTATTTTAAAATATGTGCAGTACTTACCCGTTTACGAGACGCATCCTCTCCGTCGCTTCCGGGTATGGGCTTCGGGAATGGGCGTTCCTTCTTGATTGACAGGTTTCCGAGAGGCTTCTGACGGTCGCATCCATCGCGTCACGATTTTCCGAAAGAAGCCGAACGTCGGTGCGCAGGCGCAGTATAGAGCCGCACCGACGTTCGGCTTCTTTCGGCTACGAGTGACGCGATGGATGCGACCGTCGGAAGCCTCTCGGAAGAATGTCAATCAAGAAGGAACGCCCGCTCCCGAAGACCCATACCCGGAAGCGACGGAAGAAGATGCAGCTCGAAAACGGGTAAGTACTGCACATATTTTAACCACTTAAGCCCCGGACCAATACGCTGTCTAAAGACCCAAGGTGTTTTTACAATTTGGCAATGCGCTGCTTTAACTGGTAATTGCGCGGTCATGCAATGTTGTACCGAAACGAAACTTGCGTCCTTTTCTTCCCACAAATAGAGCTTTATTTTGATGGTATTTGATCGCCTCTGCGATTTTTATTTTTTGCGATATAAACGCAAAAAGACCGTAAATTTTGAAAAAAAATGATTTTTCTTATAACAAAAAGTAAAAAAAATCGAATAAACTAAATTTTAGTCAAACATTTAGGCCAAAATGTATTCAGCCACATGTCTTTAGTAAAAAAAATCGCAATAAGCGTATATTTATTGGTTTTCGCAAAAGTTATAGCGTCTACAAACTAGGGTACATTTTCTGGAATTTACACAGCTTTTATTTTATGACTGCCTATCTCATTTCTTGAGGTGCTAAAATGGCAGGGCAGTACAAACCCCCCCCAAATGACCCCATTTTGGAAAGTAGACACCCCAAGGAAACTGCTGAGAGGCATGTTGAGTCCATTGAATATTTTTTTTTTGTCCCAAGTGATTGAATAATGACGAAAAAAAAAAAAAAAAAAAATGTTTACAAAAAGTTGTCACTAAATGATATATTTCTCACACATGCCATGGTTATATGTGGAATTGCACCCCAAAATACATTCTGCTGCTTCTCCTGAGTACGGGGATACCACATGTGTGGGACTTTTTGGGAGCCTAGCCGCATACGGGGCCCCAAAACCCAAGCACCGCCTTCAGCATTTCTAAGGGCACAAATTTTTGATTTCACTCCTCACTACCTATCAAGGTTTCGAAGGCCATAAAATGCCAAAATAGCAAAAAAAAAAAACCAAATGACCCCATTTTGGAAAGTAGACACCCTAAGCTATTTGCTGAGAGGCATGTCGAGTCCATGGAATATTTTATATTTTGACACAAGTTGCGGGAATATGACAAACTGATTTTTTTTTGCACAAAGTTGTCACTAAATGATATATTGCTCACACATGCCATAGTTATATGTGGAATTGCACCCCAAAATACATTCTGCTGCTTCTCCCGAGTACGGGGATACCACATATGTGGGACTTTTTGTGAGCCTAGCCGCATACGGGGCCCCGAAAACAAAGCACCGCCTTCAAGATTTCTAAGGGCATACATTTTTGATTTCACTCCTCACTACCTATCACTACCTATCACAGTTTTGAAGGCCATAAAATGCCAAGATGTCACACAACCCCCCCAAATGACCCCATTTTGGAAAGAAGACACCCCAAGCTATTTGCTGAGAGGCATGTTGAGTCCATGGAATATTTAATTTTATGGCCCCAAGTGATTGAATAATGACCAAAAAAAAAAATTTTTACAAAACGTTGTCACTAAATGATATATTTCTCACATATGCCATGGGCATATGTGGAATTGCACCCCAAAATACATTCTGCTGCTTCTCCTGAGTACGGGGATACCACATGTGTGGGACTTTTTGGGAGCCTAGCCGCGTACGGGACCCCGAAAACCAATCACCGCCTTCAGGATTTCTAAGGGCATAAATTTTTGATTTCACTCCTCACTACCTATCACAGTTTCGAAGGCAATAAAATGCCAAAACAGCACAAAACCCCCCCAAATGACCCCATTTTGGAAAGTAGACACCCCAAGCTATTTGCTGAGAGGCATGTTGAGTCCATGGAATATTTAATTTTTTTGCCCCAAGTCACTGAATAATGACCAAAAAAAAAAAAATACAAAACGTTGTCACTAAATGATATATTTCTCACACATGCCACGGTTATATGTGGAATTGCACCCCAAAATACATTCTGCTGCTTCTCCTGAGTACGGGGATACCACATGTGTGGGACTTTTTGGGAGCCTAGCCGCGTACGGGGCCCCGAAAACCAAGCACTGCCTTCAAGATTTGTGTGAGTGAAATCAAAAATTTATGTCCTTAGAAATCTTGAAGGCGGTGCTTGGTTTTCGGGGTCTCATACGCGGCTAGGCTCCCAAAAAGTCCCACACATGTGGTATCCCCGTACTCAGGAGAAGTAGCAGAATGTATTTTGGGGTGCAATTCCACATATAACCATGGCATGTGTGAGAAATATATCATTTAGTGACAATGTTTTGTACATTTTTTTATTTTAATTTTTTTTGGTCATGATTCAATCACTTGGGGCAAAAAAATTAAATATTCCATGGACTCAACATGCCTCTCAGCAAATAGCTTGGGGTGTCTACTTTCCAAAATGGGGTCATTTGGGGGTTTTTTGTGCTATTTTGGCATTTTATGGCCTTCAAAACTGTGATAGGTAGTGAGGAGTGAAATCAAAAATTTGCGCCCTTAGAAATGCTGAAGGCGGTGCTTGGTTTTCGGGGTCCCGTACGCGGCTAGGCTCCCAAAAAGTCCCAAACATGTGGTATCCCCGTACTCAGGAGAAGCAGCAGAATGTATTTTAGGGTGCAACTCCACATATAACCATGGCATGTGTGAGCAATATATCATTTAGTGACACATTTTTCTTTTTTTTTCTCATTATTCAATCACTTTGGACAAAAAAAAAAAAAAATCAATGGACTCAACATGCCTCTCAGCAGTTTCCTTGGGGTGTCTTCTTTCCAAAATGGGGTCATTTGGGTTTTTTTTGTGCTATTTTGGCATTTTATGGCCTTCGAAACTGTGATAGGTAGTGAGGAGTGAAATCAAAAATTTACACCCTTAGAAAGCCTGAAGGCGGTGATTGGTTTTTGGGGTCCCGTACGCGGCTAGGCTCCCAAAAAGTCTCACACATGTGGTATCCCCGTACTCAGGAGAAGCAGCAGAATGCATTTTGGGGTGTAATTCCACATATGCCCATGGCATGTTTGAGCAATATATCATTTAGTGACAACTTTGCGCAAAAAAAAATATATATATATATTTATATTTCCCGCAACTTGGGTCAAAATCTAAAATATTCCATGGACTTAAGATGCCTCTCAGCAAATAGCTTGGGGTGTCTACTTTCCAAAATGGGGTCATTTGGGGGGGTTTTCAATTGTCCTGGCATTTTATGCACAACAATTAGAAGCTTATGTCACACATCACCCACTCTTCTAACCACTTGAAGAAAAAGCCCTTTCTGACACTGTTTGTTTACATAAAAACATATTATTTTTTTGCAAGAAAGTAAAGTTGAACCCCCAAACATTATATATTTTTTTAAAGCAAAGGCCCTACAGATTAAAATGGTGGGTGTTGCAAAAAAAATTTCCACACAGTATTTGCGCAGCGTTTTTTCAAACGCATTTTTTGGGGAAAAAATACACTTTTTTTTATTTTAAAGCACTAAAACACACTATATTGCCCAAATTATTGATGAAATAAAAATTATGATCTTAGGCCGAGTACATGGATACCAAACACGACATACTTTAAAATTGCGCACAAACGCGCAGTGGCGACAAACTACATACATTTTTAAAAGCCTTTAAAAGCCTTTACAGGTTACCACATTAGATTTACAGAGTAGGTCTACTGCTAAAATGACTGCCCTCGATCTGCCCTTCGCGGTGATACCTCACATGCATGGTGCAATTGCTGTTTACATATGACTCCAGACCGACGCTTGCGTTCGTCTTTGCGCAAGAGCAGGGGGGGACAGGGATGCTTTTTTTTATTTTTTTATATATTTATTTCGCTTTTTTTATTTTATTTGTTAACTGTTCCTTCCATTTATTTATTTTTTTACCATTTTTATTGTTATCTCAGGGAATGTAAATATCCCTTATGATAGCAATAGTTAGTGACAGGTACTCTTTTTTTTTTTAAATGGGGTCTATTAGACCCTAGATCTTTCCTCTGCCCTCAAAGCATCTGACCACACCAAGATCGGTGTGATAAAATGCTTTCCCATATTCTCAATGGCGCTGTTTATATCTGGGGGGGGGACATTCCCTCCCACTGAATGTAAAAGCAGTCTAGAGGCTAATTAGCCGCTAGGACTGCTTTTACATGAAAGCCGACCGCTGGCTGAAAAGAATGATACCAAGATGATGCCTAAACCCGCAGGCATCATTCTGGTATAACCATTCAAAGTCCTGCAACATACCAGTACGTTGATGGTTCTTGTTGGACATGTATTGTAATCTTTTTTTTTTTCATGCAGTCTGTTGGCTGAACAAAAAAAAGATTGATCGGTGGGTATGCCCACCATTAGAATACCTCCCTTCATCCACCCACTTCTAATGATGGGCATACATGCACCATTTATATATGCCGAAGCATGGGGGCATCCTCCCGCAAAAAAGTTATGCCGCGTACGGTCGGACTTTTCTATGCCGCGTACACACGGTCGGACTTTTCTATGCCGTGTACACATGGTCAGACTTTTCCACAGGAAAGCCTCCGTAGGAATGTCAACCGTATGTACGCGGCATTAGGAGCAAAATCGCTCCTCCGCCCCTAATGCCCCCATGCTCCGGCATATATGCTCTTTTTTGAACTGTAGTGGTGAAATCACCTCCTACAGCATTGGAGTCGCGGCTTTATATATCGTGGGAGCAAACGCTGTTGCTGTCACGCTAAATAAATCCGCACTGCAACTGAATGGCGTACCTGCTAAGCAAATGATGGTTAACATTAAAACAAAGTAACATTCCAGTATAACAGTAAGATCATACCATACCTGCAAAGCAAATACCTATAAAAAAACATAGTAAAAAATAAAACATTTTTTAACGCAACCTGTGCCTAAAATATATATATGCCAAAGCATGGGGGCATCCTCCCGCAAAAAAGTTATGCCGCGTACGGTCGGACTTTTCTATGCCGCGTACACACGGTCGGACTTTTCTATGCCGTGTACACATGGTCAGACTTTTCCACGGGAAAGCCTCCGTAGGAATGTCAACCGTATGTACGCGGCATTAGGAGCAAAATCGCTCCTCCGCCCCTGCTGCCCGCATGCTTCGGCATATATGCTCTTTTTTTTAACTGTGGTGGTGAAATCACCTCCTACAGCACTGGAGTCGCTGCTTTATATATCGTGGGAGCAAACGCTGTTGCTGTCAAGATAAATAAGTCCGCGCAACAGCTGAATGGCGTACCTGAAAACAGTAAAATAAATTACATACCTGAAAAGCAAGCATGAAAAAACATAACAACAATAAAACTTTGCAGAATAGAATACAGTAAAAAAGAGCAGAACAATAGAGAGAGAATAGAGAGGGAGAGAACAATAAAACGACAACTATTTTTGGTTTTTTTATTTTATATTTTTTTGTGTGTTTTTATTTTTTACTTTTTTTTTTTTTTTTTTTTAACACTTTTTTTTGTAACTGTGAACTGTAACTTCAACTTTTCGGTTCCAGGTTTGGGTCTCTCAAAATGCGATGGCATCTTGGGAGACCCTGTGTGAGTGTGCCTAGCCTGTGAAATGTTTCACCCTACACTAATAATTAACGTGTGTGTGGAAGCGTTCAAAACATTCACCAATACAAAGACCAGGATTGCCAGGACATTTGGGACAAAAATAACGGGTGTCACGCCTAAATCCGCGCTTGGTACAGACACGACATTTTCTTTGGGGGGCTCGTTGGGTAGGGGTACTCGGGAGGACATAAGAAAAATGCCTCTCATGCAGTCGGCTTACTGCATTTGGTAGGAGATGGTGAGGTACAATACCGCCTGGATACAGGAGTTCTGTGATGATATCCCTCTGGAATTGAAGGAAGGATTCATTCCGTCCTGAAGCTCTGTATACGACATGAGCATTCAGTAGAGCCAATTGAAATAAATGTAGAGACACTTTTTTGTACCAGCGTCTCGTCTTACGGGCAATATGATACGGCGCCATTAACTGGTCGTTGAGGTCCACCCCTCCCATGTTTTGGTTATATTCGTGGACACTGAGGGGTTTCTCCACAACACCAGTCGCCGTACGAATTTGGACTGTCGTGTCTGCGTGAAGGGTGGTAAGAACGAAAACATTCCTATTGTCCCGCCACTTCACAGCGAGCAAATTTTTACATCTGCAGCAGGCTCTCGCCCCCGGCCTAACACGGGCATCTACAAGCCGCTGGGGGAAGCCCCGGCGATTAGGTCGCACGGTGCCACATGCTCCAATCTGTTGATCAAATAAGTGGCTAAAAAGTGGCACGCTGCTGTAAAAATTGTCCACATACAAATGGTACCCCTTTCCGAATAAGGGTGACACCAAGTCCCAAACAATCTTGCCAGCGCTCCCCATGTAATCTGGGCATCCTTCCGGCTCTACCTGACTATCTTTTCCCTCGTAAACCCTAAAGCTCCATGTGTAGCCTGTGGCCCTGTCACAGAGCTTATAGAGCTTGACCCCGTATCTGGAACGCTTGCTGGGAAGGTACTGTTTGAAAGACAAGCGGCCAGCAAATTTAATCAGGGACTCATCAACGCATACAACCTGCTGGGGATTAAACAAGGCTGCAAAACGTTCGTTGAAATGGTTTACGAGGGGCCGAATTTTGTAGAGCTGGTCAAATTCAGGGTCTCCACGTGGACGACAAAGTGCATTGTCACTGAAATGCAGGAACCGCAGGATCGCCTCGTATCGTCTCCTGGCCATGTGAGCAGAGAAAATGTACATATGGTCAATGGGATGTGTGGACCAATACATCCGCAATGACGGAAATTTGTGTATGCCCATGTTGAGGGTAAGGCCCAGAAAGGTCTTAAATTCGGAAACCTCGAGAGGTTTCCATTGTTTGGCAAGGCGAGACTGGGGGTTAGCGGCGATGTAAGTACCAGCATATAAATTAGTCTGGTCCACAATAGATCTATAGAGATCTTCCGTGAAATACAGCGAATAAAAATCAAGTGACGTAAAGTTCGCTGTATCCACCTGAATACCGGGTTGGCCAGTGAATGGGGGAAGTACAGGTGCTGTAGAAGTGGTGGGGACCCAATCAGGATAGGCAAATTCTACAGGAAGGGCACTATGGGCACGACGGGCCTGTCTCTGTCTTCTTCTTGGTGGCAGCGGGACACTACTTGTGCTTGCCACATCGCCAGCTTCAACTGCACTTATGGGACTCGCCACGTCACCAAGTGTTACTGCAGTGCTGGATAAACGACCAGGGTGTACTAGGCCGCTGGTGCTTGCCAATTCACCAGAAGGAATAGCGGCGCTAGTACTGGATCTCTGCTCCATACGAGGGTCCTGCGGTTCTTGCTGCTCAACAACATCAGAATGGGATCGGGTACGCCTGGCCTTAGCAGGGACCTCAACTTCGTCGTGCGAGCTATCTGACATGGAGCCGCTGTCGTAAATGGGTTCATATTCTGAGCCAGAATCTGTCAGATGCGTGACCTCCTTCTCTTCACTATCTGACATGCACATGAACTCCAAGGCCTGCTTATCATTGTACCTTCGGTTTGCCATTTTGGACTCTAAATTTAGTGGTACAATGGTAAGGATTCACAGGTAAAAAAAGCACCTGACTATAGAAAAGCAAATGTAGAAAACGCTTCAAAAAAAACTGTAAGCGATCGCAGGGATCAGGCCTGTCTCTGCGAACGCTGCAGTTATGTGTCTTGTGTTTTGTAAGTGACAGTGATCGATCGATACTGCACTTGGGTGGGTTGGGCAGGGCAGAGGGGGAAAACGCAGGTGCTAGCGGGTATCTGGGCTGATTCCGCTAACAATGCGTTTTTGGGTACCCTAAACTGCTGGGTACGCTAGTATAGATCTGATCAGATCAGGTATCGATCCGTTCAGATCCTATACCACTAAGGGGGGTGTATGCTTAGCGAGTGGGTGTAAGCGGTACTGGCTCTAACCTAACGCTGCCTGGGGCGACGCAGACCCTGACTGGCGCTAAAATTAAATTTATATCACCCGCCGGGTGATCAGGGGGTTAAACCTATTGGGTTATATACGGCGGGTGCTCTGATGCTATAAACAGCAAACTAACCAACCAGCGTCAACCGTAACACTTATACGGTGATCACTGGTGAAAGGGTTAACTAGGGGGCAATCAGGGGGTTAAAACCTTTATTCGGTAATATATGGGGGTACCTAACGCTTTCTAAAAACCTGGTGGCGAACCTAAAATAACTAAATAACTAACTGGCTAACCACGTCACCAGTGACACTTATACAGTGATCAGTGGTGAAAGGGTTAACTCTAGGGGCAATCAGGGGTTAAAACCTTTATTTATGGGGGTACCTAACGCTATATAAACCTGGCGGCGAACCTCAAAAAAAACTAACTGCCTAGCGGCAACAGTGACACTAATACAGCGATCAGAAACCGATCGCTTAGTGACACTGGCAATAGGGGTGAAAGGGTTAACTCTAGGGGCAATCAGGGGTTAAAACCTTTATTTATGGGGGTACCTAACGCTATATAAACCTGGCGGCGAACCTCAAAAAAAACTAACTGCCTAGCGGCAACAGTGACACTAATACAGCGATCAGAAACCGATCGCTTAGTGACACTGGCAATAGGGGTGAAAGGGTTAACTTTAGGGGCAATCAGGGGTTAAACCTTTATTGGGGGGGGGTAGGGGGCTACCCTGGACCTAAAGGGGCCTAAACCTAACTGCCCTGACACTTTTTTCTGTCACACTGACACTAAAAGCAGTGATCAGAAAATAAATGATCACTGCAATCAGTGACACTGTGACAGGGGGTGATCTGGGGGTGCTGGGGGGGTGATCGGGGGGGGTTATGTGCCTATGTGTGCTGTGTCAGTGTGCTGTTGGTGCAACTCACAGTACTGACGTCTTCTCTCCTCTGGAACCGGACGAAAAGACCGCCAGAGGGGAGAAAACGTCACTTCCTCCCTGCCTGTGTTTACAGTTACACAGGCAGGGAGGGCTCAGCTGGAATCTCATTCGCCGAGGGAGATCGAGAGGGGACGGCTGGAAACCAATAGCCGCCCCCTCCTCCCGGACCTCCCGTACACCGTTCCCGGCCCTCGCATGTACCGGTGGGGGTCCCGATCGGACCCCCGAACCCAGGTAAGGCGGGGACGTACCTATACGCCCATGTGCCTGTACGTGCCATATTGTGGACGTATATGTACATGCGGGGGTCGGGAAGTGGTTAATATAAATAGCCGATTCCCCTAGACCGAACGAGCAGGAAGCTAAGGGGAGATTTTTTTTTTTTTTTTAAATGGGTGAACTCCCGCTTTAAGTTAGCAAATTGTGTAGCACAAACTGAAAGCATAAGCCCTGGTTCACACCAGTGCGACAAGTTCAATGTTACATGACATGTCGCACTCTATTTGTTGCAATGGAACGGTTTCAAATTGCTTTGAAAATGGTTCCTGCACTATTTCTGTGTGATGTCAATGTGACTGGCATTGACATCTGTTAAATGAGGTTGCACAGAAATCACACTGCTTTGAAGTCACACTGAAATAGCGCAAACTTCAAAATTGCACTGGTGTGAACCAGGGCTAACTTGACTATACCAGCTGGCTGGGCTGAAAGATAATCCCAAAACTATCAAGAGGAGGGAAGCTATTTCCCTAACCTCATCACCTTCCACACACTGGTAGCCCCAGTAAACCAATAAATAAATGAATACAGATTTGCTAAAGAAAGAAAATAAGCCAATTAATCAGGAACAACCGAGATCAACAGGGTTTTAAATAGTTTAAAGCTGAAGTCTAGGCATGATTTTATTGCATAGTTACGTTGGTCCAGTTTGGAAATACAGTGAGGAAAATAAGTATTTGAACACCCTGCTATTTTGCAAGTTCTCCCACTTGGAAATCATGGAGGGGTCTGAAATTGTCATCGTAGGTGCATGTCCACTGTGAGAGACATAATAAAAAAAAAAAAATCCAGAAATCACAATTTATGATTTTTTAACTATTTATTTGTATGATACAGCTGCAAATAAGTATTTGAACACCTGTCTATCAGCTAGAATTCTGACCCTCAAAGACCTGTTAGTCTGCCTTTAAAATGTCCACCTCCACTCCATTTATTATCCTAAATTAGATGCACCTGTTTGAGGTCATTAGCTGCATAAAGACACCTGTCCACCCCATACAATCAGTAAGAATCCAACTACTAACATGGCCAAGACCAAAGAGCTGTCCAAAGACACTAGAGACAAAATTGTACACCTCCACAAGGCTGGAAAGGGCTACGGGGAAATTGCCAAGCAGCTTGGTGAAAAAAGGTCCACTGTTGGAGCAATCATTAGAAAATGGAAGAAGCTAAACATGACTGTCAATCTCCCTCGGACTGGGGCTCCATGCAAAATCTCACCTTGTGGGGTCTCAATGATCCTAAGAAAGGTGAGAAATCAGCCCAGGACTACACGGGAGGAGCTGGTCAATGACCTGAAAAGAGCTGGGACCACCGTTTCCAAGGTTACTGTTGGTAATACACTAAGACGTCATGGTTTGAAATCATGCATGGCACGGAAGGTTCCCCTGCTTAAACCAGCACATGTCAAGGCCCGTCTTAAGTTTGCCAATGACCATTTGGATGATCCAGAGGAGTCATGGGAGAAAGTCATGTGGTCAGATGAGACCATAATATAACTTTTTGGTCATAATTCCACTAACCGTGTTTGGAGGAAGAAGAATGATGAGTACCATCCCAAGAACACCATCCCTACTGTGAAGCATGGGGGTGGTAGCATCATGCTTTGGGGGTGTTTTCCTGCACATGGGACAGGGCGACTGCACTGTATTAAGGAGAGGATGACCGGGGCCATGTATTGCGAGATTTTGGGCAACAACCTCTTTCCCTCAGTTAGAGCTTTGAAGATGGGTCGAGGCTGGGTCTTCCAACATGACAATGACCCGAAGCACACAGCCAGGATAACCAAGGAGTGGCTCTGTAAGAAGCATATCAAGGTTCTGGCGTGGCCTAGCCAGTCTCCAGACCTAAACCCAATAGAGAATCTTTGGAGGGAGCTCAAACTCCGTGTTTCTCAGCGACAGCCCAGAAACCTGACTGATCTAGAGAAGATCTGTGTGGAGGAGTGGGCCAAAATCCCTCCTCCAGTGTGTGCAAACCTGGTGAAAAACTACAAGAAACGTTTGACCTCTGTAATTGCAAACAAAGGCTACTGTACCAAATATTAAAATTGATTTTCTCAGGTGTTCAAATACTTATTTGCAGCTGTATCATACAAATAAATAGTTAAAAAAATCATACATTGTGATTTCTGGATTTTTTTTTTTTTGATTATGTCTCTCACAGTGGACATGCACCTACGATAACAATTTCAGACCCCTCCATGATTTCTAAGTGGGAGAACTTGCAAAATAGCAGGGTGTTCAAATACTTATTTTCATCACTGTATCTCATATGTGAACTGTGGAAGCTGCACATCACAGTAGCAGTCAGCGCTACCACAGTGAGAGCAGCGATCTTGCAGCTGCTGTGCCGAGCAGCTTTGCCTCTGCATGGTGTAACCAAAAGGGATTACTCCATCATGGCCACCATTCACAGAACACCTTGCATTCTTTTCAAAAATACAAGGTGTTCTTTAATTGGACAAGGTGAAGATCATGTCGTCACCCACTCGGCCTTCTCCACCTCGCCCAATCAGAGAAAACACTATACTTGGTGGAGAAATATACAAGGTATTCTGTGAATTGCGGCAGTGGCAAGCTAGCAACCCCCTGTAGTTAATATGTAGTCGCACTCTTCAGTCACACAAGGGCTTCTGTCAACACAGAGTGGGACCAGCGTGAGCGACAAATACACCCAGGGAAGCCCCGGTGTCTAAGAGATATGCCCAACATCTTTAGATAAGGTTTTTAGGTCATCTCTTGTACCTATGGCCCAAAATTGGTTAAGAGGTTGATAGTACACTGATTGGTTGCTGAAGCGTTAAATGAACCATTCTTATTTCATTCATTTCAACAATCTGCTATTCAGAAAACTCTCAGACAAAAAACAGGACATAAAATTTATATTTTTAAAAGCACTAGGAGGTATTATTAGAAAACATACAGTATTTCCCTACTGCAGTGACTAAACCAGTACAGATTGACATACCTTGTTTGTTATAGCATCAAGCTCAATGATACAGCCAGGGCGAGCCGTAGACTGTTGGCTTACAATATTAAAGACTTCACCAATGAGTTTCTAAAGTGTAAAAAATAACAAGTATTATTTTCAGATCTGTACAAACAGACAAGTGCAAGACAAATCCATTACATTTTTTAAATCAATGTTTACCTTGGGTATTGTTTTATGGCTGCATCAGTGTGTGCACAATATGGGTCGTGTACATGTCATCGGTTTGCACCTGAAATGCTTTACCAATATACTGGTCATAGGCAATGCAAAAGCAGCCTCAAACGACTTGATTCAGCTTAGAGGGTCATAAACAGGTCAGAAGAACTCGTTTTGGTACTTTGAATGATCTCTGAAGCATCGAAAACTGATTTCAAATACAAGCTAAATGCATCTGAAAGCATGCCCACTAACACAAGATTTAGTCAACCTTATGTATGAACAAAACAATTACAGTTCTGGTAACCCACAGAGGAGAAAGGCAAACTGGGGTGCATGTGCATTGGCTTAACCCAGCGCAATTTCAAAATAAAAGACCAATATGTACATAAATATATTCAAAAATGAATTAGGAAAATGCCTAAACAAAGCTTTCCTTGGCATCCAAAGCAAACAAAACACTGCACACAGCCTGGGTCCTCTCAAAAATGTATAAAAAGTCAGACACAGCTCCATAAAAACAAGAAAGTTACACTAACTTGTTTTGGCTGGGAAGGCCTTAACCATAACTGATATGATGCACACTAATATACCCTTCACCGTGGATGGGAAAAATAAATATTTAACATACAGTAGTGAATGTTTAACCACTTCATTACTGGGCACTTAAACCCACTTTGTGCCCAGACCAATTTTCAGCGCCGACGCATATTGAATGACAATTGCGCGGTCATACAACACTGTACCCAAATTATATTTTTATAATTTTTTTTCCCACAAAGAGCTTCCTTTTGGTGGTATTTGATCATCTCTGCAATTTTTATTTTTTGCGCTATAAACATAAAAAGACAGAAAATTTTGAAAAAAAAACACAATATTTTTTACTTTTTGTTATAATAATATCCCATTTTTTTTTTTTTTTAAATAAAAATTTCCCTCGGTTTAGGCCGATATGTATTCTACATATTTTTGTTTAAAAAAAAAAAAATCGCAATAAGCATATTGATTGGTTTGCGCAAAAGTTATATATTTTTTTTTTACTGGTAATGGCGGTGATCTGCGACTTTTTTGTCAGACCTGCGATATTGCGGCGGACGTATCGGACACTTTTGACACAATTTTGGGACCATTCACATTTATACAGCGATCAGTGCTATAAAAATGCACCATTACTGTATGAATGTGACTCGCAGTGAAGGGGTGAACACTAGGGGGTGAGGAAGGGGTTAAATGTATTCTAACTGTGTGGGGGAGGGGACTGACTGGGGGAGGTGACCGATGCTGTGTCCCTATGTACAAGGGACATAGATCGGTCGCCTCTCTCCCTGACAGCACGTGGAGCTCTGTGTTCTGTGTTCTCTTTATTATACAACCAGGGATGGAGGTGGTTTACCAACCACCTCATTTAAAGTCCAAAATGTAACCCCCCCCCCCTTTTTCCATGTAGCAGAATATATTCTGGTCTAAATTTTTGAAGAAATTCAATATTTTTATTTTTTTTATTGAATATGTTTTGATATATATATGTTTTTCTTTTTTTTTTTTTTTTTTAATTGTCTGCCATTTTTTGTAAAGAGAAAATGGACTAGGGGCTAGTCATGGATTTTACGGGCATTATATGTTGGTAAGAATATAAGTCAGCACAAAAGGGAAATTTATAAAAAAATACTATTTATTACAAAAATGTATTTTAAACAAGTTAAAAAATATTCTCCAAAAGATGTGCACAAGATCATAAGGTAGCACAGTGTTGACAGGGATTATAGAGGCTAAGACGTAGAGGGTTTACACATGGTTATACTCAAAAGACATTCAAGTCAAAAAATAATAACAAAATACTATTTATTACAAAAATGCCTCCCGGGAGGCATAGGCATCATACCCACGCGTCTACAGTTTGCTTTC
The DNA here is from genome assembly GCF_905171775.1 of Rana temporaria. NCBI lineage: Eukaryota > Metazoa > Chordata > Amphibia > Anura > Ranidae > Rana > Rana temporaria. The sequence goes on along the minus strand of NC_053491.1, from coordinate 63,894,232 downwards.
CAGTTTGGACTACTCTGGCATGCTATGGCCTTTTCCTAACTTGGAAGCATACACCATTATATTTCCTATGCTACCTCTAGATCAACCAGGGTTTCTTGGGAATATATCCTTATATCCCATATTAACCTCAGAAAGTTTCTGAGCTTTTCCACAATATGCGTTGTATTGGGTACACCAGGCCATCCATTTGAGCCCATCTATATGGTCACTCTTTGTTGGCTCCTTTGAATAGCCATTGTATCCATACAATAAGGTGACATCTGTCTAGTATTGGACTTATGCTGCCATTTCACCTCTTACCAAGCATTCTTATTTTCTGATACGCAGCACATTGATTTAAACAGGTCCTTTGAAGAAGCGCATATCTGTAAGCGCGAAACATGTCGGGCCACAACCAGTCCAGCGTCATCATTTAAAGATCTTCAGTGGATTAATCTGCAGGCTCTCTCCAGGAGTTACACTACATATTCATGGTTTAAAGCGGGTGTCCGCACCACAATTTTGCTCTTATTTTCTATTTTGTTATTATTTTTTGACTTGAATGTCTTTTGAGTATAACCATGTGTAAACCCTCTACGTCTTAGCCTCTATAATCCCTGTCAACGCTGTGCTACCTTATGATCTTGTGCACATCTTTTGGAGAATATTTTTTAACTTGTTTAAAATAAATTTTTGTAATAAATAGTATTTTTTTATAAATTTCCCTTTTGTGCTGACTTATATTCTTACCAACATATAATGCCCGTAAAGTCCATGACTAGCCCCTAGTCCATTTTCTCTTTACAAAATTTGTTTAGGACGTGGCATGCGTGTTATCATTATGCATCCACATGCGCACTACATGTGAGGATGTATTTCTCTTTTTGATTGTCTGCCATTTTTGTTTATAGTGCAAAAAAATAAACCCAGTGGTGATCAAATACCACCAAAAGAAGGCTCTATTTGTGTAAGAAAGGGACATCAATTTAATTTGGGTAAAGTGTTACACAACCGCACGATTGTCAGTTAACCACTTAAGCTCCGAGCCTGTTTTTCAGACTCTGTGTTTACACGGTAAAACAAGTTTTTTTGCTAGAAAATTACTTAGAACCCCCAAACATTATACATTTTTTTCTAACACCCTAAAGAATAAAATGGCAATAATTTGTGTCACACCGTATTTGCGCAGCGGCCTTTTTTTTTTTTTTAATTCACTTTTTTAATAAAAAAAATAAGACAACAGTAAAGTTAGCCCAATTTTTTTTAGATTGTGAAAGATAATGTTACACCAAGTAAATTAATACCCAACATGTCAAGATTCAAAATTGTGCCCGCTCGTGGAATGGCGTCAAACTTTTACCCTTAAAAATCTCCATAGGCGACGTTTAAAAAATTCTACAGGTTGCATGTTTTGAGTTACAGAGGAGGTCTAGGGCTAAAATTATTGCACTCGCTCCAACGATCACAGCGATACCTCAAACCACATGAGTGGTTTGAACACTGTTTTCATTCGTCAGGACGGGGCGCTTTAAAAAAAAAAAAAAAAAATGTTACTAGATTTTATTTATTTTTACACAGTTTAAATGTAAACTGCAATGTAAACTGCAACTGCAATGGAAAAAAAATAAAAAATAATGACAGAAAAAAAAGACCGCAGATCTCATATTTAGACTAAAATGCAATAAAACAAAAAAAATGATAATTTGAAGAAACAAAAATAAATTAGTCCTTTAAGACGTATGGGCGGAAGTGACGTTTTGACGTTGCTTCCGCCTTGCTGTGGTATGGAGATGGGTGGGGGCCATCTTGCCCTCACTCGTATCCATGCCCAGCACGTGAAAGGACCCGATCGCCTCCGGTAAGCGGTGAAGGGCGCGAGAGAGCGGTGGGAGGGGGAACTCTCCCGCCGCCGATAACGGCAATCTTGCAGCAAATCCGCTGCATTATCGTTTATAGGGCCTCTGCCCGAAGAGATGGATACCTTGGTCGTGCCAGTAGCTGCTGCCGTTACCGAGATATCCTCTTCAAACTAAGGGCGTATATAGTCGTGCGGCGGTCCTTAAGTGGTTAAATGAACGCAGCGCCGTTTAACAAAAAATGGCCTGGTATGGGTAAATGTTACAGAGGTCAAGTGGTTAAAGAACAGGCAACCTTGAATGAAAATATTGCTATCAAACAGTAAGGTTAAACTTTTCTCAGCAGAACAGGCATCCTTTATCCTAGGACACTAGAAATAAAAACTGAGGAATGCTGGGAAGTGGAGGGAGAAAGCCAGGTTGTTCACTGTTTTTTGTTTTTGTCCTAATCCTCCTGTAGGCAAGCAGTATAACCAAAATTTTCCTGAATATCTGTGTCCCTCAATGAATAAGATTATAAAATGATTAACACTTACAGAGGACTCGGGATCTGAAAGCTCATCCAGTAGCTTTCTGGCATCGACAACTGCTTGATATAATCTCAGATTGGTCCCATCAGAGGCAACAAAGCAGGCACTGGCAGAGTTGCAGTATGTGCCTAAAAAACAAAACGACAAGAAACAATGCAAACGCCTGAGTGATAGAAATGGACTATGGGAAGTATTATATGTGTGCATTAGTTATAAAACCAAACCAAACCAAAAAAAAAAAACGACAATGCCTACCACCAACAGTCAAACAACTCTCAACATGCTGTGAATTCAACGATCTGGCTGTATACAGACTGTTCATGTGTTGGATATTAATAATGTTGAAAGGGTATGATTTCTATGCTACATTTGAAAACAGTCTAAATGTAGCCTATTAAAGTGTTGGATAATAATTATATGAATACAGTACTAACAAAACTAATAATGTTAATAGAGTTCTGTTAAATGTGTAAGCAATGCCACATTTTAAAAGTTTTAAAGAGAAATATGGGAATTGGGTTTTTTGTAGAATCATACTTGCCTAACTGGATGCAGCATCTGTCCCCCGGCACCTCTAACACGGAGAACAAAGCGATCAAATACCACCGATCGCTCAGTTCTCAGAGCTCCCAGAGCAGAAAGCTGGTGACAGTCAGCAGCTTTCCGCTCTGCTCCCCTCCTCGCCCACTGGAGCGATGGGTTGTGGAAGTGGCCGGGTCAGGCTTTCAGCGGCCGTCTGCTGAAAACAAGTCACAGGAGTGCAGAGATTTAAATTTTAACTTTAATGTTGGGATCCAGCCAGATGCCTAACCAGCCTCTCAGCACAGTGCTGAGAGACTGAGCCAGCTGCTCCCGCCCCCCTCCACAGAACGGCATTATAGAGAGCTCTGGAGGGGAGAGCAGAAAGCCAGTGACTTGATAGTCACCAGCCCTCTGCTCCCTGAAGACTGAGAACCGAGCGCTCATTGGCCTTTAAATGCTCGGTTCTCGATCTTAGAAACGGCAGGGGACAGATGCAGCATCGGACCAATGCTGCATTCACCTAGGTGAGTATGATTGATTTTTTTTTTGGGGGGGGGGGGTTGTTTCCCATACTCCTCTTTTAAATGGCCACTTAAAATAACAAAATAAAATAAAAGTGATGCAAGTTTTAGACACTTACCGAGACAATAACTTGGAATAAGCGTTGGAAGCCAGGCTACATTGCAGAAGGCAGAAGTGCGAAGAGAGTTTATACGTGCTAGTTCAGAGACTCCTCCACTGTATGATAAGGGTCCAATTGGATCAACACGCCATAATATTAGCTCACTATAAATTGCATTTGGGTCATGGAATGTCTGAGTTGCAGCATTTCTAAAAGGCTGCCTAGGGAAACCTTTGACATTCTTAATGGGATCTATTACTTTACTACTTCTATCCACATCCCAGGGATTGAATTCAGAGTCTGGTGTCACCAACACATTGTGATGTGAAGAGGTTAAAAGCAAGGGCAGCACAGAATGACAAGCCAAGTCATTGAGATGGAATCTGTGGCCACAATATCGAAACTTGTGTGACACAGTGAGTACTGAAGAAAAAGCCGATTTATCAGCAAAGGTAACTGCCCACTGATTCAACGAGCCATCAATATGCTTGGAGACCATCATAACAGTTGAAGCCGTCACACTGACATTTGGAAGCGTTTTGGATGTATTTAAACTTAGGTCACTTGCTGTCATTTTCTGCTGCAGTATAGTGGAAGCAGTTTCCCTAGCAGAGGTAGTGCAAGCATACATCATTATGTTTTTGCTAAGAGAGCTGGCATCCCCCGATGGAAAAGCAACAGGAATCCGTGAAGAAAAAGAAACCTGAAAAAAAAAAAAAAAACCCTTGTTAAAATACATACAGGTATATAAAAAGCTTATGGTCTTTAATGACATTTGACCGAAAAATAATATGGTAAAGACTATGATAGAGAAAATAACTAAGCAATGTTATCATACACCGATTTTCAAGGATGATGTGAATTACCCAATATGAACTAATGGGCTCTTCTGTCATAAATGCTTCCCCTTGCCTGATAGTGGTATGCACACTGAGCGGCGCATGCCAGAAATCTTTGCATCTATATGAAGCTTGCAGCAGCAGAAGACATCCAGTAGCCCTGCTTTAGCAGGAATATTACAAAAAGGCAAAAAGGCCTGGAATCTTCCTATTGGGAATTTACTGTGATGAAAGTTACATTTGCCCAAATGTCCACAACAGCTAACGGACATCTCCCCACTTTGGAAAGTCCCTTAACGCTGAAGGAGGCTTTAGTAGATTTGGAAGTCCAGGGTTTTCAGGCAGGCTGGGAGCTTGGCTTTGAGAGTTGTGGCTTGGGAGTAATGGAAAACTCTTCTTGGCCTCTGAGGAGAAGTCAGCCTTCCCAGACTGGGCTCTAGGCTTCTTTTGCTGGGATAGATGGGTACTCTTGACCCATCAACATTTATGATGAGGGTGTTCAGGGCAGCTCCAAAGAGACATTGTCCCTCAAAGGGCATAAAAAGCTTAAAAAGGAAAATGAGATAGGAGACCTCCAACTCGTCAACACTATAATTAAGGGATCAACTGCTATAGGCAAATATTTTCTGATGGCTTTAGCCCAATAAGCTAGTGTTCAGCAGACTAAGGTCATAGCCAAGAGAGTTGCAGGGGAGGATCTCTGAGCATGTTTTAGAAAAGGCTCCCAATTGCTTGTCCTTAATAACAGATGGAACTGCCAAAGGGGTAGCAAAGACCTACTCAAATGGATACAAGTCCATATGGCCATTTGGGAAGGAAAAACAGCTTGTCAGGGTTCTTCCAGTCCCCATCACCAAATGCTTGGTGATCTTAGGAACCCTAGAGGAGCCTTAACTGGGGACAGCACTGAAAGATGCTATATGGCTAAAGGGTGGTGTGCACTGCATAAGACCCAAAGCAGTCTGAAGCCTTCAATTCCTCAGATAAAGGATCATCGAACCAGGGATTTGAGACTTTGGACGAAGCCTCAAACTGAAGGCTCAAAGGCCACTGAAATTGGCATGAACAGATCAGATAAGGATTCGGCAGGAGAAGGTGTGAAAGCATGCTTTGTCCTCAGCAGTCAGAGCCCACAATAAAATGTGACATTTGATTGCATGACTGCAGTGAAATCTTCCCAGAGTAGAGCCAATGAGGAGGCCACATCCAACAAAGCCGGTAAACATTCTAAAGACGGCAAGGACTCTAGCAGAGGTCAGACAGCACACAGCAGGCAGCACTGTAACTGAAAGACAAAAGTTAAGACTTCATGGACACCACCCACCATCCTTGGACAGACCATCACCACAAGCACCAAAGTCAAAAGTCTTGGAGTCATCCTTGACTCAGAGATGTCGATGGATGCACAAATAGGATCAATAGTCAGCGGATCTCACCAGCTTCTCCGCCTGCTGCGTAGACTCATCCCCTTCATCCCAGAGAGGAGAAAGCAGTAGTAGTTGGAACAATCATCAATTCCCGACTGGACTACGCAAACTCCCTCTACATGGGACTACCTAAATACCAGATGTTGTGCCTACAAGTCGCCCAGAACAAGGCAGCTAGACTGGTAATGGGGAAAAAAAACTGGGAATCCATACCCCATCCCTGAGGACCCTTCATTGGCTAACCGTAAGGATCGGATCACTTTCAAGACCCTCTGCCTCACCCACAAATGCAAAGAAGAAAACACTCCTCAATATTTATGCGAGAAAATAAAACACTACTCACCCAATCGTATTCTCCGATCAACTAACCAAAACCTCCTCCACATCCCCAAGTCCCACTACAAATCGAAGGGAGAATGAAGATTTGCAGTCCAAGGACCACGGCTAATGAACGCTCTACCCACAAACATCCGCATGGAAGAAAACCATCGGGCCTTAAGGAAAAAACGTAGGACCCACCTCTTCCGAAGGATCAGGATGACACTGACCGAAAATTGAGGCAATTTAGTTCGCATTTGTAGCGCTATACAAGTTACTCACTCACTTATTAATGGAGCATGAATTGGAGACAACTGGGACAGTGGGACTGATCCCCAAATGTCCCAGATCCGACATGTTGTACTGCAGGATGGGGACAACATAACGCTGCTTCCAACACAAGGCCTTAAATACTCACAAATCTGGCTGATGAGTACCAGGGAAAGGTCAGGTGGCTGAGGAAGAGATCCAAGTGTCACTTGCAGACAGTAATAGCATCAGGAAGGTTCTTCCTCAACACTGCCTGGCAGGAAAGAGTGTGGACTGCACTGCAACACTCCAAGCACATCAGATTAGTGCTCAATCCCTCAGCATTAACTCCTTTCCATGATCAAACCGGTGGAAGTGGGAATTTCAAAAACAGTGCCCAATGGTCCCAATCATGAGGGAGACCAAGGTGTTTGGCTCACACAGCCTACTCAAGAAGTGAATCTTCAAAGACTGGGTCACACCTCAGGTTGTGCCGTGGTTCTGGACCTTGAGGGCACTCCACGGCTAACTTACACAATACAATCAAGTCTGGAGAGCCCAACTGTATAAGACTTCATGGGTGGGTTCAATGCAAGAGAAACAAAATCTTGTATTGCTCAAAATCTCTTTCCCTTGAAAAGCAATGTACTAGGTATTCAGAAATTCCAGTGTTAAATAAAATGCTGAAAACTAGTGCTAAATAACAACATACCTTACAGCCCAATACAGAATTTTCCCCAGTGATACCACACTAGCCAAAATTTGAACTTTAACACTTGACTCTACTATGTAGGCTTTGTCAATTTTTTTTTTTAAATGGCTGGCACCAAAAGAGTTACAAAATGTATTTTTAAATAGCAAGTCCATGTTGATTTGTTATTCTTCCAAGCTGTGCACAGCAGCATGTAAATGCCAGGAGGCCCTTAAGCAAATCTGTTTCCTTCTCTCTGTGTATAAAACACCCCCGACCCCATTACTCTGCAGTAAGAAAACACAAGCATTAGAACAGCCTCAAAAGTACAAGTGAGGGAAGCTGCATCGCTGATGGCTGCACACAGTAAAGAAAGCAGAAAGGGAACGGTCAAGTACTTACATCCAATACCAATATACAGTATGCCTTTGTAAACACAACAGGGCAAATGTAGTCCAAAAAAAGATTTCAGCAACATTTTTGCAGCAGGGAGAACGCCAACAGTGCCAAGTTCACCACATGCATCACAATCTAATTGATCTGGTAGATCTCCCTAAATCTCCCAACAGCTATGAAGTGCAAAAGCCTGCCTGACTGCAAAACAGATTGATTGGTTAAATTAGGGAGGTGCTCATGATTGTAAAATATAGTCAGACTACAGTAACCATTAGACCATGGGTCTTCAAACTACGGCCCTCCAGTTGTTCAGGAACTACAATTCCCATCATGCCTAGTCATGTCTGTGAATGTCAGTGTGTTACAATGCCTCATGGGATGTGTAGTTCTACAACAGCTGGAGGGCCATAGTTTGAGGATCCCTGCATTAGACCTACTGTGGGCTCCAAGTAGGTAAGGTAAAAAGTACACAACTTAGGAAAAGCACAGGAACAGAAGCATCCATGTCTCATCACAATTTATAAATGTGAATGCGTTGGTGCATAAATGCATTGCGGTGGTGAGTGCAGCGGGTTGCAATGTAAACTACCACATTGAAACTGTGCTGCAGTCAAAAGAACTAAATAAAATGTCACTTGAGATTTTAATAAAATTCTCTAAAAAGACAAAAACAAAGAAACCACTGCAGGCCAGTAACCACTTGCTCAGGTGAGAACTGCTGGTGTGAACAGGCCCTAAAATCAAAAAATGTGTACGCAGTATTCGTACGAAAAAACAAGCTGGTTGTATTGAAGTCAAGACACTTCTATGGCCATGCTATCTAGGAAAAAGAGCCAATCAGTTGGGTTGACTTTATTACTAGTTTAGGATGTCTGCAAAGCACCAAGTCATTCATAAGGCTCATGCACATTGGGGGTTTATTTACTAAAGCTGGAGAGTGCAAAATCAGGCTCACTTCTGCATAGAAACCAATCAGCTTCTAACTTCAGCTTGTTCAATTAAGCTTTGGCAATAAAACCTGGAAGCTGATTTGTTTCTATGCAGAAGTGAGCCTGGTTTTGCACTTTCCAGTATTCGTAAATAAACACCTTGGTGTAAAAAATGCTGCTTTTTACAGGGGTTTGGCGTTTTTTTTTGCCTCTAAAATGCCCTTCAACACTGCAAAACTCATTCTACAGCTAGTTACTGACATGTTCATAATGTCCAGTGTGCATGGGTCCTAAAGTGGACCAGTGTTTATTACCGTCTTGTACCCGTTAAAGACTTTCCTTCGTCTCGCTGTCAAATTCAGGACAAAAGCAGTCACATGCAAGCTATTGTAATCACATAGGCTGTAAATCACCCATTTGTTGTGCCGGGACTGTGGAGCTTGCCCTCACAACAAATTGTTGGAAATTTATCTTATCAGTCAAGTAATAAACTTAACTTATCAGCACGTTGTGGTCACTATCAGACAAGAAGAACCCATCTGATATCTTCCTAAAGACTATCAGGGCTGCAAGCAAAGCCTGGAACACACTATTCGTTCTTTTCCATTCAACCCAGCGAGTTGAAAAAACAAAATAAAAAAGGTAGGCTCCGGTCAGAGCCGCTGTACTCACTATGCAAAGTAAGTACAGCGATCTCCCCCCCCCCCCCCCCCCGAGCTGTTGTGTCCTGACAGGGGGGCGGCCCCCGTCACAAGACAACTCTGATCAGGAGTTGGTTGGCAGCTGGTTTTCCAGCATACTTGTCTGACAGAAGCCAAATGGCTGGTTTCTGTCGGACAGACCAAAATACACATGGGACATTTGCCGTTTGTTTTTTAACCGGGAAATGTTTTCTGACTTTGCATAAAACTGTAATCAGTCTAAATATAGCAAAAAGGTAAAAATAACAACGTAAAACCATAAAACTTTAAATTTGAATACTGCTGAAATAAATACCTGAACTTGTCTAAAGATTCCTGGATTGTACTCATCCAAGTAATTCACATGCCACAACAGAAAAGTACCATCTACAGGGTGAATAGTGAAAAGCATATCTGCGCTCTTGTTCCATTCGGTGAGAAGGGATTCAATTTTCCGGTCTAATAATACGGTTGGTAGAGGCAGGGTAGCACCCGGTGATGAAGCTTTAGTACTCAAATCTTTCTCCGCTTCCTCATGTTCAGGAGAACCGGTCAAAGATCCTCCGCCCTCCGGCTCACCTACAACGAAGCATAAAATCAAATTATGATTTACAGACCCATAGCACACACACACACAGAAAAATAGAATCTTTTTTATTTAAAATGTATGACCAATGAGTAAATGAGAACTCGGAGTGTAATTAAAATGCAGGATAGTGCTCTAAAATTAGCAGCTGGTAAAAATCATAAAACATACCCAAATGACTCTAATCTTTTACATATGTTCATTGCTGAAAAAGGAATTGCTATACAAATAAGCAGCTCACCAGTATCCATTTTCACAAACTATGGCATACATACGTGCTTAACCTTTGTTACTATATGATAACTGTGCAGAAGCGGAGAAGAAAAAGATATTCCTGATCATTAAAGCTGAGCTTCATTTCTACTTTAGCACGGTTTTTCTAATTCAAACCAAACATCCCTATGTTTGTACATAAATCTGACAGCTAAAAAAAAACAGATCTTCAAAAAATAAAAAATAAATATGAATCTTTCAAATATTGTATTGAAGTGTACAAACATACACTTAAAAGACACAGTAGGGCTTATTTTTGGGGTAGGTCTTGCCATGTAATGTGCTGTCTCTTCTCTCCCTGCCAGACAGGAATCCCTGGTGTGAACCAAGTTAAAATGCTTGTAAAATCCTATAATTCACTCTATTACAGTAATATATAATGTACAATGTGTGTTTCTGTAATATAACTGTGCCAAATACCTTCGTTACAGCGGCGTTCTAAGCTTCTGTGACCCGCCGGAGCTCTCTTCCCCGCATTTATATTATAGAAACACACACATTGTACATTATCTACTACTGTAATAGAGTGGATTATAGGATTTTACAAGCATTTTAAACTAGGGCTCATTTCGGGGTAGGGCTTATATTGCAGTCCTCCTGGAAAATAACGCTAGGTCTTATTTTCGGGGTAGATCTTATTTTTGGTGAAACACGGTAGGAGGATTCTGAATTATTGTGCTGCTTTCTTATCCAAAACAATGCAGCATTTTTTTTTAGTTTCTATGCGCCAATAAAAAACTAACCATTGTCCAGCTTCATTTGCAAACCATCTTCATCTTCCTCATCATCTCCACTGTCCGACTGCTGCTCCACAATAGTTTTCAAATGCTGTATAAATATTTCAATGGATGACGTAAAATGCAATTCCTTGTTATCAAGCCAGTGAACTACAAAGCTTCCAAAACCTTCGTCCAGGTTAAACGCTACGCCGGCCAAAACAGATGGAATATCTGTAAAAATTATTGAATAAAAAAAAAAATAGATGATTTCAACCTTTCATTTGTAAAACAAATCTTCCAGTTTAAACATGTCATCTGAATAAAATTGTTATTAATTAAGTTAAATTCTGTACAGGTCTGTCTGCACCACCCACAAAAAAAAAAAATGTCCATCTCAAAAATAATAAAATAAATTACAGATGTATGTGGGTAAGAGAGGGCAATCACATTTTAGAGTTCATAAATATTTTATTCTGGTGTCAGAATCTCTGTGCTGTACGCTGCAGAGCCTCCCAGTGCCAGATGAGGCGTGTATAGAATGGTGGTTAATTTATGTTGGGGGTTCATTTTAAGGGTTAGGTTAGTGTTAGGGGGTTAAAGTCATTCTAAATGCTAGTCATTTTTAAACTTAATGCATTCACAGCATTTAAGGCATTATAAACCTTCCTACCTGCACCTTGTGTTTTTCACTTGCATAAGCCACGCATTGATGTAGTTTCACGGTGTCATTTGTTGGCTTGTATTCACAGCCTATGGTAGAGTAAGTCATCACTTTCTGGTGTCAGAAATTGTGTGTTCAAACATGAGGCATGCGGCATGGCACTGCACAGGTTAATGCATGACCTCTGTAGTCTAAGAACTGACATTTCCTGCAAAGAAACTACATATTCAACAATTCCCTGTCTGTCTAGCATTGCTGCAGCAATTCGATCTGACACACAGACAGAGCAATGAAGTATTTTCATAAAATTAGAACACCTACATTTTCGATGCAACACAGAGAAAATGGTGAGGCATGGATTGGAAGCTGTGAGACCCAGAACAAGCAGCTGCTTATTCTTTAGCAAATAAAGAGGAGGTAGGTGAATGAACACATGGACATAGGGGAACTGATCAGCCATGACACTACAAACTGCAACAACACGCAAGCCCATCATTACAATGCAAGGCAAACAAACTACACTAATGCCTAGATAAAAGAACGAAAATATTTGAAATTGTACTATGCCTTTAAGGTAAAAAAAACATCCTGTTCATGTGCAAGCCCCCTTCCCCAAAACACAAATGACTTATTCCACCCTTCAATGCTGCTGGCTCCAGGTTTCACTGCGCTGCTACCCCTGAACACTGTAATGCCGCGTACAGACGGTCGTTTTATGCGATGTAAAAAAACGACGTTTTCTGTGAAGTAAAAAACAACGTTTTTGAAACTTCAATTTTCAAAAACGATGTTGCCTACACACCATCGTTTTTTCACAGTGCTCTAGCAAAGCGAGGTTACGTTCACCACGTTTTTCCATTGAAGCTCGCTTCATAACTAGCTTCTGGGCATGCGCGGGTGTAAAAACGTAGTTTGAAACGTCGTTTTTTGCTACACAGTAAAAAACGACGTTTTGAAAAACGACACATAAAATTGAAGCATGCTTCAATTTTTTTTGGTCGTTTTTCAGAAGACATAAAACAACGTTTTCTCCAACACACGGTCAATTAAATTGACGTTTTTAAAAACGTCGTTTTTTTACATCGCATAAAACGACCGTCTGTACGCGGCATAAGGCTCCGATCACATCTAGACGTTGCTATTTTACAGGTATTTTTCTGGAATTTTTTTGGGGTGTTTTTGTACAGGCATTTTAAAGTTCAAAAGGTCACCAATGTAAAAGCAGTAAAACGCCTGTAATCTGCAAAAAAAGCTCATGTACTTTGAGCGACTGGCATTTTGCTTTAGGCAACAGAACGCTCAGATGTGGACAGGGGCCATTGAAATGTATGGGATTTGTCTTTTGGGCGTTTTTAGAGCTGAGGCTTAGAGCAGAAAAACACCCAAAATTGCATAGATGTGAATGGAGCCTAAAGCTTTGCTGAAGATAGGGGGGAGAGAGAAGCTGCTAAAGCTCAATGTGCAGGGAGGAGGAGGAGGAGGGAGCAGAGGCGTGGCCTGCCCGGTGGTGTGTGCTTCGATGGTCTCACACAGCTTGGCTCAGGTCCTGGTTGGGGCCATGTGCACACAGGCTTCTAGTTGGCACCCGGCCAGCTAAGGAGACCCCCACGAACAGGGAACAGTCTAGAGACCAGCAAGATGATGAATAAATGACAAGGAAAAGGTACATTTGTAGGTTGCTATGGACCTATTTTAAACCAGTTTACCACCGTAGATTTACTTTAGTACATGATCTGCAAGTTCCGGGTGTGGGGAGCACAGATGCCACCTGCGACCTGCTCCCGCTGTAATTGGACATTAGCAGGAGCTTATCAGAGGACGCAATGTCCGCCGGGACCCGCCAATTGGTTAGGAGAAAGGCAGAATTGCAGTCTACCCATATAAACAAGGCAGACTGCCATTCTGTGAGAAGGAAATGTGCTGATCCTGTGTTCCTGGAAAGCAGGAACACAGATCTTTACATTCCCCCAGTCAAAGCACCTCCCCCACAGTTAGTAAGCACTTCTAGGGAAAATGGATGACGTAAAATGCAAACGTTTTTTTTTTTTTTTTTTTATCACTTTCTGAGTTTGTTTTAGGGGTTAAGAGCTAAATCAATAAGAAAAAGCTAAATTTAATATGCAGGCACATACTAGGCTGGTACAGGATACAAGCAAACATTTTTAAAACAAATAACACAATAAGCTTGCTTTAATCAACAAAGTAAAAAAAAAAAAAAAAAAAAGCCGTCCTTGGTAATCACTGTCAATGGTATGGACAGTGAGGTGAATACTACAGTTGTCACGTTGGGAAAACTTCCTTTCACTTCCACCTTTGTTCTCTTAAACAAATACTGTAAATCTCTTCAGTGGGGGCACAGACAGAAATAAAAACTGACATTTTAACTCGTCCTCCCTTAATTTATATTAGAAAGAAAATGCTATTTCACTTTAGGTGTTCATGTAGGGTTACAAGGTAGTGTGAACTATATTTTAATGGTTACTTAAAACATTTGGCAGCTATAGTGTTCATACCACGGAAAACTACCACCAACGTACTCCTGGTGCCAAGAACTAATGTGCCATGAAATTAGGGACCTTAACGATTATCTTGGCAATCAAATATCAACAGGGCCCAGGGATAAAAAAAAAATAGGAGTTCAGACAGGTAGGTAGGATCTGATCACTCTCAGAGACTGCAGTCTGTTAATGAGTTGAATAGGAGAGGACGATATTTTTGCAGCACTTTTAAATTAAGGCTGTAGTTTACAGAAAATAATCTTTAAAAAATAATAGCTTGAGTGCACTAAGAGATTGTACTGAGGCAATATATGCATTGCTTATTATAAATTAGGTTTATACAATAAATAGGTGGTCCATTCAGTAAACTTGGTGTTGAGTTATTCACTTTCAGGTCATTACAGAGCACGATGAGGCACTCTTTAAATTTTTAGGAAACAAGATTTAACCTCAACATACAGAAAGTCTTCTCCACTGTAAGGCCAGCCACAGACAGTGCAAATTTCTTTACTGCCACCACCAGGTTGCATAAAATAAATGTGCAAGATTCCGCCATTAACAGTGCTGACAGGGGAATCCCTCCTGCCGAGACATTGTATTCTTCCGACAGGAGGGGGGGTTAATAATTGCAAGTAAAATCCAGCAGGCTGGTTGTACCGAAGTGAATTTATACCTCTAATAAGCGGATAAATCAGCTTGGTACATTCAACCTGCCTATACATGGTTCGAATTTCATTCCTGCTGAACCGGCCAAGTTTTGAACCATGTATGGTGGGCATTAGAGCTGTAAAGATGTGGAAAAAATTCCAGCAATGAACTAGTTCAGGAGACTAGATAGTAACACCAGAGGTAGATGATCCTGGGGGATCTGAAAGGATTTTCTTTTCCCCTCTGAAACAAATTGGACATTAAACATGCTTTTTGTTTTTGCCTTCTTCTAGATCAACTGTGGATATATGGTTGTGTTTATGGAGGTTTTGTATGTATTGTTTGAACAAGGTGGACTTGCATATTTTTTCAACCCAACTATGTAATTATTAATCTATGGATTATCACACATGCACTGGTTGTATATAGTAGTACAAAGCATACAGAGGTACGTACAAAACAAACAGTGCCATCTCAGGCACATAGCCCACACAGGGGCATAAAGGCATCAGAAGTAGTGCACAGTAAAATAAAGTGGCCAAAAGGACTGTAACAACATATAACATAACCAAGTTAGAAAAAGACTTATGTACCTCTGACCAGCTTAGTCACATTAACTGTAAAAGCCCAAGGGATCCTGACAAGCTCACAACTCCCAAAGAACATAGGTGGGGCTACCTATTGAAGGTATTAATCATCCACAGCCGTGGAAGGTTTAGCTAGCCATTTGGCCCAAACTCTGTCATATTTCTTGGGACAGCCTCTGAGAAAGTATGCATCTCTATAATAAGGAAGAACGTTGATAACCTTGATAACCAGTTGTTCCCATAAGAAAAGAGGAGGGGATGCCTGTTTCTTCCAATGTAATGTGATTGCCTTCCTGGCATAAAATAATGGCTACTGATATTTAAGAGATTAATGCACATAAGCAAAAGACATAAGCAAACGTGCTGGGAGGTTAAAACGCATACAATTGGGTATAAGTGCAGAGGGGTTAACCTACATGAGCTAGGTATTGGGTGATGAGAGGCATTGAGGGGCCATCACATATGTGCAAAGGAATGGGCTCTGAGGGGTTGACACCTGAGCTGGGGCCTGTATACTAAGGAGTTCATGCCAATATGCTAGGGACAGGTCTCTTAAGGAGTTAAGGGGAACACACTGAATATTCATCACTGAAGTGTATATGCACATGCTCTTGAAGCAGATCACATACGCTACAGACTGGTCACTTAGGGATTAATGTTTAAAAGCTGGTGGACTGAGGGAGGCAGCTGATCAATAAGAGGTTAAGGACCACAGACTGAGAAGTCTCTTGAGGAGAAAAGAGTGTGTGTGCTGGAGGAGGGATACATGGGGTGTACGTACGTGTGTGTGTGTGTTGGAGGTGGGTTATCACTGGGGAAAGACCAATCTATCCAATGGGCAATAAAGACATAATAATAGAAAAATATTTGTCTCTAAATTTACCTGTGTTGGGATTTATACTCGCTGCTATATGAAAGTGACAAAGGGAATTGGCATGATGTGAGATGTGCCTGTGGGATTCCAGCTGGCTTGGCTGACTTGGTACCAATTCTGTGTGAGCAGCTAGAACAGAAGACCGTCTTCTACCTCTTCTCAAATGTTTCAGGTGATGAATTGTCTGTATAAAAAAAAGAATAAAAAAAGTTTTATTGGCATTACAGATATCCACTTAAAGTCCCATTCACACTTTTGCAATTTGGGAACATGTGTAAGATCACATGCATTCCCATAGCAATATTCATTCCTAATGGCACCCTAAATGCACCAACCAACGCATGTGCCCTAAACTGCATCAAAATGTATGTTCATTTATTGCCATGCATTGTAGTGTGATGCAATTTAAAAGAAAAAAGCCCACATTTTTTGTGTAATTGTCATATGTAGGGCAGCCCATTGAGCCCTAAACACAATGTACCTTAAGAGGCAAAAATGCAGGCACCTAGTCACACCTGCATAGGGGTGAACAGAGCCTAAGAATACACACTTAAAGAAGTTGTAAACTCTGGGACATCACTTGTACCTACAGGTAAGCCTATAATAAGGCTTACCTGTAGGTACTGTAAATATCTCCTAAATTTGCTTAGGAGATATTCAGAGTGCATGCAGCCAATGACATCATCGCCGCATGCGTTCTGAAGGTCTGGCTTACAGTGCCAGACCTTTAGAGCCCGTGCCGGAAATAGTGGCTCCTATGCGCATGAGTGGGAGTGACATCATCGTGACCCCGCCCACTCACAGCGCCAGGGTCTACAAAACTGGAAGAAACACTGGGGGAATATGTCAGCCATCTCAGCGGTGAGCGGGCGCCACTGGAAGGGCTTCGTTCTAAGGTAAGCCTTTCATAATGTGCTAGTATGCGATGTATACTAGCACATTATGCCATTGTCTTATAAGATTTTTTTTTAATTATTATTCTTCAGCTGTTTACAACTGCTTTAACAAATGTGAGGACCACAACAGCTGTCATCAATGATAATTTGGTTCCTGTGCTTGGAAATTACTACTACTAACATGGAATAAGGATTGAAATTACGTTGTGCAGATTCTGTGAGAAGAGAAGGTAAGACTATCTGCACACACTGAACCAATACTCCAAGGCTAAGATTTAACACTCTGCTATCTGAAAATTCTGAAGTTATTAGGGTGTCTATGGAGGCCAACAGACTACATCATATACACTACCACTACAAAGGGGAAAGAAAGGATACTGGGTGGTTGGAAAGATGCTATCCATTATAGGTGTTAAAGTGCATCTGTGCCAAGACTATATATATATATATTAAAGTATTAACATTTTTAACAAGCAGTAAAATTGCTTTAATACAAGCATTCACTAACCTCTCCTATCGGCTTGTACTGTGAAATATTTCATTCTTAAAAAAAAACCTAAAGCATATTTCTATTTTTGCAGTCAAATTTGAGAAAACCCAATATGTTTATAAAGTGTTCTCATTCATACAAGTCACGGTTGACTGCAAGGTTTTTTGAACAATAACAGAGTGAACCTGTCCCAAGTCTGTCCTCATTAACATACAATGCAAGAAGCCCACCCTCTAAACCTTTAACCCTCTGTTAGGTTAGACAGTGTTACAACTGACAATGAAGATCTGCCTGTAAAGCACACACAGGGTTAATTAAGGGATTTTTCATTGCTGCAGTTCAGGAACAGGTTTTTGCTGCAAATATTAAATATTTTTCCTAATTTATGCTTTGTGAATGGGGACATATAACAAATATAAAAGTAACCGTTATCCTCATTTGGCTGCAAAAGAGGAAATACACTTTGAGGCTCTGTTCACATGTCGGCGCTCTAAATCGCAGAGAAGAGACGCTTGAGAGGGGATAGGATTTAAATTTACAAATACCATACTGGTGACCCCACAATAGGGATAAAACTTTTTTGCGGAAGGGAATTTAACAAAACTCGTGGCCACTCATTAAAATTAGAAGTAAAAAGGTTTAACCTTAAACTACGTAGAGGGTTGGCCTTTGATTTGCATGTTAGCTCCAGCAAAACTTGCAAATTTGGAACTTAACGATTAATAAATGGCTGAATAGAATTCTTTTTAAGCTGAACTAAAATCAGTACTACTTTTCTGCCCTCGACGGCACTCATCTTTGCCCGGTCATCTTCAGCCATTATTATTGGTTGGGCCATAATTGTAGAACTCCCATGCATGCTCAGCACCAAAGCATGGCGAGATTTTACACTAATGTGCACGTGCGTCGCTGAGCGTACAATCTACAGCAACCTGTTATCAGGCAGTGAGAAAAAAATATGCCTCTTCTGCAATAAAAAGCCTGTCTGTTTTTTTTTCCACTTTAACCCCAACTCTTTAATAAATCAACCCTTAGGTATTGTTTATAATTTTTGAACAATTGCAGAATACAATTTTTACTTTCATCTTCGATAACATTAGTTACTTTCAACTATCACTGGATAGAATGTGAAACAGGGTTTTTGGCATTAGGCATTACTTCCAGATTTTAACACAAAGTTACTGTTGAATCAAAGATATAATTGCTAAAAATAGAAAATCTCTCTGGTCCATTGATGGATATACAGGTGTGAAAGCACAAAAGGCTATACCAGCATTATTAGGGATTTAATGTCACTGATCTAAATACAATAGTCCATAATTCTAAAGGGAGGTGGGGTGCAAAGCCTGGAACATAGCAAATTACCAATCACCAGTATTCAATTTGGTCTCTCTGAAGCTGTTCCCTCATTGCAGTTTCTCTGGGTGAAGGCAGCCATCTTGCTTTAGGCAGGGATTTGCTTCCTCATGACAGAGCCTCCAGAGCAAGGAAACCATTGAGAGCAGCACAGTAATGATATTACCAGATCTCACAATCTCCTTGGACCTTCAGTGCCTTATACCTCACAAAGCAGGGACACAGCTATGAAGCCACAGAGGCAGAGATTGCCTAGACACCCTCACATACTGGGAAGAACACTATTTTTCACAAGCAATTCCAGACAAAAATTCATTTTTTTTCCCGGATACCGCGGAACCCAGCCTAAAGATTGCAATCTTTATTGTTGACATATTGAACACAGAACACATGACTAGGAACATCTCTGATTGACTCAAAGTGTTAGGGGAGACCCAAGTTGTCAGGACTGCGACCTTGTGCACACCGGGTGTTTAGCTCCAATACATGATGCTCCAGTGTTTAGCTGCAGCTGGAGGGCAGAAGCTTATCTCCAGCACAGCTGCCAACAGACTCTTGAGAGTTTTACAGGTTGACAGCCGTTGTGGCTGGACAAGGTTGGGAGGTGCACCTAGTGGTAATGTACATTTAGGCCAATGTACAAAAGTACTACTGAGTGCACGGTCTAGCCATGTTCAGTCACAGCATCTATCAGACTTTAAGAGTTTGATGGGCTGCTGAAAGCGGGGCTGGATTGTGCACCTATCACTGTCAAGCGAAAACCATGACTGGTCCTCACGCGGGAATGGCGACTTCTAGAATGGAGGGACTACCCATACTATGCATTTACAACTATGGCACTCATTTAGGTCTTAACCCATACTTCATGGCATGCGTGTTATGCACCAAATAACAGGATATTTGAATCCTTTTACAACTCAATTTTGCTGTCCTGCATTCAGAATTTTTTTTAAAAAAAAGATGGTCACTGTAAACAACTATGACACTTTCATCTAAAATTGTTGAAGAGGAATGATTTCTAGAGATTTCATCACAATGTCAAATCTATGCACATGATCAATAGGTGACAAAGGAAAACAAGGATTTTTTTCCCAAATATATTTTCAGTTTTAACGTTAGCCATAAAATGTACAGATGTAAACATAAGACATGTTACCTCAAGAGCATGCTCAATTTTGTTTTTTTGCTTTCCAGTAAAGGACAAGCTACTACTGGAACTGCCATGCTCAATTATTTGTCCACCAAGAAGGCTATCCTCCGGCAAAAGGGTTTCTGCCCAAAGGCGGCAAATGCCATCCTGACAAGATGTAAGCAACACATTGCACACCGAGCCCCTGAAAGAAAAAAAATGACAAAGCAATGTAAGCTACCGTAGTTGTTACAGATCTAAGATCCATTGATGGTGCTAAAGAGCAAAGCAAAACAACAGGTTTAATAAAGGGAACATAATTAAATATGTAATATTCCTAAGGAAATCTGCATCTACAAAACAAAAATAGTTTTAATATTTTGATTTCTTTATTTGTATTTCAGTTTATGTTTTATAAAACAGGATTTTCGACTTACCATAAAATCCTTTTCCTGGAGTTCATTAAGGGTACAGGAGAAGTAACTCTTGATCTGTGAATGGGGAGAGATTCACAGACTCTCCTCCATTCACAGATTGTGTTACAGGCAGTGTAATCAGTGAAATAATATTTTCCAATGTAGGTGAGGGCAGGAAGGAGCATGTCCTCATCTGATTGAAGTAAACTCCCATGGCGCCAAAAATTCAGCAGCAGGAAGACAGGACAGCCCTGTAGTCAAGATTTCTACTGAATTCAGCAGCCTGCACATCATGGGTCATACTTCATTACAGGTAGGTAATAAACCTAAAGCTGTAGAGAAAAACATCCTACCTCGGTTCCTCTATGTCTGTCAAACCATGCCAATCCCTCATCTTTTCTTTCACTCTGACTGTTTAGCATTACTCAAATTTCTCTGGCCTCTCTCTCCAGCCCAACTGTGTTATAATATTCTAGTGAAGAATAAAACTGATGGTGGCGCTGGGCTACCCCACCTTGAAATATACCAAGCCTCTTCTGTATTATGCCAAATTTTAGATTGGCATCACCATATCCAATTTAAGCAATGGGTCGACCTGGAGAGAAACCTCTTGTTGTTACCGTTAACTTCTCTCCCTTTGGTCCACCCCAATAGTCATCCACCCTCGTCATCATCAGAGCCCCCCTTGATCTTGTCACTTCTCCAGGTCTAGGATTCTATGATTAGAAGATATAGAATTCTCCTCTTTTCCCAGCCCCATGACTGCAATCCTGGAATTCCCATCAGAAATGTATGTAGCCGCTTTCTGTGTTGGTAAGCCTCGTCTCCCACCCCCTCCATCAGGCACTTGGACCTGACAGATTGCAACTCTTCTGTGGGCTTATGAACCCTCCACTAGCCATGTCATGGGTGATTGCTTTGTTACTTTCAGCTTTGCCACTTTTATGAACAGACAAGATTAGTCTTCACAGGTACCTGACCCCATTTGAGGATTTATGCCTTCCCAATTAGAATTGGTCACATGCCATCTCGAAACTCTATGCAGGGGTCAGCAACCTAAATTGTACCGTGTGATGTCTGCAGCTGCATGCATGCCGGCGGTTGGCTTTCTTGGGATAACAACCGATGCGGCTAAGAAGCCACTCAGGTTGTTAAATCGCCAGAATCGGCATCCATCAGGTCTCGGATCTAGTAACCCAGAAGGGATGTCACGACATCCCTTACGGTTTACAGAAGCATTAACCGCTTCAGCCCCGGACCATTTTGCTGGTCAAAAACTAGGCCACTTTTTGCGATTGGGCACTGCGTCGCTTTAACTGACAATTGTGAGGTTCTGCGACGTGGCTCCCAAACAAAATTGACGTCCTTTTTTCCCCCACAAATAGAGCTTTCTTTTGGTGGTATTTGATCACCTCTGCGGTTTTTATTTTTTTGCGCTATAAACAAAAATATAGCAACAATTTTGAAAAAAAAAATCTATATTTTTATGGCATTTTTATTAATATTTTTTTTTTTAATAGAAATGGCAGCGATTTTTATTGTGATAGCGACTTTATGGCGGACACAGACACTTGACACATTTTTGGGACCATTGTAATTTTTACAGCGATCAGTGCTATAAAAATGCACCGATTACTGTAAAAATAACACTGGCAGTGAAGGGGTTAACCACTAGGTGGCGCTGCAGGGGTTAAGTCAGCGCTAGTGAGTGATTCTTACTGTTAGGGGGCGTGGCTAAATGACACGTCACTGATGACCGATCACGGGGAACAGCCATCAGTGACAGTGTCACTGGGCAGAATAGGGGAATGCCTTGTTTACAAAGGCATCCCCCTGTTCTGCCTTTGCCGACCACATTCGTGGGCCGCCAGGGAACGGTCGGCAAGTGGTTAAAAGGCGACAAAATTGACAGCATTCAAAAACAACCAAACTTGGCGTTTTGAATGCTTTTAAGTGCAAAGGAGGGATCTGGGGTTTTATAGACCACAGATCCCTCCATAAAGAGTACCTATCATTGCCCATTACTGTCAGAAGGGATGTTTACATTCCTTCTGACAGCAATAAAGTGATCAGAATTATTTTTTTCAAAGGAACATTGTAAAAAAAAAAAAAATGCCCCACCCCTCTGTGCTTACACAGCTTGGGGGCTGTGTAATACGCAGGAGGGGGGCTGTGTAACGTAAAGGGGTCCAGAGGTGCAGGGGCTGTGTAATGTAAAGGGGTCCAGAGGTGCTGGGGACTGTGTAATGTTATCTTCATTTATTAGCAGGTGAATGTGGCCATCCATTCATTGAATCCGGCCAAGACGCTTACCCCGACTTGTTCATTCCCCGACTTAGTTGGGGTAGGCGGTACACTTTGGTGGGGGTGGGGCAGCCACGCCCTGTGACCTTTGGGAACCCGTGTTTGACCTTTGACCTCTGGGGGAGGTCCCTGTTCCAATTCCTGAGTCCTAGCCATATTCTTCAACCCAAACCCAAACCCTAACCCTAGCTGACCTTTGACCTATGAACTTTAACCCTAAGCGCATCTCCACTTAGTGATTCTCCCCACCATACAAAACAAATCTCGAGCCCTTAGATATTCAACAACTCCAGACTTTGCGAGGAGAACTAGCACAATGTTTAGATCGAAAAATTAATAATAAACGTAGATACTTTGCTCATAGGTTCTACGAGCAAGGGAACAAATGTGGGCGGTTACTGGTTAAACAACTTAAAAAACACAAGAGTCTAGACATGTCCATAGCCTATTAACACAAAACAAAAGGATAGTGGAAACTCAGGCCATAGCGAGAGAATTTCATAGATTCTATGAAAACCTATATAATATCCAGGTACCGGTGACTTCACAAATAGGGGATAGGGAGGACCACAGAAGAGATACAAGATTATACCAGGGAGTCATCAATGCCTACCCTATCGGAAACTACAGAAATGTAACATCCAATTATAGTGGAAGAGCTGAGCAGAGCAATAGCAGCCTTGCCGTCAGGAAAAAGTCCTTGCTCGGATGGACTGACAAATACTTATTATAAAAAATATTCGGCCGAGCTGATAAAACCGCTGTGCAACTATTTTAACACAATTAATGCAACTAATCCTCTGCCTCCAGAAGCTCTGTTGGCGTACCTTACGGTACTTCCAAAGGAAGGGAAAGACTCTTAGAACTGTGCCAATTATAGGCCTTTTTCACTGCTCAACTCAGACACTAAACTGCTGGCCAAAATTCGAGCTCTGCGATTACAAGAGCATATTGGGGACTTCGTGCACCCAGACCAGACAGGTTTTATGAAAGGACGTGAGGCAAGGGACAACACCATCAGGGCACTTCACCTCCTTCATTGGATGCAACATGGGCCAGAGAAAGCCCCAAAGACCATACTATCAATGGATGCTGAAAAAGCTTTCGATAGGGTGAATTGGGGCTTTATGAGTGAAGTCTTGAGGGGGGTGGGCCTGGGGGACCGCATGATGGGATGGGTAATGGCCCTTTATGCGGACCCAAGAGCAAAGGTTAAAGTGAATGGGACAATATCGGATTATCTTAATATACGAAATGGAACGAGACAGGGCTGTCGACTTTCACCATTAATATTTGCTTTAATATTAGAGCCATTTCTCTGTAAGATTAGAAGTAATAGGGAAATAGCAGGGACATGTATTGGGGATGTGGAACATAAGGTATCGGCTTATGCTGATGACTTTTTATTCTACCTCTCAACACCACAGACATCTTTAATAGCCCTTATTCAGGAAGTGGACAGATACAGGCATCTGTCCAATTTCAAAATTAATTTTGAAAAATCAATACTTCTACCCAGCCACATACCTCAAGAGATAGCGAGGAAGTTGAGGAAGGCATACCCCTTCTTATGGAAGAAGGACTCCCTGTTCTATCTGGGGGTTCATATCACATCAAATCAAAAAATGTTATACAACCTCAACTATGCATCCCTATTGGCTAGGATAGTGGGGGACCTAAAAAAATGGACAGGACATTATCTAACATGGTTTGGAAGAGTGAGTGCTATAAAAATGTGTATATTGCCTAGAATTATCTACATACTACATACAGTTCCGTCTTTAAACAGATACGGAAGGCATTTGTAGCATTTGTGTTGAATGACAAACGTCCAAGGTTGGCCTATGATATCTTGCGCAGAAGTAAGGCAGAGGGAGGAATGGGGCTGCCAGACATATCAGTATATTACAAGGCAATGTTGTTGGTCCGAATCCTGAACTGGTGCCAAGACTCCTGTAATAAAATGTGGGTGTCACTAGAAAAAACAATAGTGGGGAGGAACCTGGCAGGGGCCCCTTGGATCCCGAGTATGTCAAGAGGATTTTCGAAATGGACATCTCCCTTGACCTGGAATTCCTTGTCAATATGGGATAGGTTGAATAAAGTGGGAGAGTACTCACCCCGGGTGTACCCCTTAGCCCCATTGGAGGGATTCCCATGGTTCCCACCGGGGGGAGGAAGGGGGATTCCTGGGGGCATGGGGTCGGGATGGAGACACCACATGTGGTAAATTTGCTCTGCAGGGAACCCTAGCAACCTATCCGGACCTGGTTACAGCTTTAGGGAATATACCACATCAGGATGGAGATACTATCAAATGACAGGATTTTTTAGCAAGATGAAACCTCCACTGAGATCACTAAACTCAATTACGGTGTTTGAGGGTCAGTGTGTGCATCTGAGGGATGCTAAGCATCTGTTGTCGCAGATGTACAGATTGATATTAGGCTCCCAAAAGAGTACAGTCCCATATTTTATCAGGGAGTGGGAAAGAGAATTAAACACGGTACTGTCGGATGAACAAATTAAAAAAATTATTAAATCAACCTATTCGACATCTATAAAGTTTGTATGTTCAGGAAATGGCCTATACATGTATGACTAGGTGGTAAAGGACACCAGTAAGGTTAAATTAGATGTACCCAGCGGCAAATGCCTGGTGTTGGAGAGGGTGTGAGCAAAGGGGTACATTTCTTCACTTGTGGTGGGAATGCCCCAGGATCAAAATATTCTGGGAAGCAATTGCACCATGGATTGAGAGGCTGACCCCTACACCTATGGAGTTTACGCCCCTATGCTTCCTATTCCATGGAATGCCTGGCCCTACTAAAGCCTATAAGAAGAGTATTACACCACACTTACTGAACGCAGCTAAATTATTAATCCCCAGATTTTGGAAACAGATTGCTTGCTCAAGGAGGTCAATCGGATAATGGAAGCCGAAAGGTGGATTCAAGTAGTGAAGGACAAAAAAGTGGAATTTGAGAAGACATGGGCAGGCTGGGCACAGTATGCACCTGAAATGGGCCAAGGGTAAGAGATATGGAATGGGAGAGCAGGAGGCGTAACAGATCCACCAAGTCCTCAGTGTAGTCGCATACGGTTTTGGCTATGGAAGTATAAGGCGCTAAAACATGAATCTTGACCAGGATTGACTTATTTATGTTTTTTTTTTTTTTTCTTTATAAAAATATATATTAATGTTTCTCTCCCCCATTGACCCCCCTTGGAGTTTCTTTTTTATAGCTTGGATAGTGTGGAATAGGATGTCTGCCCCGATTAGGAGAGAGGGAGTGAGTTCAGTCACGTTGAAATAGGGAGGGTATGTCACTGAAAGGTGGAGGAGAAGCAGGTCAGAAGGACAGTTTGAAGGTAAACACGGTTGAGAGTTTTTTGTTTTGTATTTTTTCTTATAAAAAGGTATAATTACTAATTTTTAACACTATGGCCATTAGTGGCCTCGTATGTGGTCTTGGTAGAGGGGGGAAGGACAAATAAATTATATGGAAGTAGGAAAGGGGATTTTCCCGTCCCTTCTTCCTCCTTTTTTTTTTTGATTGTTGTTATTCAAGTGGAGGAATAGGCCACGACGGACAATACACATAATCACGGGTGATTAATAATCAAATATGAGGCACTAAAGGTATGTACATAAAAGGGAAAGAAAAGGGAAAAGAAGGAAGGAGAAAGAAAAAAAAATGTTTTTTGGTTTTTTTTCTTTCTTTCTTTTTCTCTCACATAAAAAGAACAGACACAATGGCCATCAATGGCCTCTTTGGAAGTAGGAAGGGGAGAGTTTTTTTTTTTCTCTCCTCCCTTGGGGGATATAGAAGGACTCAGTAGGAGAACACACGATTCAAGTAGAAGGAATGGAGTATGTAGAGAAAGAGCAGACATACCCCATTGTAGCTAGGGGCAGTGTGGGGGGGGGGGGGGATTACTAATTTTATTTTCCAATTTTTTTTCGCCCCTCATTTACTTTTTCTTTCTTGGGGGGGGTAGAATAATTGATGTTTTGAAGACAATTCCGTTTAGTTTTTTTTCCTGCAATGTCCATTTGTGTCTTTTATGTAAATGATGGAACATAAGACTATACAATGTTGTATGGAATGCTGAAGGTAATAATAATAACAAATTTTGATTACAAAAAAAAAAAAAGTGGAAAAAGGTTGCCGATTCCTACTCTATGGCTTACTGCTCGCAAGTGCATTCCCCAATTGTCCATTCTACATCCGAGACTGGGAGGGGAACTGGGATATGCCCTCCTCTCAGAAGACTGGGACAAAGCCTATTTGCCTTCAAACTTGGCAGATGCATATTTATCCTGTGATCTATTATCTTTTTGGCTTTGATTGTTGCCTGAAGACAGCAACATAAAATACAACAGGGTTATAAAAAAATAACATTTTAAATTGTAGATCATTTTCAGAAGTTAGTCATTACATAATTTCACCTAGACTCAAATAATACAAAAAATAGCTCCCAAGTTACAAAACAAGAAAGATTTTCTTTCCCCACATATGCAGAACACTTACGCTAATCACTCTGTTTGCTTTAAGGACATATCCTGCTGAACAGAAAGCGCATAATCAACAAATGTTAATAAGACACCAGTAGAAGAAATACATTTTGCATAACTTCCTACAACCATACTTTAATGGTGGATGAATCAGTTATCTGGATTTTTACCTTGGCATAAATCTGCTTGTATTTCTCCATGAAAATCCAACCACTGCCCGAGGATGAGCAAGGTATACAAATGAAAAGTTGACACCCACTTTTTTATCTTGACTTTCACCCAGCAAAAATGATGATTTCCACCCAGAAAGAGGATACCAGACTTTTAGGAGACAATCATCCTGTGAAGACAATGACCGAGTGTCTTTCAGATAAAAAAGGAAATCTGTACATGTTATATTCTGACTAGTCATCTCAACTTTTAAATAACACAATAAGTGATCAGTAGGCAACAACATCATTAAGTCCCGTAATAGCATTAGGCTGTTCTTACCTTGGCAAGAGAGATGCAGTGCACAGGTTCATGACCATGCACCGCCCAGCGATACAGTTCGATATGGAGATTATCTTTAAATACCTACTGGTTAGCATCTGGTAACTTGCATGTTATAGTTCAACATGAATTTACCTTTTTAATGAATACAAATATGATGGGTACCGGCAGGGCCAGATTAAGAACATCATGGGCCTGGTGCTGAGGATTTTGGTGGGGCCTTTTAGGCTGCATTCACACCTCCGCGACAAGTAACGCCGCGTACGCGGCGTATTTTGCCGCGAATAGTGTAACTTTTTTTTACAAATCCTTCCTATTGCTTTGTATGGCGGAACGCCAATGCCGCCTGAAAAAAAGGGTCCGGTACTTTTTTTCATGCCGCAGGTGTACGGCGTCTATGAGATGTGAACCATCTCATAGACAGCAATGGGAATTCTCCCCTCCAGCGGCACGAGCGGCCGGCGTCGGGCGTTTTGTCGCGGAGGTGTGAATGGGGTGTAATAAATAATAAATAAATGCGTGGGAATGACATGAATGCAGCCCAGCCAAGGCAAGTGACCAAAGGCACAGAACCCAGAAGGAAGACCGGGTGAAGATGGAAGTGTCCAGGCCCCGCCTGATTCATCACAGCGCAGCACTGGAGGGCTCAGTCTGAAAATTGAAGTGTACACTAATGTGCTAATATGCTGTGCATACTTGTACGTTGTGGCATAACCTACCCCAGGGCCTCTAAAAAGTAGTAATGTCAGGAAAGTTTACTACCGCTTTATTATCACAGGATCCCAGGAGCCTCTCATGGGGCCCCCTACTGACCCGGTGGACGGTGGCCCTTGGGCAGTGCCTAAGTGCACAGTTGCCAACATTTAAAAAATATTTTCAGGGCCACTTTTTTATATAAGTGCTATATTTAGAGTAGCTGAGATCCCCGATGTTCCTCTATACATCATAGTAGTAATCACAAAATTAAATGAGTACTAATAATGGGGCAGAACAAATATGAGAACTGAGATTTCCTTTAGTTGAACTAACAAAAGTGTGTCCATTCTAGAGCTGGTAACATTGAGGATATTCAGTATAATTTTAAAGAACTGTTTTTGTGGGTAAGCGACATAGGGGAGGAGTATGGACGGTATATAAGTGGGAAGTATGTGCAGGTGAGGGAGAGGAATGTGGAGGGTCTAACAGTGGGCACTATGTACAGGAGAGGAGTACAAAGGGTACGGAAAAAAGCACTATGTACAGGAGAGGAGTGTGAAGGGTATGACAATGGGCAGTATGTACAGGAAGAGTGAGGGGGTATGACAGAGGGTAGTACGTACCAGAGAGAAGTGTGGAGGGTATGATGGGGCAGTATGTACAGGAGAGGAGTGTGGAGGGTATGACAGTGGGCAGTATGTACAGGAGAGGAATATAGACGGTATGATAGTGGGCTCTATGTATAGGAGAGGAGTGTGGAGGGTATGACAGTGAACACTATGTATAGGAGAGGAGTGTGGAGGGTATGACAGTGGGCAGTATGTACAGGAGAGGAGTGTGGAGGGTATGACAGTGGGCACTATGTATAGGAGAGGAGTGTGGAGGGTATGACAGTGAGCAGTATGTACAGGAGAGGAGTGTGGAGGGTGCGACAGTGGGCACTAAGTACAGGAGAGGAGTGTGAAGGGTATGACAGTGGGCGCTATGTATAGGAGAGGAGTGTGGAGGGTATGACAGTGGGCACTATGTACAGGAGAGGAGTGTGTAGGGTATGACAGTGGGTACTATGTATAGGAGAGAAGTGTGGAGAGTATGACAGTGGGCACTATGTACAGGAGAGGAGTATGGAGAGTATGACAGTGAGCACTATGTACAGGAGTGGAAGGATATTTAGGGACTGAGTAGTGGTTAAGCGGGTCATACATGGATTGAAATTACGCCAATTAAGCAGAGACCAGCCATAGTCAATCTATGTATGGGCTAGCTGGTTTTACACAAGTCAATCTATTAATCAACTTGAGTACAACCAGCCTGTTTTTTTTTCTTAAAACAATCAGTGCTGCCAGCTATAGTTAGCAACACTGATCATTGTACGCACTGGCAGAACACAATAACACTGCAGGAGTGATTCCCCCATCCACAGGTCAGCAGGTGAGAGGGTGTGTGGGGACAGGCTGGGGAGAGATACTAGTCAGTGGCTGGGTAGGCACTGGTAGTATCAGAGCCAGATACACACAGGTTACATACGCCACGATCGTTAGAGCGAGAACAATAATTCTAGTACTAGACCTCCTCTGTAACTCTAAACATGTAACCTAAAAAAATGTAAAGCATCGCTTAGGATACCAAAAAAAATTGTGCTAACTTAACTAACTAACTGTTTTTTTAATGAATGAAACATTTTTTTCCAAAAAAACATGTTTGAAAAATTGCTGCGCAAATACCGTGCTAGAGCTGCACAATTAATCGTTAAAAAAATCGTGATCTCGATTCAACCCCCCTGACGATCTTCAATGCAGAGTTTGCTGATTCTTTCATATAACAAGTGGAGAGACTTTCAGCTGTCAAAAGAAAAGATCTGGGCAGTCTGCCAAGTTTTTAACAGGAAACATTGTAACTGAAACTTCCTTCTTAGATCAAAGGGATACACTTCTGTGTGTAAAGAACAAATCTGGGCAGTCTGCGAAGTTTGTAAACAAAATGAAACATTGTAACCAACTAACATTGTAACTAAATGTAACCACTTAAAGTCCAACACTTGTTTCTTAAGTTAGAAAGCAATATTATTTGCTAGAAAATTACTTGGAACTGCCAAACATTATATATATTTTAGCAGAGACTCTAGGGAATACAATGGCTATTGCTGCAATATTTTATGTCACACTGCATTTTCCCACTTCAATCAATCTATATATATAAAACTCAACGTGTGTATGTATGTTCCAGCATCACGTCCAAACGGCTAAAGATATTAACATGAAACTTGGCACACATGTTACTTATATGTCAGCAACAAACATAGGATAGGTGGTTTAACCCTTACCCACCCCCATTTGCCATGGTCGGGGTTTTTCTTTAAAGTCCCATTTAACTCTATGGGAAATACATGTTACTTCATAACTTCCAAACGGCTGTAGATATTTCGATCACACTTGGTCACATGTTACTTATATGTCCACTTAAACTATAGGATAGTTAATTTATCCCTTAACTACCCCCATTTGTGAGGGTCGGGGTTTTTGTTTAACCACTTCCATACCAGGTACTTACGCAGCTTCCCGCCCAAGCCAATTTTCAGCTTTCAGCACTGTCGCACTTTGAATGGCAATTGCGCGGTCATGCTACACTGTACCCAAACAAAATTGGCGTCCTTTTTTCCCCACAAATAGAGCTTTCTTTTGGTGGTATTCGATCACCTCTGCGATTTTTTTTTGCGCAACAACTAAAAAAAGGCTGAAAATTTGGAAAAAAAATTACGTTTTTATTTTTTTCTGTTAATTTTTTTGTAAATAAGTTTTCTCTTTCAATTACGGGCACTGATATGGCGGCACTAATGGGCACCGATGAGATGGCACTGATGGACATCGATGAGGTAGTACTGACGGGCACAGATGAGGTGGCACTGATTGGCGGCGCTGGTATGCGACACTGATGGGCACACATAGGCGGCACTGATGGGCACACATAGGCGGCACTAATGGGCACACATAGGCGGCACTGATGGGCACACATAGGCGGCACTGATGGGCACACATAGGCGGCACTGATGGGCACACATAGGCGGCACTGATGGGCACTCATGGGCAGCACTGGGCACTCATAGGCGGCACAGATGGGCACTCATGGGCGGCACTGATGGATACTTATGGGTGGCACAGATGGGCACTGATAGGTGGGCACTGGGCATGGATGGGCACTGTGGGGTGGCACTGATGGACACTGGGGTGGCACTGATGGACACTGGGGTGGCGCTGATGGACACTGGGGTGGCGCTGATGGACACTGGGGTGGCAGCACTGATTTTGGCCAGGTTGCCAGTCAGTGCCCATTTGTGGGCACTGACTGGCATCTTTTTTCTTTATGCTTTTTTTTTTATTTAGACTTTTTTTTTTTTTTTTTTTTTCTGTCATTTTTTTTTTTTTGCCCACCCTGGTGCTCCAGGGTGGGCATCCCTGGTGGTCCAGTGTGGCGATCCGAGGGGGGGCTGCGCTGATAAACAATCAGCGCTAACCCCCCCCTGTCAGGAGAGCCGCCGATCGGCTATCCTCTACTCGCGTCTGTCAGACGCGAGTGAGGAAGAGCCATCGACGGCTCTTCCTGTTTACATCGTGATCAGCCGTGGTTGGACACGGCTGATCACGTGGTAAAGAGTCTCCGCCGGAGGCTCTTTACCAAGATCGGAGATGCAGGGTGTCAGACTGACACCCCGCATCACCGATCGCCGCGATGCGCGCCCCCACGGGCGCGCGCGGCATGAAATCCTGCAGGACGTTCTAGAACGTCCTGTCAGGATTTCATAACCACTTCCCGGACGTGGCCATAGGCCGGGCGGGAAGTGGTTAAAGTCCCATGCAAATCAATGGGAAATGTATGTTCCCACATAACTTCTGTACGCCTGGAGATATTTCAATAATATCTGGTACACATATTACTTATATGCCAAATAATTTTTTTTTTTTTTTAATGTGAAAGATGATGTTACGCCGCAACAATCGTGAGAGAATCGTGATCTATCTTCTAAGCAAAAAAATTGCAATTCTCATTTTAGCCAGAATCGTGCAGCTCTGTACCGTGCAACATAAAAAGTGCAAAGACCACCATAGAGTAATTTTCTAGCAAAAAACAAATGATGATTTTTACATGTAGTAGAGAAGTGTCAGAATTGGCCTGGGTGGCAAGGGGTTAATTACCATGAGTAATATACAAATAATTATTATAAGCACTGTGATCCTATCAGTCTGCTGTAGTGTGTCAGCTTGTATTTATATTGGCCACTCTGAATGTAGCTTCTGACAGGCTGTGCAAGCAGGCCAGTATCTCCGGAACCATAAATGATAGCCATCCCATATTTTAACCAGTTGTGGGGTAGCTCTTCCCATGCCTACACCCAAATGTGGGGTTTCTGTGACCTCTGGTCATCGAGCTACAACCCCCCAAATTCGAACTTAAAAAAAAAAAAAAAATTAAAAAAAAAAAAAAAATTTCTTTTTTTTTTTTTTTTTGGGGCAAATGGGCCTATATTGAGAAAGGGGCCTGGAGCTGCAGCTCCATCAGCCCCATTGTTAATCCGGCCCTGGGTACCGGATGGCTTTTTTACCTAGGAGAGGTAATGGGCCTAATCAGCTTCCGGTACCTCCTAGGATAGTAGTGTTTGGGCTTAAAACGCTGCTAATTAACTGATACAGATAAAGATGTCCTTGTTCTGGTTGTACTATTATCAGTTCAGGATTACTGAAATACACTAAAGTTTGGATTCCTTGGCTAATAACAACCAGTTAGTCAGCCATTCCACCAGCTGAGCCATTTACAACAGTTGAATAGTCTGAGACCAGGACAGATATCGGTTAAGATTATAGTTACTCCAGCTTAAAAAGCTTAGAGTTTTATGACAGCCATTAGAGTGGCTGGGTAGTGTATTGTCCTGTTAATTGGGTATAGATAGGAAAACTAAATAGATCCTGAGGACGGGCGGATGTCTTGGAATGCAGCTAAAAGTTTGTGAATTGTAGAAAATTAAGTCCCAATATAGCCAGGTCCTGAAGGGGAGGGGGGGTTTACTGCTGCTAAAACAGAAGTGTCATGGCCGACTATGATTTTCAAACAACATGGCTGCCGTGTGTCATCTCACACAGTTTTTGGCCAGCACACATACATATTGCACATTTCTCCACATTTTGTATCATTTAAAGCCCATACACACGATCTGACTTTTTGACAACAAATGTCGGACGGACCTGTTTGATCGGACAATCTGACTGTGAGTACGCTCCATTGGACAAATGATTTCGCTTTTTCATTGGACAAATGTTCACTGTGAAAACAGACAAACTTTCCGGCAACAAAAGTCTTACTTTGGCTAATCCGATCATGTGTACACAAGTCCAGTACATAAGCCCATCAGATTAAAGTCCAAACACGCATGCTCAGAACCAATGCTAAATATCAGAAAACAATAGCAGAAGTTGCCCAAAGGGTGGCGGTAAAGAGCTGAAAAACCACATGATTTGGTGAAAGTTGGCTGCT